>NW_011494846.1:1409122-1428902 GCF_000754665.1 Bison bison bison | reverse complement strand
GGGGCTTCTGTCCAGCTTTCTTGAACTACAGGACTGATTTTCTGCTGGAGTCCCCAAGAATCAATGAACCTATAGTCCTCCTTCCAGAAATTATCAGACTCTGGGGAGATGATAAGAAAGGAACTGAAACTATTTTTGAAAAGTTTTCCAAAGTCAGTGAAGGCCACACAAGGCCCCCATTGCCTTTCATTTCTGCCGGGTCAAGGAAGGGAGAAACACGAGGTGACTGTGTGGTTGGAAGCTTTGGCCGAGGCCTATGTTACTCAGAGTTAAGACTTAGGAAGTAGAATGTCCCCGGGGGCCCTGGTGCTGACTTTGAGTCGAGATCTTACATGTGGAACAGGAAAACAGTTGCCCGTTATGCTTGCGCAACAGCAGCGTGAGAGATTCTTTCACTCGAAGAATCTTTATGGGCTGATCTGAGAAGCCTGAACTTTAAGGAGATGACAAACGATGTGAGCTGAGGGGAAACTGGGTTGGTTCTGGGTGTCAACTACAAATTGGCACTTGCTGTGAGCACTTGCCATGTACCTCTCCAGGGATTAAGTCACAAGCTTCTGCTGCAACTGCTGACCTTCAATGGGAGGAGTTCAGGGTGGAGATCAGCAATGAGGCGCTCTGTGCTGAGGGGGCAGAAACCTGGTAGGACAGGTCTTCAGATAGATATTTTCAGGAGCCAATTTCATGAGCCCAATTCTTATATCTCCTCATATCTAGAAAAATGCCAAAATCCTTTAGGGCAATGACTGTTCCTTGTGACTAGCAAAGACTCCACAAAACTAGTAGAAACCTTCTGGAAAAATATGTGCTAGATTGCCCGTATTGCCCCTTCATCCAAATCACATGTATATTAACCTTGCCGCAACCTGCCTCTTCGGAGCAGTTTCTCAGAGCTATCTGAGGTGCTGTCTCCTGGGCTGCAACTCGCATTTTGCCCCAAATAAAACTCAACTTGCAGCTCTCACTTTGTGCAGAATTTTAAGTCAGCCTGGGTCATGGAGCAAGCATTGCTCTGCATGCCTTGTGTTGTTCTTACTTAGGTTAGATTCACCGCAAGCATACACTGAGTGACTCATTTAAGGAACGTCCCCAGGAGAATCCGGTAGAAGGTTTGGGGAGTCAGGCCCAGAGAAGAAGGATACTAAGTAAGGGTGTAGCTTGGTGCAAAGCCCCAGAGAGGGAAGCGATGAGGGGCTGACCCTCTCTCCAGCCCCATGGCCCCTACCATGGTCCTGATTAGGACCCAGAGAAGCCGGAGTGTTTATATCCTACTTCCGCCTGTCATCTGCTGGTTAAGGGCTGTCACCCCTTTGTTGTCCAGTCGCTCAGTTGTGTCCGACTCTCTGCGACCCCATGGACTGCAGCACGCCAGGCTTCCCTGTCATCCCTGGAAGGATGCAAATTCTCGTTACTTTTCTCAAGCAGGCGAAGTAGTTCCAGATCCCGGAGGGTAACCTGCTGCCAAAGCGACAAAGGTCCTGCTCGGCACACCTGGAGCTGGAGCAGGAAAACGAGAAGGGAACCCTTGGGGGTGTGGCCGAGCACTGCCTGCGTCGGCTGTATCGTGTCTGGACCAGAGAGCGCTGGGCTGGCAGGTCATCACAGAGCAGGTCCAAGAGAACCTGGCAGGAGCAATCCACGGGGGCGCAGGGACAGGAGGACCCACGTGGTCACTGGTGATTCGTGAGTGCCCCCAACCCTGCCACCAATCCCAGAGTTATTGTCAGCCTGTGGTGCCCGGGGGGTGTGCCAGTCATCTCAGCTTGTTCTGGTCCCCATGCCCCTGCTTGACTGCATGGAGGTGGGGGTCGTTGTGGGATGGTGGTGCATGAGCTGGGAAGCCACATACGTCGCCGTCATTAGCAACAGAGCCCAGCTTTGCACAGAGACTTCTGAAGGCACATCCCTTGTCCCTAAACCTCAAGGAGGAGCCTGAAACACAGTCCTTGGCTTCTCAACTGTGGCCTGCCTCGAGGCGGCCTGCCAGCCTGCAGAGAAACAGAAATTAGCTGCAAAGGCAGCTCTGGGATCCGTTTTACCTGATCCTGAAGTCTTTGGGAGACCGGTAGGGAGTCAGGGACGTGAGGCTACCACCCAGGGGCAGAAACAGCCAAACTCCTGGCTTTGTGCGAGTGCAAATCCCGCTGGTTAAGCCACACTGTCGCAGGCCTCCAGATCCTTGTCAGGCCTCTGCCTCAGACTAAAAATAATCTCTCGGATATAAACAAACGTAAATATATTTTTAACCCGTCTCAGAAAACCACCTTCCTGTTGGGTTTCAGGGCGTGTTCTCCACTTCAACCGGCAGATCACAAAAGCAACTGCAGCTCCTTGGAACTTTCCACCACAGATGGGCGATGGTGACCCCAGGTGACATCTGACTGCGATGACAAAGTGACTTGGGTTGAGAGATTAGAATCTCTAACTGCTTTGTGGTTTCAGAAGGCAAAAGGAGACAGACCTAAAAGAGGGGTGAGAGCTTAAAAATTCAGGGTGAATCGCTCCAGGACGATAGACTTGTCTGGTGGGTCATTCGTGTGGCTTCCTGAGGAAAAGCTTTTCAAGCCCCAGTTTGATACCGTTGAAATGGGCTGTGGAAACACAGGAAGCCCATCCCTCAACCGAGCAGCTCACTGGCAACTGCTTCCAGATGGAGTGGCGGTTCACCCCGTGAGGGCAGACAGACAGCGAAGGGAAAGCGGCCAGCTGACACCGATGTGGAAGACTGTGGCATTATAAAAACTGTATTCTCTCTTAAAGGCGTGCACAGGGCAGATGAGCCCTGAGTCACAGCTTATACCTGATGGGATAACACTGTGTTCCTGCCAAAACACTCATTCTCTCACTCCCTAATCGGACGCCGGGCACCCCTTCCTTCTCCTTGGCACTTCCCGCCATTCCGACGAGGAACTTCATTGCGGGGACACTGTGTGCTTTTCAGCGTGTCCCACATGGCCAGAAGGCAAGGCTAGGAATCGTTGGAAATATTTGTAGATAAAGAGGCCGAGATAGAAGGAGCCATGACATGTGCCCAAGGTCAGTGCTGGGTAAGCGGCAGAGGCATTTGCTGGGCACCAAAGGTAGGCCCTGTTCTGGTGATGACCTCAGGCTTCCTGTTCTTCCCATGAAATGGTGGAGGCTCGTCCAATGGAACGAGCACGAAGCCCGCTCAGGAGGGCAGAGCCCGAACTCCCAACCCCACCGCCTCCAACCTGTGCCGTTGGAACGGTTTGGGAGCCTCCTTCACCTTGGCCTTCTGCCTCCAACAGTGTCATTTCTCAGGGTGGAAAGAGGAATCCCTCCACTGTGCCAACATCACCACCCCCCACCCCGTACCCCCCGCATCCGCCTTCTTCTCACCCCGAAGAGGGAGCACAGAGGGGCAAGAGCGAGCCTGCCCAGAGACGGAGTTTTGAGACGTGAGGTAATGCTGGTTCCCCATCCATGGCAGGAACCAGAGGGAGCCTGGCAGGGGCCCTGAGGGAGCAGAGCGCCAGCCTGGAGATTTTCTTTATGTTTGGCCTGGAGGTGTTCCAACCTGAAACTCAAACGAAAGCTTTACAAATGTTCTGTTACCGAAGTGTGCGCGTGTGTACGTCTGGGGGGAAAGGATACGCGTAGAAGGATTTGAGGGGCGGGGAGGCCACTGCGAAGCAGCTGGACTCAACACCTATCCTTACCTGCAGCGTCTCCTGATGACCCCCGCTAGAAGGACGAAGCCTCACTACCCCAGCTCTTGGATTTTGTGCCTCAGTCACACACCAGTCCAGGGATGTGATTGGCACGCTTCGGTCCCAGCCATCCGCTTGTCACTAATGTGGTTGCTCACCTTCCTTCAATCTCCTTCCTTCTCTGACCCTCAGCCTGCTCGGTCATCAACTAGAGGCCCGAGGCAGACAGCAGGCATCTTTCCATTCACAGAGTGGTATTCAGACGCAATCAATGGCACATGTGATTTTTAAGCATCAGTCTCCCGTGCTTCTAAGACGGATTTGAAAAATGGGAAATGTTAAGGGGCTCAATGCATTCCTTTTCCTGTCTTTTTCAAAAGACCTTTGCTACTTCAGACACTGCCTCTGCGATGAGTATGTGTGTGTGAGAGAATATGTTTGCAAAACACACGAAACATTTGCGTATAATAGCATTTTCACAGCAGTGAGTATAAACAGGGCCAAACTTATCTTCTGCAAGTGATTAGGAGTGGCTTTTCGTGGGTGTCTCTGAAATGACAGATTGTGCAACTTTTAGAAAAAAAAAAAAGTTTATAGGAAAAAACCCTACACAGGCAATAATATTTTGACCTTGAGGGGGAAAAATATGCTCATTTGTTTATAGAAAATAAACTCCCCTCCGAAGTTTACATTCAGAAGACCCTTGGTTGGCTGCTTATAAATAAATTGAGAACAGAATTGTTGATTACTCAGTTTAATGTTCTTTTACTAAAGTGAAAATATTGTGCATAATTAGATTAAGAAGAGATTTCAGAAGAAAGGGTGACGATCTGAGTAATCGCGGAGTCAATACAGGCACATTTTGATTTTATTAGCCAGCTATTAGAGCCGTCTTTGGCATTTATATGTGGTGCGCAGGGCAGGCATGGAGCCGTGGAGAGTCATTTGTGTCCGCTGTCTGGACTAATTGAGCGACAATAATAAAACGCTGTTTTTAGATAAACAATGGGTGGCACAGCTCCATCAGTCCCCGCAGGGAGCGTGTTTATGTCTTTCAAAGAGCCACGGGCGGAGCTCGCCGGCCACAGTCATTTCACAGAGCAAAGTCAAGTCCTTTAAATCAACTAAATTGAACGCAGTTTTGAAATGGAAATCAGGGGTCCCAGTTTGGAGCTGCCTCGCTGTCAGTGGGAAGCTAGAGGCACTGATTGCCCTTTGGTCCTCTCCCAAGTCTTCTTCAAAGGAAGGAGGCCCCGAATGACATTAGCAACACAGGGGAATCAAAGGTCACGTATGATGTGTAATGTGTGGGTGCCGAGCAGCCTGACATGGAAATATCATCATAAATCTGGCTGCCCACTTCCATGCCGCCCTCCTTTGCAGAAAGTAGACAGGCCCATGACAGACGAACAGTCTGAGAGCTCCAAGAATTAAGTGGGTGAGTGCTGCCCCACCCAGGGCGCAGGCATTTCTCCTTGGGACCACGAGCTCTACCTCCATTCTCTGACCCCTTCAAAAAGTGTTCCTTCCTTCCTTCCCCCTCCACGCTCTTTAGACTGAAGAGTGTCTAGACATGAACCTCTGCTCTGTGTGGAGATTAAGATCTCTAGTTACAGACTAGGAACAGAAAAGCACTTGCAGACTGGTCTCCTGAAAAAGTCACTTTATCTTAACGCAGGCTCACACAACCGCCAGGCTTTTGTAGGCGCCAAGGGGTGGCTGGGAGGGTTTTAACACCTTTCTCTTTTCAGCCATCAGCCTTCTCCAAGCCAATTCAAACAACCACACCTTTGAGGGAAAAGCAGTGTGCTTGCGTGGCAAATACAGCTTCAAGATAGGTTTCCTGCACCCCACCAACTAAATTGCATGCATCTCTTTCCACTCTTACAAAATGTCATTGCCACCGCTGTGTTTTAAAAAGTTGGGTAGAGTCCACTGACATCTTCATTCAATAGCTCTTCCTTAAGCACCTACAGGACACCAGGTCCTGTGCTGGTTGCTAAAGAGACAGCCTCTCATAAGACCAACCCATGGAAGCTGAGGTCTTGTGGGGATACAGGGAGATAAGAACAATATGATAAAATACCGCCCTGGGGAGGCACTCGAGAGGCCATGAGTGGCTTCCTCTGTGTCTTAGCTCCTGCTGCTGTGATAAAACATCAAAGACTGGGCTTCTCCGGTGGCTCAGTGGTAAAAAATCCGCCTGCCAATGCAGGAGACATGAGTTTGATCCCTGATCCAGGAAGATCCCCCATGCCACAGAGCTGTGTACCACAACTCCTGAGCCTGTGCTCTAGAGCCTGGGATCCTCAACAACTGAACCCATGTGCCCCAACTACTGAAGCCCACGCGCCCTAGAGCTTGTGCTCTGCAACAAAAGAAGCTATCATAACGAGAAGCCTGTGCACGGCAACTAGAGTAGCCCCTCCTCGCCGCAACTAGAGAAAAGTCCACACAGCAATGAAGACCCAGCACAGCCAAAAATAAATACATAACAATTATTAAGAAAAAAAAAAATCAAAGCCTGAGTGGTTTAAACAACAGACATTGATTTCTCAGAGTTCTAGAGTATGTAAGTTCAAAAGAAAGTGGGGGTGGGGCAGATTCAGTTCTCAGAGATATCCCGCTCTTACTCTTTTTGTAAAGGGCACTAATCCCATCATGGAGGCTCCACCCTCATGACCTCACCTGCCAAAGATCCACCTCCAGATACCCTCACACTGGGGGTTAGGGCTGCAGCATATGAATACAGGGGCTGGAGGGGGGTGACAGACATTCAGCCCATCATTCTCTGCCAGCAGACCAGCTGTTCTCCCTTAGGTCTTCTCACTGTGCCACAACCTGACTTCCCTCCTCCACACTATCATTTCTGTCCATTTCTCTGATCCAAGCTACTGGGACAGATGAAAACTACTCTTCACACACTCAGCTGATCCCACTGGGTCCTGCCCATTGGTATGTCCCCAAGGTCTAACAGCCTGAAAGTCTCCTCCACTTTTCTAAGTATCTCTTCCTGAATTTCCTCCATCCTGGACATATTATAGTACTTTTTTCAAAAAATATCTGTGATGGCTAATTTTATGTGTCAACTTGTCTGGGTTATGATGCCCACATGTTTGGTAAAACTCCAGTCTAGATGTTGCTGGGAAAGCAGTTTTTTTAAAAGATGTGATTGATGTTTACATTAGTAGACTTTGAGTGAAGCAGATTACCCTTCCTAATGTGGGTGGGCTCAAAGGACAAAGCACTGAGCAGAAGAGGGTGATTCTCAGGCCTGAAAATCTAATGGAATTTACTCTGCTGGGTTTCAAACTGTGTCAGGATCCATGCCCCTTTTTCCTTCTGATTTCTCCCTTTTGGAATGGAAAGGTCTGTGCTTTGACTGTCCCACTGTTGTGTTTTGGAAGCAGGTAGGTTTCACAGGTTCCCAGGTGGAAAGGAATTTTGCCCTGGGTAAATCTTACTCTCTCATCCATACCTTATTTAGATGAGATTTAGGACTTAGAGTTGATGTTGGAATAATTGAAGACTCGCAGGGCTGTTGGGATGAGATGAATGCGATCTGCATGTGAGAAAGACAAAAATTTTAGGGGGCCAGAGGATAGGTCATTATGGGTTAAAATGTGTCCCCCAGAATTCACATGTCAAAGCCCTACTCTCAGAACATGACCGTATGTGGAAATAGGATCATTGCAGACACAGTTAGAAAAGATGAAGTCATGCTGCAGTAGAGGGTTCCCCTAATCCAATATAACCTGTGTCCTTGTAAAAAGGGGTGATTTGAACATAAACACACATGCACACTAGAGAACATCATGTGAAGATTGGGGACTTCCCTGCTGGTCTACTGGCTAAGACTCCACACTTCCAACATAGGGGCCTGGGTTCAACCCCTGGTCAGGGAACTCAAATCCCACATTCTGCATGGTGTGGCCAAAAAATTAAAAACAAACAAACAGCAAAAACAACACGGAAAGTCTAAGAAACTGTCATAGCCAAGAGGCACCTAGGGAGTCATGACAACTGAATACCATGTATCCTGGATGGGACACTGGAAAAAATAAAGGACTGTGGGGGAAAACTGAGGAAATTGGAAAGAAGTATGAATTAAAAGAGAAAAAAAAAAGATTGGAACTATGCTGTCACAATCCAAGAAACTACTAGAAGCTAAGAGAGAGGCAGGGGCAGCCTTTTTCCCTCGGGCCTTCAGAGGGAGCTTGGCCCCAGCAGCACTTCCATGTCAGAATTCTAACTTCCAGAACCATGAATTCAACAAGTTTCTGTTGTTTAAGTCACCTGTTTGCAGTCCTTTTTACAACAACCCTACCAAACATCTTCAGCACTCTTTAAAAATTAAGCCAAAACATTATTAAATGGGGTAGGCACATTAACAACTGAAATGTAGGAATCCCATTCCTACTGAAACACCCATTCATGTAAAAAAATGAAAGGAGAGGACACAGCCTCAAAAATTATGTCTTTACTGAAAATGCTGAGAACACGAGATCTTGGCTACTCAAAAGCCAATGTGCTTCTTGACTAACTCTGACCATACTAAGTCGCTTCAGTCATGTCTGACTCTTTGTGACCCCATGGACTGTAGCCCGCCAGGGTCCTCTGTCCATGGGACTCTCCAGGCAAGAATACTGGAGTGGGTTGCCACTTCCTTCTCCAGGGAATCTTCCTGGAGAAGGAAGATTGTCCAGGAAGAGAATCTCCAGGGATCGAACACTCATCTCCTAGGTCTCCTGCAATAGAGGCAGATTCTTTACCACTAGCACCACCTTGCCTTGGAAGCCAGCTCTGACCAGAAAGATCCACTTTCTTTCTTTCTTCAAATGAATGCCTCTGGTGGATTAGGAATATGGGATAAAGTAAGAAACAGCTGGGGAAGACTCTCTAGATTTGCCTGGACTGCAAGGATCAAACCAGTCAATCCTAAAGGAAATCAACCCTGAATATTCATTATTGGAAGGACTGATGCGGAAGCTGAAACTCCAATACTTTGGCCACCTCATGAGAAAAAGTGAAAGAGTCACTGGAAAAGACTCTGATGCTGGGAAGGACTGAGGGCAGGAGGAAAAGGGGGAGACAGAGGATAAGATGGTTGGATGGCATCACCAACTCAATGGACATGAGTTTCAGCAAACTCTGGGAGATAATGAAGAACAGGGAAGCCTGGCGTGCTGCCATGGGATCACAAAGAGTTGGACATGACTGAGCGACAGAACAACAAGAAACAGCAGTTAAGACGTTGAGGACCTGGGTTCAAATTCTGACCAGGTTTCTAACCAGCTCTGTGATCCTAGATAAATGACTCATTCAGCGCTTTGAGCATCATCTTTCTCATTTATAAATGAAGGCAAAAATGCCTAACTGAGAGACAGAGCTTCCTTTAAGTCATTTATTTTCTCTGGCCTCTGACTTCTGAGAGGGAGGAAGCATTTTAACATAAAATATTGAAGTCCTGTAGTGAGAAGCCATCGTTACCAGCATGAGGAAGGTCTGCCCTGTGTATGATCCACAGGAAGAAGGTGAAAACCTCAAGATGGCAGGGGCCCCCCGCTGGTCCTCAGGTTGGGGCCAGGAATGCCTGTCAGCTCCCCAGAGAGCATCCTTATTTTGTGGAGTCTGGACCTTATCAATCTGGGGGAAGGCGCCTTCTGAAGGAGTAGAAATCCTGAATACAAATATAAAGGTAGACACAGGTCCTTGAATGAGGTTTGATGAATCCAAGCATGTCCATTTGGAACACCAGGAGGGCAGAGTCCAGACCTTGGGCAGTGCAGAAAGGGAAGGGGAAACGGACGGGGAGTGAAATAACAAAAATGATTTTAAAACGCCCATCAGACTAATCCAGCATGGCTGGAGCATCAGTTTTCATCCATTCAGCTGTTTATAATGGACTACTTGTTGTTCAGTCACTCAGTCATGTCCGAATCTTTTGCAACCCCATGGACTATAGCCCTCCAGGCTCCTCTGTCCATGGGATTTCCCAGGTAAGAATACTGGAGTGAGTTGCCATTTCTTTCTCTAGGGGATCTCCCCAACCCAGAGATCAAACCCACATCTCCTGTACTGGCAGGCAAATTTATTTTACCACTGAGCAACCAGGAAAGCCCAACTGACTACTAGGAAGATTAAAAAAAATTTTTTTCAACATTTTTAAGTTTTTTCCCATTAACTAAGCTGGAACCAAGTGTCTGCTGAGATCTGACAACATTTTGTCTATTATTTTTTCTTAACTTGATGCTAAGGATGAGTTTTGTGTCATAAACTCCCACGTGCAGTGAGGGCCCAGCTTCGGGCCTTGTGTGGGCCATCCCCACCGGTCACACGGAGTCTGTGTGAAGCCTGGAGACAGTTGCTATTGTAGAGTCGAGAGATGGAGAACTTGACCTGCAAGTAGACCCAGGTGTGAGGAGTGGGGAGCGGGTCGGACTCAATCAGCACATGTACTGCAACATTTGAAGGCCACAGTCACGTATCTGAAGCTCTGGAAGACAGACAGATTTCAGAATTCAGAACATTTCCGATTTCAGTAAGGCATAAATGTGGTGCATAAACCAAATGTCTGATAACATCCCAAAGAGGTCAGAGGCAACCCCTGGGATCAAACACATCAATATTTCCAGTCCTGTATCAGCAAAATAGTACATGAATATCCACACTAGGGGGATAAATGTAGCCTTGTATCACTTCACACGTGGCCACCAAGGTGGTTATAAACAATCTCTCAGTTTTCGGGGACTTCTGGATTTTAGATGTATGGATCCATGACTGTGGACTTGGGCCTGGTGCCAGGCGGTGTTCTCAGTGCCCCGAGGACTGGTGCCTGCAGGAGCTGGAGGTTCCTAATGGGGAACGGGAACTCTCTGGGTCACATCAGACACAGGTATAAGCCCCATGGGGAGAAGGCAGGATTTGAAAGGGAAGAAAACAAAGCAAAACAATTAAAACTGTGTGCTTGAAAATAAGGGGTCTCACAGAAAATCACACAAGGAAGAGAGGACTTCCCTGCCCCCCCAGTTCCTGTCAACAACAGGAGGCTCGCTGACGACTCTGGTGTCCTGAAGCCCGGGGGCCTCAGCTGTGGTTGGAGGTATCAGTGCCCAGCGGACCAGAAGGAACACAGCTGACCCCGCCGGACAGAAGCAGAGCCTGATGGGAGGAGAGCCGCTTCTAGTGGCAAGTGTGCAACGTGTGTGTCAGGGTGGGGGTGACCGTGCGGCATTGTGAAATAGGAAGTCAGAATGCTTTAAGATCTGAAAGCGCCTGTAGTCTGTCAACAGAATGTGTGTGTGTGTGTGTGTGTGCACATTAAAACTCTTGGGAAAAAACTCTTCTTCCACCCACTTAGGTTGAATGGTCAGGACCTGCAAATTAACTGATGATAGACAGCCGAACAGGACAAAAGACAAGGTTTATTTGCGTGTGGCTGGGGAACTCTCGGTAATGAGTAACTTTCTCAGTACTCAGAGGTAAAGGCTTATATATCAGCTTAAAAGGGCGGGGGGCTTCACTGGGAAAACTGGGCTTCACTACACCCACTTCTTTTGGGTTTTCCTTGATGCTGCTGGGAATGGTCCGCCTGTCTCCTTCCTAGAATTTGCAGGGAACCCCTTGGAGGTGGGTTGGTGGCAGCTGTATTTTTCAGAAGGCTCTGCTTTGGTCAGATAAGGGAAGTTCAGATAAGGTTTCAAATATTTTCACTCTAAATTAATTTTAGAGTGAAATGCCCAAATCATGTTGCTATATATATATATATATATAATGTACTTAAATTCTTTACCACCTGAGCCACCAAGGAAGCCCATACATATACATACATGTATATGTATATGTGCATACATGTTGCTAATAATCAATCATGAGCACATTGATTCTCAAGGATGGGTCATAGCATCTCTGTACCTTCTGAGTCCATATTAAGACAGCCTCGGTGGCTGTTCTGCATCATTCTTTGTTGTTAGGTTTTAAAGCTCCCTCTGTTTTTTTCTCTTGTTCTCCACTGTTTGCTCTCCTGGGGCTGTAGGATCAGGACAGGGAGAGGGCTGAGGAGGTGGGAGTGTGGCTTGTGTACTGGGGAGCTTTGCCATTTCCTGAGGTTCCGCCCCGGGCTCTTGGGCCCACCAGGAACGTTAGAGGACACTGGTTCTCTGTGGCTCAAGGGCTTTACCCTCTAAGTAGATTTCCCAGGGAATCTCTGAAACACCAGAGGGGCGGGGGCCGCTTTCCCTGGGGCATGTGCTCCACGGCAGCACATACGATCAATAGCCAGTGGGATCCTCTAGGCTGGGAAACGGAGGTCTAGACTTGCTGGTGAAGACCCTCCACAAAGTCTGAAAGCTCTTAACCTCTTCCTGCCACTGTGCAGCTCCTCCACCCCAGAGTCCCCAGGAGAGCTCCCAGAAATCATTCTGGATTCTTCCAGAAAATAACTTAGCACTTTTATCTCTCCTTTCGCTTATCTTTCGGAATGTAGGGCAGCAAAACTCATCACCCCAAAATGTCTCTTTGGCATGTGGATTACTTCAAGCTGAAAACAACCAAGGCCCAAAAGTCTCAGGAAGAAACTTTGACCTTGCCCCTTATCACCTAAGAGAATTCAGACAGAGGGCACATACCTGGAACAGAGCTATCCCCAAAGATGTCATCAGAGAATACAGGCTGGGTCTGGTGGGGGATGTCTAGGCAGAGCCTAGATATCAAGATATAAAGGTCAGAGTTCACGGCATGTCCCATCATCTCTGCCTGGCCCAATACTTATTTACCCACCGTTTACTCATCCGCCTCCATGTCGATTGACTGCCTTCCCTTTGAAGTCCCAAACCACTACCTTCAACATTCCTTTTTTATTTTAGCTGAAGATGGTATTTGAGGGTTTTGTCCATTTTGGCAAATGACATACCTGGGTTTCACCCATGTATGCATGAGTGCTAAGTCGCTTCGGTCATGTCCAGCTCTTTGCTACCCTATATAGACTGTAGCCCACCAGTCACCTGTCCATGAGATTCTCCAGGCAAGACTACTGGAGTGGGTTGTCATGCCCTCCTCCAGAAGATCTTCCCAACCCAGGGATCAAACCCACATCTCTTATGTCTCTTGCATTGGGAAGTAGGTTCTTTACCATTAACGCCACCTGGGAAGCCCCTCACCCATGTTTCAGTTCAGTTCAGTCGCTCAGTCGTGTCCAACTCTTTGTGACCCCATGGACTGGGGCGCACCAGGCTTCCCTGTCCATCACCAACTTCCGGAGCTTGCTCAAACTCAAGTCCATCGAGTTGGTGATGCCATCCAACCATCTCATCCTCTGTCATCCCCTTCTCCTCCTGCCTTCAGTCTTTCCCAGCATCAGGGTCTTTTCCAATGAGTCAGTTCTTCACATCAGGTGGCCAGAGCATTGGAGCTTCAGCTTCAGCATCAGTTCTTCTAGTGTACATGTCCTTCATCCATGGATAAGCGTTATTAAATTTTTGTTTGATTTTTCTCCTGTTCATCTGTCTCATGTCAATTTAATTCTTAGACCAGAAGGATAACTTAGAAGGACAGAGGAAACTTTCTTGCTCCCCAGCAGGGACAGCAGGTATAGACCATTGCCCCGTGCTGTGTCTCACCCCACACCCTTCATCTCATTGCTCAGCGGTCCAGCATTTCCTCATCATCCACGTGGGCCACCCCACTCATTCAGGATTTACCAGCAGAGGCAGAGACCCACCTGGGGGCTGATTTGTTACTAAAGAAAATGTGAAGCCATTTCTGAAGGAGGGTTGCATTTGAGTAGAGAAAAGGAGCAAGTATCTCACAGAGGTTTTGGTTCTCTGGGTAGGACCGCTCCAGCTCCTGTTTATCCAGCACAGGGAAAGTGTTCTGAATAGATGTCTTGGCTGACATGGATCCCTTTGCTCCGTGAATAAGGCAATTACTAAACAATGAAGCTATTACATAAGGAGTGAGGAGCTGGCTGGAGCCAACCAATCTTGTCCTCTAGGTTTACAGAGCTATAATTATCCCAAGTTTTAAAAAACAATGGTTATATGTGCTGAAAGGGAACATCTGGGAAGGAACCAAGCAGCCCCGATGAAATGAATGAGGCACATCCCATGGACTGCATGACTCCACGTTAATGGGGTGGCGGGTTTTTTCGGTGTCACTCAAGTTAACAAATGTGCTGAAAGGTTTAAGTAGAACAAATGCACAGGGTGGGGGAAAATCAGATCAAGAAGAGAGATCTGTTTTATAAGATCAACAGCAAATTGGCCAGAGGAAGCATCCTGGGTTGTGAACGCTAATCAAGAGAAGTAAATGCTTTATGAGGCTTTTCCCATATGAGAATAAAAGCTTTTTCCAGTGGCCCTTTCATTTAAAAATGAACTCTTTTAACCTCCAGGGGCCTCTGTGTGGAGGAGCGGCTAGGGTGGGGGAGTTAGTGGGGAGGTCTGCGTGGCCTGGTGATCTGAGACGGTGCCCAGCGTACAGTTTAGAGGAAATGGGTTGTTAAGGAGAGAAAGGAGCCTCTTTCCTAAAAATAGATTTGTTGGCCCAGATGGTAGCATTGGACTCTAATTTGAGAAGGAAGGATGCAGGATGTTCCCTTCCCCAATGATCTGGCCCCAAACTGAGTCCAGTCCACCCACTTAGGACTCTGGAGCACTTTTTCAAGATCTACAATGTCAATATAGGTTTCTACCCCCACATCTTCCCTGTATTGGGGCAATTCTTTCAGATAAAAAACTGAAAGAACAGCTGTGAGAATGACAACAAAAACAGACGGGAAGCAATCTCACTCAGTGTCTCCTACCGAGGGGAACGGACTTCCCAGGTGGCGCTAGAGATAAAGAACCCTCCTGCCAATTTCAAGAGATTGGCAGGGTTTGATAGTTGGGTTGGAAGAATCTCCTAGAGTAGGAAACAGCAACCCACTCCAGTATTCTTGCCTGGAGAATCCCATAAACAGAGGAGCCTAGTGGGCTACAGTCCATGGGGTCACAAAGAATCGGACATGACTGAGCGACTCCGAAAGCGATCAAATACCATCTGAGCCAGCTCTGGGCCGTTTGCCTCTGAGCCGTCACCTGCCTTTTCTCCTCTGCCTCCAGGACTGGCTTGTTTTAAGTTCTCCTTTTAAAGTAGATCAACATGTGCAATACTTTTTCTGTCTGTGAAAGATGCCTTTAGAATTCTTGGACCTTGACACACATTTTTTGCCCTATCAAAGATACCCATCCACATACCTCTTCCCCAAATCTCCTTATCACCCAATTTTCCCATCATGTTCTTTCCAAGTCCATGCTCATCCAGCCAAACTATTGGCCATCGCCCATGAATCAGGATATAATCATACAATCACACATGTGGTCATTTCTCCTTCTAAGCAAATAAAACAACCCAGGGGCACCTCTCACTCTTCTGCCCACTGAGAGGATTCCCCTTCACCACTGTCCTTCAGGGATGTTCCAGAAAGAAGGGCTGCGACACTGCAGCTGTTCACTCTGGGCTGGTGCCTGAATACCTCTCAGAACCATCAGCAAACTAGACTCTAATCACTTCCTGTAGGAGAGAGAAAGCGGTGTAGCAGAAGGGGGAGATGACTGGCATTTTGACCATTTCTGCATGTAACTTACGCCTGCCTTGAGTACTGAAAATAGAAATCAGTAGCTTTTTTTTTTTTACTTAAAAATTGTAATGAAGTATGTTGTACATTCATAGAAGTGTATAAATAATTAGGGTTTCAGATGAGTGACTTATTCCAAATATAATCAGACTAGAGAGTCAATTCCCAGAACCAATTCAGAAAACTCATCCTTAAAGTTCTATTCCACTCTCACCATTGTGGTGATGGTTGTATACAACATACACTTAACACACTTAATGCCACTGAACTGTACACTTGAAGATAGTTAAAATGGTAAATTTCACGTTATGTATATTTTACCACAAGAAAAAAAACATACTTAGAAAGAAAAAGGAAAGGAAATAGCCCAGGTTTAATGAAGACAGGAAAGTGGCAGAAAGGACTTGAATGCAGAGTTTAAATCAACAGATTGAGTGCTGATCAATTTGATGAATGGAGGATAATAAAAACTCAGGGTTTTAGGGTTTAAGAAAGGAAGTGTGAGTCTAAGTTTCTCTACTTTTAGTTTTATTTTAATCCTTCTTCCTCTTCTCCCTCTCCTTTCAATAGTCTGATTTCTTCCAGGCAGGACTTAGTCAAAAGTCTTCAACTTTTGGACCTATGATTCTATGCTAATTTGCACTTTAACATTTGTAATGTAATTTTCTCCTTGGCAAGATTAAAATAAAGATTAAATATTAACCTACTTCTACAGGTATAATTATAAGGAATAACATACATGAGTCTCAGAGATTTTGCTAATGTACCTTCTAATGTAAATTCTAAACCAGGCCAAAGGTTTAGCTTCGTGACATGCCTATAGGGTTGAGATTTTGACTTCCTTCACTTCTCTGCTACCATCTCACCGCGTATCTTTTGCATACTTTTCCAGGGATCATAGAAGTCACCCTAGGTGATTATTAGAAATCCCACAGCCATCAGTACTTGCTATTCTTCTTTTTGCTGTCTTTCTGGGGTTCCATATAAGAGGCTGGAAGGAGTAAGGGGACCATTGGCAATTGAAATGCTCTGATCTTTTTCTTCTGACATCCAAGAATCTGCAAAAGTTCCAGTTTTCCCAGCTTCATGTTAGGTATAGTTTCTATCTTATGTACAATTGTTCCCAAATGCTTGGGGGTTGAAACATGATTTTCCCATCTTGAAAATCTATTAAAAAGAAAGAGATTCTTCACTCCTCTCCCCACCTCCTCCAGGCATTGCAGATGGCAATTAGCACCCCACACAGCCCCTCCCTGTAACATCATCAATTTTTTGCCTGCATTGCATCTACTTCACAGCTCAAGACATGCCAAATCACACACGTGCTAAGTACTTGTTGCTAGCAACGAATCCATCTTCCTAAGTGGCCAAGCACGGGCTATATTTGGAATGTCAGAGCACCTCACTCCACCCTGGCCCACTTCCTTTAGCTGATACATCTCCAAGTCTTTAAGTAAGCTTATCTACATTTCTGGGTTCTGTTTCTCAAAAGAGATATTCTGGACCAACTCTGCAAAATGCAAATTGACACAAAGACAGGGAAATGACCAGATTCTTTCCCGTGAACTCCCTTCTCCTCTGTAAAAATGAACATTATTAGTAATGACAGAGGATGAGATGGTTGGATGGCATCACTGACTCAACTGACATGAGTTTGAGCAAATTCTGGGAGATGGTAAAGAACAGGGAAGCCTGGCATGCTGCAGCCCATGGGGTTGCAAAGAGTCAGACACGACTTAGCGACTGAACAACAGCAACAGCCTTACGGGAACAGCTGGAAACATTTGCTGAGATCATTGAAATATTAAAAATTGTCAAGGTTTTGACAATTGATAGTCAGGCGACTGTCAATCTGGCACATGGTCTGTGCTCCATACTTAAACACCGCCAGGTGGTTCTACTCCTGTTTCATCCTCTCTTTTTTTTATAATTGAAGTAAAATTAACCATTTCAAAATGAACACTTCAGTGTCATCTCATAATTTCACAGGCTGTACAATCACATGTCTATCAAGTTCCAAAATATTTTTATCTCCTCCTCCAAAGAAAACCCTGAACCCCTTAAACAGTAACTCCCCATCCTTCTTGCTCCTCCTGAGCCCTTGCAAGCAACAACTTACTTTCTGTCTCCATGGTTTTACCAGTTTCTGAATATTTCATATAAATGAAATCATGCAGTATATGTTTTTTTTTTTTGTCTGACTTCTTTCCCTTAGCATAATGCTTTCAAGTTTCATCCATGTTGTAGCATGGATTAGTATTTTATTCCTTTTTCTGGTTGAAGAATATTCTGCTGTATGGACTACCACAACTTATCCTTTGAATCACTGATGGAAATTTGGGTTGCTCCTACCTTTTGGCTTTTGTGAATATCACCACTACAAACATGCATATACATGTATTATGTTCAAGAACTTGTTTTCAGTTCTGATGACTATATACCTAGGGATGGAATTGCTGCTTGTCTTTTAGTCACTAAAATCATATCTGACTCTTTGTGAACCATGGATTGTAGCCCGCCAGCCTCCTCTGTCCATGAGATTTCCCAAGCAAGAATACTGGAGTGGGTTGCCATTTCTTTCTCCAGGGGATCTTCCTGACCCAAAGGTTGAACCTGAGGCTCCTGCATTGCAGGCAGATTCTTTACCACTGAGCCACCTGGGAAGCGGAATTGCTACTTGCTGTCTCTTTAATCTCTATTTCTCCTCTTAATGATCTCATGTCTGTGGGATCTATAATAGTGTCCTATTTTTAAATCCCTCATATTGCTTATTTTTGATGTTTTAACAGTAATTTTAAAATGTTACTAGTATTTTAATGAACCAATCTCTAATTTTGTGGCTTTACCTATTCATACATTTGAATTGATTTTAATTATTGCCTTCTCTTTGGGTTCATTGGCTGTTCTTTTTGTAACTTCTGGACAGGGCTGCTAAGCAGACCCTGTTGGGGCTCCACTCATATGCCCCCTTGCCTTTCTTATGCTCACCAGCCTGACTTGCAAGAGCCAATATCTGATCCTCTGTTAGGGGGCTGCCGTCGAGCTGCTGGAACCCTCGTTGTGGATACAGTACTCTGCCCCTCACAGCACAGTGTGTTATCAGACTTAAAACTTCTTTACAAAGTGCGTGCGTGTGTGCTAAATCGCTTCAGTCGTGTCCAGCTCTTTGTGACACTGTGAACCGTAGCCCACCAGTCTCCTCTGTCCATGGGGATTCTCCAGGCATGAATATTGGAGTGCGTTGCCATGCCCTCCTCCAGGGGATCTTCCTGAACAAAGGATCGAAGCCCCATCTCTCGTGTCTCCTGCCTTGGCAGGCAGGTTCTTCACCACCAGCACCACCGGGGAAGCCGGGTGGCACCTCCACAAAGTGGTAGGCGTGAAGCAGTATCTTGTGGTTTCGTGTTTGCCTGACTAATAGTCAGTGTTGGTCAAGTGAGTTGGTCAAGACATCAGATATCTATTTAAGGAACAAGGTTGAACTTCAGAATGAGCTTTATCAGGGGTCAGAAAACTTTTTGTAAGGTTGTTTTTTTTTTTTCCTTTGCTGGGCATATGGTCTCTATTGCAACTACTCAGCTCTGATTGTGTAGTGCAAAATCATACTTTGTCAATACAGTGTGATTTTGTTCCAATGCAACTACTTATGGACACTAAAATGTAAATTTGATATCATTTTCATGTCACAAAATATTATTCTTCTTTTGATTTTTTCCCCCAACAATTTAAAAATGTAAAAATCATTCTCGACTCATAGACATATAAAAACAGACAAGGGGACATTTGGCTCCAGTGACCCCAGGCTTGTTGACCCCTGATCTATACCAGCTTGACCCAAAAGACTAAGAATACAATGGAAGGCATCCACTTCCTGTTAAAGCCACCCTCCTTGCCATCAACACTGAGGGTTAAGCTCCTTCCTGGCACATTCAAACCTCTTTCTTCTACTTCTGTACCTTATGAGGGTCTTCTTAGTTATGCTTCATGATCATATCTGGGTCCAGTTCAGTTCAGTCGCTCAGTCGTGTCTGACTCTTTGCAACCCCATGAATCGCAGCACGCCAGGCCTCCCTGTCCATCACCAACTCCCAGAGTTCACCCAAACTCATGTGCATCCGGTCGGTGATGCCATCCAGCCATCTCATCCTCTGTCGTCCCCTTCTCCTCTTGCCCCCAATCCCTCCCAGCATCAGAGTCTTTTCCAGTGAGTCAACTCTTCGCATGAGGTGGCCAAAGTACTGGAGTTTCAGCTTTAGCATCTTTCCTTCCAAAGAAATCCCAGGGCTGATCTCCTTCAGAATGGACTGGTTGGATCTCCTTGCAGTCCAAGGGACTCTCAAGAGTCTTCTCCAACACCACAGTTCAAAAGCATCAATTCTTCGGCGCTCAGCCTTCTTCACAGTCCAAATCTCACATCCATACATGACCACAGGAAAAACCATAGCCTTGACTAGACGGACCTTTGTTGGCAAAGTAATGTCTCTGCTTTTGGATA
>NW_011494846.1:1392798-1409022 GCF_000754665.1 Bison bison bison | reverse complement strand
GGAGTAAGCATCTTTTAATTTCATGGCTGCAGTCACCATCTGCAGTGATTTTGGAGCCCAAAAAAATAAAGTCTGACACTGTTTCCACTGTTTCCCCATCTATTTCCCATGAAGTGGTGGAACCGCATGCCATGATCTTTGTTTTCTGAATGTTGAGTTTTAAGCCAACTTTTTCACTCTCCTCTTTCACTTTCATGAAGAGGCTTTTTAGTTCCTCTTCACTTTCTGCCACAAGGGTGGTGTCATCTGGGTCCAGTGGCCCCAAAAGATTCATTCTGCTTTCTGACTGCATAGCTTCTTCACACAACGAAGACCAAAGGCACAACCCTCACAGTCTCTGGATTACCAGACCCAAGTCTCCCATCAGTGGTTCAAGAACCCCCACATTACCCATCATCTGAATACACTTGTAGAAGCACTTTACAACATAATTTGTCCAGAACAGTGAATACTGGGTACCACCTTGTGTGGGAGAAAAGAAAACTCAGTAACGACAATGAATCTTTCATCAGAAAAAAAGGGAAAGACGTAAGAAGGCCATGAGATTCTTCTTTGGTGGGTTGTCATATGTTGAAAGGGATGAAGTGGTTCTAGGAGTCAAAACAGAGAACTGGGAACATCTGAGAAGACCGTGAGCAAGTCCCCAGAGCTGATTTTGGACATATGTGTGTTATGTGAATATTACACAAGATCTGGCTTTTCCAAAGGACCTGACTTTGCAAAGCTGATATAATGGTGCCTCAATGTCACTGTACTTGAGTTTCGCTGAAATGCTCTGAAGTCTGTGCGATGTGTAATTGGACATTTGCTACTGTCTCATTTTGGTCAAGCAGAAAACCACATGCAGGTCAAATGAGTTTAGTTTTTTCCAAGCCTGGAACACCCTCCACCCTCCAGTACGCTCAAGTATGGTGATTCGGATGAGTGCCATGTGGTGCCCTAGCCTCATTTCTCGATGGCTGGGACTACTATTCTCTCCCAGAACGGTTTTGTTTGCAATATATTTACTGGTACTGCCAACTCAGGGCATTGCAGAATATAAATTCGGTGCTGTACTCTCCCAAAGGCTGAGCAGAATCTTCTTTCTGTGAACATTTTCAATAGTTTGCTTCCAAGGTGAGGAAGTAGGAAGTACAAGAGGGACAGGCATCAAGGCAAATTTTTTTCTTTCTACCTTTACTTTTGTTAGGAGGGAACATTTCTATCAAGGAATACAGTTTCCTTTCATTTTACCTGATCCAGAGAAACTATGGAACTTCTGTTACCGATTCTTTATCCATAATTTATGTTCGTAACATAGGACCTGGTGATAGAGGTTATTGATGAAAACAGAAACGGGTGGCTTTCTTAAAGGAGGGGGCAGAGGCTCTTAAGAGAGCTGTGTCAGAGTCAGAGGAGCATTTCTCTGCCTAAAGCTTCCAGTGGGCTTTTTCTTTCCTTTTGCATCTGAGTTATCGCCACACTTACTGGCTACTGTTCCTGAAACGGTGAAAGAGGAAGATGCTTAAGCGTTTCTGTGATGTCACAGTGGATCTAGATATTAAAGTCTTCTCTTCCTCCCATTTGTATTTGATCCCAATTCACATTGTTTAGTGATAAGTAATTTCAGGTCTCAGTAACCCACTCTAGCATATAATGCCAAGGCTGTTAAGGAAATAGGAGAAATAATTCCTGTAGTAATTACCATAGTGGTATTTCTAAATTCCCTGCACCCCAATATCTGTGGAGAGATAGAGCTGGACAAGTATTTGAAGCCTCGAAGTGAATGAGAAAAATCCATTCATCCATGAAATATTTATTGAATAACTACTATTTTAAAGGATACTGGCTCAGCACTCTGAGGGATGAACAAAAAATTAGAGTGAAGAGATAATATTAATTACTATTATTATTAATTTATTTATTTATTTTGTTTATTAACAGAAACTATGGTAACTGACTGGATAAGAGAGGGGAGGCAAGCATTCTGTGTCTCAGGCAATTCCAAAGGTAGATAGAAGCTACTGATCAATGCCAAAGACATTTGTTCTCCCTCCAATTTATCCCCACTGTGGTTCTACTTTGCCACTTAGACACTCCAGTTTCACTCATATTTCAGAGAGGAGATCAAAACTGATTCTTTGCGAGGTCCTAAAATGGGAATGTGTATGCTAGTCTAATCCCTTGCATAGGGAAATGACCTGCTTTTCCCCAGGTTTCCTATAGTTCTGATGGGGCTATAATGAACACTTCCTGAAAAGCAGAAATCTAAGAGCATGTGTGTAAGTGTGCGTGTGTGTTTGTGTGTGTATGGGTTGAGTGTTAGAATTTTGTTTCTAGGATTAAATGGCTAGATATCTTTTTTACATGTGCTAATTTCCACATTTGCTAAATTCTGAGTGAGTCCATAAACTAGTTTGCCTCAGAGTTGATTTTCCTCATTGCTATCAATTTTCTGCTCTGGAAGGTTTCAAAGATAAGAGGTTTTGAAACTAACACACTAACTAGCAACAAGAATAATCTTTTATTTGGAAAATGGAACAATGAGGAAGCTATTTGCATCAGAAATGACTCCATCATTAAAATATTCCACATCTAACCCATTTGCAGTGGAAGGTTTTTGCACGTTTGTTTTGTGTGGGGGCATCTCCTACCATGTGGTTTGGCCATCTGCATATAGTTATGGAGTCACCATCTCTGAGGACAGCTGAGCTGGTGAAACCTAGGGGAATCACAAGAATAACTCCACTCCATTTACTTGGATATATTTCACAGGGAATCCTTTGTATCAACTGAGTCACTCCCATCCAGATATCCATGGGAAGTTCACATAACCTCATTTCCCTCTGTGATTGTTACTGAGTTAAGCACAAGACAGAAATATTCTTAGAAGATATATGGCTTCCTCTTCATCAGAGCTGGCCTAGAGTGGAGAAACAGAGCCCCTGGGGACAAAGCAAGACACTCATGAACTCTGGCCACCGTAAGACAAACAATGGGGACCTTATTCTTAATTTAGTTTCTAAGCAAAGGTTTTCCTGGTGGCCTCATTTTTCTGGAGCAATCACAACACTCCCTTGATGGATTAGCAACTTGCCATCGTACCATGAGTTCCCTCTTGCCTCCCATTTTCTTTCAGGAGATATGGATTTTTTTTTTCCTAATTACATATTTCTTCCCTAATTCTGCACAACAGTGAAAATAAATATAACTTCTATCCTCTTAAAAACCTGGTAATCATTCAGCTGGAAGAAGGGCTACTGTTTGGCATAGATAAAAATAGTCTCCATGGTGACCTGCCTAGAAATAATCCAAACTTGAATTTATAGTGAGGATGACCCAAGGTCTCTCATGCTTAGGAAACCTTCAAGCTGTGATGGTGCCTAGCCGGATGCAGCTACTGTATTGCCCTGGGGCTTAGGAGCCCTGAGGGATCCACATGGTTTATCTGGGTTGAGAGACCCCACCCAAAGTGCACGGTACCAACTTTCCCCATCAATGAAACCTTCACTGCCTCACCCCTACTGCCTCATCTTGTGAAGTGAGGAAAGCTGTCTGATAAGAGAAGTGGAAAAGAGGGAAGAAGGAGGAGTGTGCAGGATAGAAAGGAAGGGGAAGGTGGTTTCCATAGAGACCTAGCCTTCCTGGTGCCCTCATCCTCTGATGGTCTGGAAGAGCAGACTCTGAGAGCCACTAGTCTGATTCCCCAGCTGCCTATAGAAGCCCTGGGGGCACTGAGACATCAGTTCTTTTTCCACCGAAAAAGAGCTGTTAAATTGCCCATGGAGAACAGTGTGTAAGCTTTGCATATATCACACCATCTTTCAATGGAGCCAATAGAGCCAGTTTTGTTTCGTTTTTTTCATTATTGAAATACATCTCTGATGGAGTAGTTGGCTTTAACGGCCATGTTAAGTGAGAGCTGTGGTTTCTGGAACTGTTGGCTTTTCTGAAAATGTGTTTGAGTGCATATAAGTTGAATGTGAGTGTGATGTGTCTCCACTATGATGCAGAAAGGGGTGAAAGTGAAAAGCGTTAGTTGCCCAGTTGTGTCTGACTCTTTGTGACCCCACAGACTGTAGCCCACCAGGCTCCTCTGTCCACGGAATTCTCCAGGCAATAATACTGGAGCGAGTTGCCATTCCCTCCTCCAGGGGATCTTCCTGACCCGGGGATTGTAGCCGGGTCTTCTGCCTTGCAGGCAGATTCTTTACCACAGAAAGGTATGAGGCTATTTTAAATTTGATATGGTCCTAAGATGAGCCGATAGGCAGAATGACATTTCTGTCCTTCCCCAGGAAATGCCTGGTATTCATTCTATGCTAAGTTGTTTGATTCCGAAGATCTACTGGTTTACTCAGGGCTCCTCTGTAGTTTTCTTACCCAAATTCCGTCCCACGCTACTTATTTGCCCGGGAGAGGTCAACATTTGAGGACCTAGTACATCAGGTCAGGCTCGAATTTCTGTTACAACTCTGATGTCTTCTGTGAGCACTTTGTATCACAGAGAAAGAGTCTGGAGGACAGGACACAGAGAGCTCAGAGAGGTTTCCACTGACATTTACTCAGATTTTATGTGAAAGTATTCTCCCCAGCTCCCACTTATATCCATTTAAAACACAGATATCCAGAGATGAGCACTATTTTGACTGATTGCTGACACAGGCAGAAGGGAGGCAGTAAGGCCAATTTTGTTTTTTTCCTCTTTTTCCCCCCCATTTTTTGGCCAAATAGTGAGGCATGTGGGATCTTAGTTCCCCAGACAGGAATTGAGCCTGTGCCTTCTGCAGTGGAGGTCCAGTGTCTTAGCCCCTGGCCTGCCAGGGAACTCCCGGCAAGGCCAATTTTTATCCCACCCCCCACCCAATTTGAAGTGGCATGGTATAGGCTGGAGGGGAAAAACATGTGTGTGCGCACATGCTGAGTCGCTTCAGTCGTGTCCGACTCTGTGCGACCCCATGGACTGTACCCCACCAGGCTCCTCTGTCCGTGGGATTCTCCAGGCAAGAATACTAGAGTAGGTTGCCATGCCTTCCTCCAGAGGATCTTCCCAACTCAGGGATCAAACCTGCATCTCTTATGTCTCCTGCATTGGCAAGTATAATACAACTGTGTTTTGCATATTGGGATCCGTCAATACATGTTCATTGAAATCAATTAGATAAAAGTAAATGCCTAAAATATTTGTCTTGTGCTAACATGCTCAGAAGTGGATTTTTATTTCATTTTCCCTGTCATCTTGCAACATTTCCAAATATTAACTGATGTTTTGCATAACTCCAAAATATATTTATATTAGTATAAGGTGGTGTAATTGATAAGACTGTCACAATTTTCTGATCAATTACAAGGCTGATATAATTGTTGAACCTTACTTTTGAATGAAAGATTAAATACAGATGGGTGACAAAATCAAACTTGGACGTGGAGATTGTTCTGCCCAGTCCAGATCCTGTTTTCAATCAAGATTTGGGATATTGTTTCAGGGAATTCCCAACCAAGATAGTATGAAATAAAAGCCAGATGAGTGAAGCAAATAAGGAGCGATGGGAAACCAAAGGAAGAGATGGTCATGTGAGAAAGTTCTGAAGAAAATTTTCACAGAGAAGATAACATGGGAGCAAAGGGCATGGATCTTACTGGCTTAGTCTCACATGGTACCTAGAGCCAAGCTTCACAATTAGTAGATTCTCAATGAGAAGATTTTAAAGTTATAATAGAAGGAAAGAGGGGGAGTTAAGGACCAAAGTTTTAATCTTGGAACAATCCCAATTTTTATTATGGAAAGTGCAAGTTGAATTGAACTTACACTTAACTTTAAATGAATTAAAATCATACAAAATTAAAAACTTAGCTCCTCAGTTCAGGTAGCCCGTTTCAAGTGTTCAACAGCCACATGCTACCTCGTGTCTACCTAGGGCAGTGGGACACTTCCGTCACGGCAGAAAGTTCCTCAGCGGCACTGCTGAGGAAGTCCACTCACCGTGCAGAGCGGTTGTCCCTGGCCTCACTCTAGAGACGAAAAAGATGATGTCCACTGAATAAAAGACTGGTTTAGTTGGTCTTCTTGTCCACCGAAGGAGGAAAGACTGTGATAAGCCAGGAGGTATGTGATGAAGAAATGGCGTCCGTGTAAGTCATTCCCCTCTTCCGTGTGGTGAGTGGGGTAAAGACTGAGCTTCTGGACTCCATGGCCCCAGGAGCGAGCTCCCTAGAACATCCTCTCTCGAGGGAGTGCTCTGCAAGCCATGGTTGGCTCCCACTCTCCTCCTGGCCCACGCCTTCCCATTTCTCAGGCAGCGCAACTGCCAAGGCGGTTGGCAGTGCCCAGGTGCGACGCCAGGTAGCTGCACTTCCCCTCTGCGTGCATTCTGCCAGTCTCCTCTCAGTACAGTTTACATCCATCTGCTCCTCTCGCCCTTCCATGTCACAGAGTTAGGTGTTGTTTTGTTCCCTGGAGGAAGCCCATATTGTTCCATTCCTACCAGAGAAGAGACACATCAAGAGCAACAAGGAAAAATATGGAGTGTAAGCATGTGTTTCTAGGTCATCAACATGCAAGGAAATGTGCATGAAAATGAGTGTTAATTTTCTGCATGATTCAGTGTTTGCGAGACTATCGAGTCATTTCCCATAGGCAGCCCGACAGCCATCACATGATAATGAATTTCTATTACAACCATGTAAGATGGTTGAACCAGAAAACTAATGATCAAAGAAATGAACAAAATACTAACAAAGGTGATAACAATACCGATGTTTTAATAATTAACTGGCATTTACAATGGGGGTCAATTGGGTATCATAGTTACTTGGGGGCAGTTAATACAGGTCTGATTTTCTCATTTTAACATTTGTGGTTTCACCTGCCTTAATTTTTTTAAAAACAAAAATTCTCAATGAAAATAGACCTAGCCTAATGATCAAAATAGAAACAAGTTGTATGGTTAAGTAGTTTGTGCTTTTATTTACGTTTTTCTCCTTAGGTTTCAGAAGTCTTTTAAAATTACTCCGGACTGTTCTGCAGAAATTCAAATAAAGACTCTAGCTTTTTGGAATTTGTGTTCAGTATTAAATTATATTCTTCGTTACCAATTTCCTCATTCATACATATGTAACTTTTGACTTTGCTTTAGTTATCTGTAAAACTCAGGTCGGCCCTATGCTTTAACATGGACTAAACCACTTGAAAACAAGACCATTTTAAAGATAGATATTTCAAAAATTAATTTTATCCTTTTTGCCTGTGTGCTAGTTATTCAATCATGTCCAATTCTTTGCGACCCCATGGAGTGCAGGCCACCAGGCTCTTCTGTCCACGGGATTTTCCAAACAAGAATCGTGGAGTAGGTTGCCATTTCCTTTTCCAAGGGAAATTTCCAATCGAGGGATCGAACCCATGTTTCCTGCCCTGGAAGGTGGATTCTTTACCACTGAGCCACCTGGGAATCCCTTATCCTTTTTTAAAAAATTACTATTATTTCCTTCTCACTTTTTCTTTCTCTCAGTTGTCACCAGGTATATTTTAATATCAGATTGGATGGAAAATTGACCTGGTTTTTACAAGGTAAAAGTGCATGATGAATTTAAAACATCCAAAAGAGAATTCTGAAAATCGTAAATAGAGTTTAATGTTTGGTTAGCAATTTTTCTTGAAAAGTCGCCTCCGTTCATGCTTATTTTCTTTAATGGAGTGTTGTTAGTTATCTCATTTTAGGTAAATATCCTGTAGCAGGTTTCAGCCAGAACAAATATTTACAGTTAAACCCTCAACTCCAGAAAATGGCTTTGTGTGTATGCTGGAGGAGGGGTAGGGATTAAATGGAAAGGCTGACTTTGTCTTGGCTTTAGACAAGCCACCACAATAAATCACTCCAAGACATTCCAACGGATGTGTATTGGAGGAACGCTCCCCTCCAGGAAGCTAAGGTATAGGGTTAAGAGGCTTCGCGGGCTGCGATCCTATGTAACTAATGGGCACATGTTTCACAGACAGAAGGGCCATGCCTTAGTCATCGTGGTAAGTCTGTAGTGACAGACGTCTGTTCTATATTTGTGAGTGACCTGATTTGGCATGCATGCAGCTCGTTCTACTGACAATAATGGGAACATGGTGTGAGGGGGAGAGGCAAGAAAGGAGGAGGGGCTGGGGGAGGCAGCGAGGTTGAGGGAGGAGAGAGACCTGGGGACCAGGAGGGGGAGAAGGGGAAAGGAACTCTAAGCAGCTGAAGATCATGAGCGTCTAAACACGGCTCTAAGGAAACCTGCCCTTAGTGGACGGTTCTTTAAATTTGGGAGCAAGCCTTACATCTGTTGCTAATGGATTTGGGGAGGATCACCTTCCCCTCCTCGTGCTCCCTCTGTCTCTCTCACTCCTCTCCCCTCCAGTCTCTGGGGAAGATAGATATTCAGACAGCTGTCAGACGGTGGCAATGGGATGCTTCTGCCTCCAGGAGTCCCTCATAATTTGCAAAACGTGCCTGGCCCTCCACCCTTTGCTGTGGTCCTCCAACCTCTCCAGGTAGGAAAGAAACCGGCCCCAAGTGATGAAAAGAACAAAGGGCTGCCCACATATATATACATATATATATATATTTTAACTTGGAATATAACTGCTTTCCAACGTTGTGTTAGTTTCTGCTTACAATGAAGTGAACCAGCTGTCTGTATCCACATACAGCTCTTGAACACATCCGCCTCTTGAATCTCCTACCTTGCACCTCCATCCCACCTCTCTAGGTCATCACAGAGCACCGAGCTGACTCTCCTGTGCTATACAACTGGTCTCCACTAGCTATCTATTTTATACATGGTAGTACATATATAGGGAGAAGGCAATGACAACCCACTCCAGTACTCTTGCCTGGGAGATCCCATGGATAGAGGAGCCTGGTGGGCTGCAGTCCATGGGGTGGCTAAGAGTCGGACACGGCTGAGAGACTTCACTTTCACTTTTCACTTTCATACATTGGAGAAGGAAACGGCAACCCACTCCAGTGTTCTTATCTGGAGAATCCCAGGGATGGGGGAGCCTGGTGGGCTGCCATCTATGGGGTCGCACAGAGTCGGACACGACTGACGTGACTTAGCAGCAGCAGTATATATATGTCAATCCTAATCTCCCAATTCAGCCCACCCTCCCCCAATCCCTCCCCTGTGTCCACATATACAATGCAATATTAGTCAACCATAAAAAGGAACGAAATTAGGTCATTTATAGAGACGTGGATGAACCTAGAGTCTGTCATACAGAGTGAAGTAAGAAAGAGAAAAACAAATACATTAATGCACATATGTGCGATCTAGAAAAATGGCCATCATTATTGACATCTGCCCCAGCCAAGTAACCCAAGTGCTCCTCTCTCCCATCATCCTCGAACACAGCACTCAGTCTCATCTGAGACCATCTTATGATTTCTTCATGGCTGTTCGATTAGCTGGCTAGGACACCAGCTCCATGCAAAGAGGAGCACAGGCTGTCTAATTCACCACTTCTTTAGTGAAGAGTATGTTCGTTCTTGATCTCATTTATCTTCTCATTGTAAAATAAATGCTTCAGGAGTATTCAGTGAATCTATCGAGCTATTTTTCTACATTGAGTCCTTGCAATTGGCAAGTAGTAGAGACACAGTGGGGTTGCCTCAATGAGTGGGCATTTATAAGCGATACACCAGCAACCAAGGGCTCAGGCAACTCTTCTAGAGGTTCCTCTGGGATATGGAGCATGGCTCTCACTATTTGGGGTCCAGTCAGAGCTTTATGCTGGAGAAGGACATGGCAACCCACTCCATATTCTTGCCTGGAAAATGCCATGGATAGAGGAGCCTAGTGGGCTACAGTCCATGGGGTCCCAAAGAGTCAGACACGACTGGGCAACTGAAGAAACAGAGCTCTACGACCTGATAGTGGCCCTGACGACACAGCATCTGTCTGCTCACTTCTGCTCAGATCAAGTAGCCCTCGTCCTCTGCTCCAGGGCCCCTGTTCTGGGCTCTCCAGCATCATCAGGTCTCTGTGAGTTTTGAAGTCAGACTTGCTCCAGAAAGGGTTTGATTGATTTGTCTAATCACTATCCAGTATCAGGAGCCCCTCTGGGGAAAAACTGCCTTAAAACTAGTGCTCAGAGCTTCCTTACCAGGGGAGCACATCAGAAGCAATTGTACAGCTTTTTCAACTGTATCTCCCGCATTGGCAGGTGGATTTTTAACCACTGAGCCACCAGAGAAGCCCCATGTAGATGGGTGGCCCTGGGCAAGTCATAATATTTTCTTGAACTTCATTTTATTCCTCTGTAAAATAGAAACACAGAGAAGGCAATGGCACCCCACTCCAGTACTCTTGACTGGAAAATCCCATGGATGGAGGAGCCTGGTAGGCTGCAGTCCATGGGGTCGCTAAGAGTCGGACACGACTGAGCGACTTCACTTTCACTTTTCACTTTCATGCATTGGAGACAGAAATGGCAACCCACTCCAGTATTCTTGCCTGGAGAATCCCAGGGACGGTGAAGCCTGTTGGGCTGCCGTCTATGGGGTCACACAGAGTTGGACATGACTGAAGCGACTTAGCAGCAGCAGCAAAATAGAAACAATAATAGGTACCTGGATTTTAAATGATATATTTTATGATAAATCCCGGGGTCATCAACAGGACAGGGGAGGTTAATACAAATTAGCAAGGCTGTGGAATCCCAAGGTGGCTGGCTCCTGTCCGTTGCCTATAAATACAAATGCTGGATGAAGACCATTCCCCCACTTCTGCTTTGCTGAAGGGGAACTCCTCTCTCTATTTTTTTAAAGCAGGAAGAGCTCTTGACAGCTCTGGCAAAATATCAAGTACTTTGTAAATGATAAATAACCATAAAAACACTGAGGATTAAGTACAAATGAAATAGTTCCATCGCACAATTTATATAAGATATGTTCCTGGGATGGAGGGCTCCACGTACCCTCATCCAGCCGTAGAGAGCAGAGGTGATTTTTTCCTTCAAGTTCTCTCTGGGGTAGTCCCACCCGACAAGCTTCCTGAACCATGCCTTTTCTTGCCCAAAATATGTCCTTCCTGTCCCAGAACCCTTCCTTTAGTTACGAGCAAATATAAGACAGGAGTTAGCAGCCTGTGTTGTGGATGCTTGCTGGTCAGAAAGCAGCAGGGAGATAAGAATGGAAGGTTGTTCCAGAGGCCCACGGCCCTGATGTAATCGGATGGTAAATTCAGGGGTGACAATTGAAGCCCACCCCTGCTCCCTGAGCATTCGAGGTGGTAGCTGGGCCTTCTCAGAAGGACTCATGAAAGAGACTCGACGCCCTTACTTGGAAAGAAGGGCTTCTCTGTGAGCAATCTCAGTTTTCAGGTTTCTAACAGGCTGGAGTTTTCCAAGCGTCAGAGCATCAAGACACAGATCCATGTAGACTGGTGTCCTGGCTCTATCCGTCTCTCCTTCCTCGCACAGTTCAATCAGATCACCTGTTTGCAGATTCGAGTCACCACATGGCCGGCCCCTGTCTGTCATTTCCTCTCCCTGCCACCCGCTCACACCCTCTCGCCACTCGGGAGCTCAGTGAATACGGTTTTCCAAATATAGGTTTGCAGCCAGTGTGTTAGGCCTTCTAATGAGCCACGGTAATTGCTTCTGCTATTTTCCAAAATGGAAATCAACCTCGGAAGAGCAGCTGGTTTGTGGTAAAGCTCTCCTCCCTTGATTCCATCCCCCCTTCCTTCCAGTCAGTCAAGCTCCAGCCTTGACTGCTTCATCTGTGAGCAGGGCCTGAGGGACCCACAGGAGGAATGTGCTGATGGTGGGGAAACAGAATAAGGAGCTATTGTGCCTTTATTACATTGGGGAGAGGCAGGGAGGAAGGGGGAGAGCTCGGCTTTTACTTTTGATTTCTAAGATAACCTGTTCTGGGTTGTGCTTTTCGATGTATCTGAAAAGATAACCAGGTTCTTTGATGACAGAGCAATGATGTCCCTGGCCTCCGTCTTTTCAGAATTGACCAAAACAGCAAAGAGAACAAGAAACAAAAACACAGGCACTGTATTCTTCAAGGGCAGGAGAGATCTGTAATCTGGAACCACAATATATGGAGATGAGAAACAGATGGAGGAATGGGAAGGTGTTTAGTAGATCTATGGAAAGTCAAGCCTGAAAGCCTGGTGGGAGTTACCATTGCTAATCAAGCCCATTCTCTCTGCAGAACACAGGGACGTCCTGGGCGTGGGGCCCACGAAGGCAGCGGCTGGGAGTGAGCATGGCCCTGAAGGCTGTCCCTGCAGCAGAAATGTAATAACACTAGTTACCATCGTGGTGTGCTTGTTGGTGCCTGGCTCTTCACATTCTCTCTTGCAATCCTCATGAGAGCAAAAGGTATTCATTTTCCCATTTTACAGATGCAAAAACTAAGGCTCAGGAGGGTAAAATCATTTGTCCCAGACAACAGAGAGAAAGATACTAAACCAATGTAGTCTTAATTCTGAAGCCTCACCACCAAATCCCACCGGTCGGAGGCTATCATCAGCCCCAGAAAAGGGAACCGAAGGTACCAGAGTGTGTGGTCAGGAGCTGGGGGAGAGGTTCCCAGTGTTAACGAAGTTGTCCTTATTATCTGTGGCACTTGCTCTTCTATTAAATTGTGAGCTCTTTGAAAGGAGGTGATTTTCCCCCTCCAGGCCATAGCAGTGTGAGGGTAAGCATCTTCTCAGTAAGCATCTTTTGAACGAATGAATGGATGGATGGATGGATGGATGAACCCATATGTTCAGAGGAAGGAGGACTGCACTTGTCAGGAAAGATGTCAACGAGGAGGTGAGTCTGCAGCCAGGCCGAAGGTTTGTCATCCAGGGATTGATTCCATGTTACCAGCGGAAACTTCCGAAGGACAAGACAGTCCCAGAAAGACACTAACTTGAGAGTAAGCCCAAAAAGCAGGCTGGTGACAATGAACTTAGGTGAGACTGATGGAGACAAACGCATGCCACGGGGACACCAAAACAGAGCCTTTCTAGGAAACAAGTAAAAAGTCAACTGTGGGTAAAAGAAGTATCTAGAAACAGGTACATGTTCTGATCCAGATGGTTGCCACTGACTATAAATTCCTATCTTGCAAAGACAAGGCGAGTTTTCTAATGCATTTATTGTTACTCCAGCCAGTCAATCTGCTCATTATTTGTACCCTAGGTGGCTGCAACAGTCTTTGAAAGAACGTGAAAGTGAAGTCACTCAGTCGTGTCCGACTCTTTGCGACCCCATAGACTGTAGCCCACCAGGCTCCTCTGTCCATGGGATTTTCCAGGCAATAGTACTGGAGTGGATTGCCATTTCTCTACAACCAAAGGCTATTCAGAAAAGTGTGGAATTCTTGTTGGCACTGAACACATCAGAATCATGGGTTCCTTGCCTCCTACGCTGACATATCCAGCGATCAGGACCAGTTCAAACTAACTTCTGCCCATGCTACTGACAGTTAAATGGAATTGATGGCTATCCCTTCATTCAGTAAATATTCACGAGCACGCACCATATGGTTCAGCACAGTCCTAAGTGGGAAACAGAGCGCTGGAGGTTGAATGGGGCGGTGAATAGACAGGGTGTCTGCTCTGTGGACTCTGGTTCTGGTATCTGCACAAATGCTCACTTCCTTTATTGGCGGATGCTGCTTCCAAGCTCCAGGGTCAGGAAACTACAACCTGGAGGTCAAATGCAGCCCACCACGTGTTTTTGTACAGCCCTTGAGTTAAGTTGGGTTTTGTTTTCATTTTTTTAAGAGGCTCGGAAAAGCCGAAAGAAAGATAATATTTTGTGACGTGTGAAAATGACATGAAATTTAAATATCAGTATCCACAAACCGAAGTTTACTTGGAGCTCAGCCACGCGGGCTGGTTTATGTGTTGTTTACAGCTGTCTTCATGTTATAGCTCAGTCATTGCCACGGACCGCATGGCCATTAACCGGAAAGGTCTTCCTATTTGATTTTTTTATAGGAAAAGTTTCCTGACCCCTGTTCTAAGCTAACTTTCTCAAAATGCACTCCATAAAACATTATTTCTGAAGATATTGTGTTAGAGTTTTTGAGTTCTATTGTCAACATATTTAAACACAATGAATTGTAAAAAGTTATAAGTTTCTCTACTTAATATTTTCTCTACTGTGGAGTGTGGCCAGAATACATTGTGACCCTCTAAGACAGAGGATGTGGAGGTCTCCAAACCTGTTCCCTGTTGTTCAGTTGATAAATCGTTCCAACTCGTTGTGACCTCATGGACTGTAGCATGCCTGGCTCCTCTGTTCTCCTCTGTCTCTGGGAGTTTGCTCAAATTCATGTCCATTGAGTGGATGATGCTATCTAACTATCTCATCCTCTGCTGCCCCTGTCTCCTTCTATCTTCAGCCTTTCCCAGCATCAGGGTCGTACATGTGTCTGTTTCTAGCGAATCTCATAATCCAGGCGGTTGTGCACAGCGCTCTTTGGGAAATACTAAACAGAGTTCTTACTCATAGGCTTTGTGTTATTTCTGAAACTGGCTGCCAAAAAACCAAAGCAGTATCACTGCTAGTGAAGTAAGACTTCTGCCCAGATCTGAAGCCCCTTCCTCTTAAGCATAGCACGATTCTTCTGAAGGTTCCCAGTTTGATCCCAGCTAAACAATACCTACCTTCCCCTATTAATACCTTTGCAATTTCTTTTCTCCCACGCTCTCTGGGTGCCAATCACAGCACCTCATGGTACTTCCTGAAGGATCCTGTTGCCTCATCGACCAGTTAATACCTCCCTATCACAGAGTGTCCATATACGTTCGGAAATAAAAACTTTGAGGGGAAGATCCCAATCCCCTAGCTGTGGGGTTATCTTGACGATGAGCTGCTCTTGATTTATTCTGTAACCACACACTGATTCATTCACACGTGTGTGTGTATAAAGGGTCTCAGGAAGAGCCCAGAATGGCTCAGCTGGAGCTCCGACACCCTGGGACACATCTGGAGAACTGAGGATTATCTGCAGGGTTATCTGGGAGGCCTCCTGGGAGAGCATTAAGGGAGAAATAAGCCAGGCACATGAATTTAACTTAGTTTTTTGTTTTTGGTTTTTTTAAGTTTTCATCATTCTGGGGAGGAGCAGTTCTGAGGGTGTGCGATCTCTGTCACGTAGATGCGTCCCCGGCTTCAACACCCACCTGCTTGAGTCCTGTAAAGGGGTGGCAAACGGGAAAGAGTATAAATAAAAACTGAAAGAGGTTTTTCTTGGAATATTTTAAAACCTCAAGGCCTGAGTGGCTCTGTTTCTAAACTGAAGGCGGCATTCTTCCCGCCACGCTGCAAGGTGTCTGTCGGGTAAGAGCTCTCCCCTTGAGGTTGCAGCGGCACCGGAGAGAGGGAGACACGGTAGCATGGCCTCCTTGGGGCGCTGTTGGCATAGACGCATCCATCTGCGCCCCACCTGCGCTTCGGAACAGCAATGGGTGGTGTGGAATCGACAACCACAAAGAGATCATTGCGTCTGGTGGAGCAGCGGCTCTGATGGTCAGCAGCGGAAGTTCTGGCGTCCGGTGGGAGAGGAGGCCTCTGGTCCTCTCCTTGAGCGGCAGGGGAGGGGCGGCTACATCTCCTAGAGCGCTAAGTGAAAGTCGTTCAGACATGTCGGACTCTGCGACCCCATGGTTTATACAGTTCAGGGAATTCTCCATGCCAGAATACTGGAGTGGGTAGCCTTTCCCTTCTCCAACCCAGGGATCGAACCCAGGTCTCCCACATTGCAGGCGGATCCTTTACCAGCTGAGCCACCAGGAAAGCCCAAGAATACTGGAGTGGGTAAGTCTAGCCCTTCTCCAGGGGGATTTTCCCAACCCAGGGATCCAACCGGGGTCTCCTGCATTGCAGGTGGATCCTTTACCAACTGAGCTATCAGGGAAGCTCCTAGAGCACAAAGGAGACCATCTATTGTCCCTCCCAGGAGAGCAGATGCCAGGAATCCTTGGGGGTAATGGGCATGAGGCTGCCATAGCGTGTCAGGCTGGTGACCAGTGAGTTTGCAATCTTAGATCTCACTCCTAGTCCCAGATAGAAGGCGGGTGGGGGAAATTTCGAGTTCTTCAGTCTACTCATGGAACCACACATAAGCTCACACACTTACATGCATTCCTATCGAGACGTGTACTATGAATGTAATTGCTCACTCATACCCAAGCTATGCTTGTATATGAAACCATACACTGTGAAAATGAGGTGGAAATAGGTGAAAGTTGGGTCGG
>NW_011494846.1:1368630-1392698 GCF_000754665.1 Bison bison bison | reverse complement strand
GGGGGGGGGGGGGGGGGGGGGCGTTAAGTGGGTGAGTCTTGAGGGTCCCATCATCCCTGCTTCAACCAGAGAGCTCTGCTTTTGTCTGTTATATGCATTGTGGTGGTGATGATCATTTAGCAGTTTGGTTATGTCTGACTTTTGTGACCCCATGGACTGTAGCCCACCAGGCTCCTCTGTGCATACGCATTGTGCTTCTACTTAAAGATTTCTTTTAAGAAAGGGTTCCATGGCAAAAAAAGAAAAAGAACTTTGGAAATCCCACTTGATATAATCAAATTATATATATATATATTCCTATTATTTTATAAATGAGGAAATGGGGACACAGAAGGTTTAAATGACTCAGCTGAGTTCATAAAGACAAAAGCATTGGTTTAAGGGCTCCAATCCAATATTTTTGTTTTGTTTTTCTATAACACCCTGCAGAGAAAGAAAGAATATACACAAAGACGATGAAGCCTGGATGTTTTTCAGAACTTGGTGTGTTTCTCAATTTTAGTGGTCAAAGGTTTGAGAACCGGCTTATTAGATCTTTTAATTTTTCTAACTATGATTTTATAGCTAGAAAAACATTAGCTATGGGGGTAGAAATGTAGATTAAATTAACACAGTTATGTATCAAATGACCATGTTAATACAATTTTCAATTCAGCTCTAAAGTTGAATTAGAATCTACTTAGACATGCTATACTAATCAGAAATATATAGCAAAAATGAGATCATTGTGTTTTAGACAGGGCCTCGAGAACCATTAGCCCAATTTTCTAAGCACAGAAGGAGGCAAAAAATGATGACAGGAAAGTTTGTGAAGAAGTTCATGAGTAAATGTTAATAGAATTATTCACTCTGGAGAAGAAAGAACAAAAGAAGCTAACCGTTGTCCTGGAGCATAAAGGGTCTCTCGACTGAGACGCAGTCCCTTTCTCATTCACAGGAGGACAGAATAAGAGTGGACCTTTTGAGAGACCACAGGAGGTTCTAGGTGGTGGAGTCTGTAGGACAACGTTGAGGTTCCCCAGGCTGCGCTGAGCTATAAGGACCAGAGGCAGTGCCCGTGGAGTGCCCTGTCCAGGGAGGAAATGGTAGCTGATTACTCAGGGTCTCTGCTATTATTTCAGAAAATATCAAGCATCACCGTATGGCAGAAGCTAAAGGTAATTCACCAACAGGGCATAGCGGTGGGAAGGAGAAGACTGGGGCACCACTTTCCACCTGTGTGCTAAGACGGCCACTCAGGATACCCTCCTGCTCTGCACGCTGTCCCAGCCGTGAGTGCTCTCTGTACCCCACCCTGCCTTCCTACTGTCAATCAGAGAGTCCCAGAGGCCTGATAGTCCCATGGTTGAAGTCTATGGATGAGCACTGGGAATAAGGCAAAACCCTTTCTGTAGAAACTTATGCATCTAATGTTCTTATCTCTTAATATGCTGTCATAAAGGTCTGAAACATGACAGAGTTTGAGAACACAAGTTAGGTAGATAACACAAATGGCTATCACACACCCTTCCCCCATGTCACCTTTTCCCCCTTTCTTATCAGAGAAGGCATCTGAAGCTGGTGGAGTGGGGTATATACAGTTGGGGAAAGGATGCAGACACGTCTCCCTGGAGGGGGTTGTGATAAGACATATACTCACATGAAAAGTGACAGAGATATGCTCATAGGAGTCACTAGCTTAACTCTTAATACCACGAGAGCACCCACAACAGGAGAGCAGGACTGTCCACTCATCCATCTCTCAAGTTCCCTTTTTTCAGACCCCAGGTGTAATGTTGCTATATTCTATCTGTAGCTAACTTTACAACCCCAGGGCCCAGTGGTGTGGATATTTGTAATGGAAAAAAAAAGATTCAGAAATACAGTGATTATTCACTTCAGTTTTAAGGGACCCAGAAGATGTATTGGAATCCTATGGAATGAAAGCGTTATTTGTGACTGAGTGGAAGATTTTTGTTTAATTAACTCCAAGTCATCGGCTTAATTAGAAAGTGAAATCCAAGATTTCAGAAAGGCATATTTACAAATTGTTAATTATGAAAGCAAGCAAAAAAGCCAACTCCACAATAAAACTCCGACTCACTAGCCTGCCCAGTGCTTTGAGATCCTTGGATGACTTGTGGTCCAGTGACCAGTTCACTTTCAGGAAGAAGGAAATGAGCTGCTGAGACTGTCTCCCCAGGACAGACCTTGACTAATTCTCTTGTTGTTCCTACCTTTCTCAGTCTGGGTAAAGTCATCAGCTGGAAAACTCAGCTTCAGCCAGTGAGACACTGTCTTGCAAATTCCAAGGATTTAGCAGGAGTGGGTATTAATAATTTGCAGTGTCTGGTGGTGACTCAGGTCTCAGCAGACTGGCTGTTTAATTTGCAGCCAAGCTCCGTTTCTCTGACTGCGGCCCCGATCCCCACACATTTCTTCCAGCACTCCTCATTTCACAGGAGTCTTTGAGGATATAGACATGCCTCTGTCTTCACGCTTCTAGAAGTATGAGACACCCAGGAGGCAGTGCAGGGCCCTTTGAGCATGAGTTGTTGAATCAGCCTGCTTTGACTGATTTTCTGTCACGAGTCTGCTGTTGAGAGCAGCTGTGTCCTAGTTATTATTCAAGCTGAGAAAACGTCAGCTTTTACCAATTGACTTGGGGAAGTCATGGGTCTTCCCAGGTGGCGCTAGTGGTAAAGAACTCGCCTGCCAATGCAGGAGACATAGGAGATGCAGGTTCGATTCCTGGGTCAAGAAGATCCCCTGGAGTAGGAAATGGCAACCCACTCCAGTACTCTTGCCTGGAAAATCCCGTGGACAGAGCAGCCTGGTGGGCTACAATCCATGGGGTTGCAAAGAGTCAGACACAATTGGAGCAACTTAGCACATTCCTCCATGTTGACCTATGGACAGGGCATAAGAGACGTGTACACTGCTCAATTGCTGGTTAATTACAACAATTTTCTATGGATTTTTAAAGACTGGTATTTCAAGGACTGATCTGAGCAATTATTTCACTGGTCATCAGTATGAAATGGAAGAGATGAAAACAGCAACAAGATGGCATGTACATCATGACTATTGAATGAAACAACTATAGTTACAAACATTCTTTTAAGTAAGCTACTGAAATAAGGAAGAACGGTGGCAACTAAAATTTATTTAAAGGCTATTTGATCCAAGAAGATCCCACGTGCCTCGGAGCAGTTAAGCCCATGTACCACAATTATTGAACCTTATTTAAAGGCTATTTGAAACTTTTCTCCCTCCAAATGGCATTTCATCTCTAGCACAATGCAAACATCCTTTGAAACTTTCTCGCCCACTGACTGTGCCCCACCCGCAGTCCGCATCTCTTCTCTCTTTTTCCAAACTCCTCAAACATCTCAGGTCCACATAATTGCACAGTCCTGGCGCCCTGCTCCACCCTACTCCTTTTCTTACCTCTTACTGGATTCTATTCCACCGGAAACGCTGACGTCTCCAACGGACTTCACTCCAGCTGATCTTGGCTACGCTCAGTTCTGCCCTACCTCCCGATTCTGCAAACGAAGGACTAAAAGAGCAGCACAGCAGCTGTCTTGTACAGGTGGGAAGAGCCAGAGGCTCTGAGTAATTCCTGCTTTTTTTCTATTAATTACACAGGAAAAGGCCTAAGACCTGGCCATAGCAAGGGAAATGATCAACAAGTAATTCACTCATATTAACTGATAATTAGCTGGAGGAAATAGAGTGAGGTTAGAAAAGCAAGAGAGAGAAAGAAAGAGAGGGAGCAAGAGAGAGAAAAGAAAGAAAAAAGAGAAGACATCAGTTCCTAGCAAAATTTTGCTTGAAGTCTCAAATTCAAAGTTCCAACTCTGATCATGGCAATCTAGACGTGGCCTTATTCGTAATAAAATTTGTAAATAAAGGTGAGACACTGTGACAAAACTATGCCCAGAATACATCATGCGAAGAAATATATAGTATTAATAAAATGATAATGGTGGCTGCTGGGGGAGGTAGACATGTAAGAAATGTAATTTTGAAAAAAAAAGATGAACTGATAATACACATAGAATCAAGCTATAACATCTCCCAAGCTACCCTAGCCTTCAATATCATCATTATTGAAACTCTCTCCATTGACATAAATACTCTTCACTGTCTTTCTTCTTCCTTTCCTTCCTCCTTTTTATCTTCTTCTCACTGTCTTAACCCACTCAGGCTGCTATCACAAACTACCATAGACTGTGACTTATAAATGACAGACTGTTATTTCTCACTGTTCTGAGGCCTGGAAAGCCCAAGATCATGACACCAGCAGGCTTGGTGTCTGATAAAAGCCCACTTCCCAGTTCATGGGCTCCCCTGGTGGCTCAGATGGTAAAGAATCTGCTGGCATTGCAAGGGACCTGGGTTCAATCCCTGGGTTGGATTTCAACCCTGGGTCGGGAAGATCCCCTGGAGAAGGAAATGGCAACCCACCCCAGTATTCTTGCCTGGAGAATTCCATGGACAGAGGAGTCTGGTGGGCTACAGCCTATGGGATTGCAAAGAGTCAGACCCGACTGAGCAACTTTCACTCCCAGTTCGTAGACAGCTGTCTTTTCACTGTGTCCTCTCATGGCAGAAGAGGTGAGATTACTCCCTGGGGCTTCTTTTATAAGGTCACTCATCCCATTCCTTGGGGTTCCACACTCATAACCAAATCACTTTGCAAAGGGGTGTGTGTGTGTGCATTAGTGGCTCAATCATGTCCAACTCTTTGTGACTCTATGGACCATAGCCCACCAGCCTCCTCTGTCCATGGAATTCTCCAGGCAAGAATACTGGAATGGTTAGCCATTTCCTTCCCCAGGGGATCTTCCTGACCCAGGAATGAAACCCAGGTCTCCTGCATTGCAGGCAGGTTCTTCACCGTCTGAGCCACCAGGGAAGCTCCCACCTCCTAATACCAACATGCTGGGGGTTAGGACTTCAACATATGAATTTGAGGGGGACACGCAAATGTTCAGCATATAGCAGTCACCTTCAAGATTATTCAAGGATAAAGAGATTGATGGGTTTTTTTCCCGTCCACAGGGCTCCTGCCACACTGGTTATATCCCGTTGTCATCTAGTCTAAGGACCACACCACATTCCAATGGGCTGGACATCCATCCCAGTACCCATGCCTTACTGGCTGTTACCTGTTTTGAATATCACACGGGCCACATCTCACAATAGTATAGAGGGATCCGTATACGACAAAAGTGAGAGTCTGAGTCATTTTAGAATATTTTTGCACATGGGTAGTTACTGGTATCTGCATTTTCCAGATCGAGGAACTGAGGCTGGGATCTGAATGCTCCCAACTTAGCTTCTGTTCATGCTGGTTCTCCTACAGTGCCAAGGAATGCCCACAACCAGCTGCCTCCATCTTTGCTGTGAATTTAGGGTGACAACTGATGGAATGACCTAGTGAGACCTCAGAGAACAAACGAGGAATTTACTGTCTTTGTGTGAAAACATGCGGTGTAGTCACAAACTGTGTTGGGATCCAGAGTCACCAATGGCATCAGGACCCTTTGGGGCTGCCTGTCTGTCTGGTTCTGACTCATCCTAAAGCCCCTGCTAATTGTGCTGGCCACGTGGGTGACCCAAAGCTTCTCTCGCAGGAGGACTTCCTAGAGAGGAGCAAGGCCTCCTGCCATCATGTCCACTGTCAGCCTGTAAGATATTAAAACTGACTCGAAAAAAAAAATAAAAATAAAAATAAATAAAACTGACTCGAGATAGTGTTGAAAAATGTTTTCCTTTCCGGTATGCTAATAAGAACAAGATCATATACAACCGATGTGTATCGCAGCAGGACTGTTCCGTGGCCGAGGCTTTTAATGAGCTGTTTTGTAATGAGGGCCGATCTGCAAACAGTATCTGGGTGCTAGTCAAAGTTTAAAGACCTCTGATTCCCCCCAACACACACCCTCATCCAAGCCATGGCTTTAATTCTTTTAAACAGTAACATTAATTGGCTGTTAAGTAAAACAGGACAGAACACAATAGATTTATGATATTTTGAGAAGCGACACCAGTTCTCAGGCATTCAGAGAAACAGGCTTGGCTTTTATGAGCTAATTATGATTTAGTGGTTTCTCTCACCCTGTTGAGTCTGTGGGCTGCCTCTAAAATGGATCTGGGATGAATGTCAAAATCAGGATTTACAGTCAAACCTTTTCAACATAGAAAGCGCAGGAGAAGTTTATTGTTTTATTTTTTTCTCCTAAGCAATATTTCCTTCTGCATTTCTATGCTGCTAGATTTTGTAGAATTTCCACCCCCATCCTAGCTTTGAAATGGTGTCTATAAATTACTTCTCCTGTTAAGGCTGCTGTATCATCAAAAAGTGATTGTTTTTGCAAGCAATCACGAGAGAGCATGTCAATTTAAATAATCTCTTTTTTTCCATCTCACCCCTTTTCTCCCTCACCCTCTACAGGAGAACTGCTATCATCTTGGTTTTCCCACCCTTTCACAAATGAGCAGAAACTGACAAAGCTTGATGAACAAGAGATCTTTCTTCTTTTTCCTACATCTTTTTTTTTCCTGCTCTCTCTTTGAAATGAGAACTGTGTTTAGCTGTTGCCTTCAGGGACAGAAGACCCTAGGGATCAGGCTCCAAAGGTTTCATCCTTTTCTCCCCTCGAACATGAGGAAATCAGGCAGTTTCTTTTCCAATGGGAGCCTCCCTTCTCTTAATTTATAAAGTAAGGCAGTGATGATTTCTAAGATCTCTTCCAACTCTTGAAAGTGAAAGTCGCTCAGTCATGTTCTACTCTTTGCAACCCCGACCCCATTGACTATACAGTCCAAGGAATTCTCCAGGCCAAAATACTGGAGTGAGTAGACTTTCCCCTCTCCAGAGGATCTTCCCAGCTCAGGAATCAAACCCCAATCTCCCTCATTGCAGGCGGATTTTTTCACGAACTGAGCCACTAGGGATGTTACCTATATATGGCCCAACAGTAATTTGATGTGTGTTGTTGAAGGAGACATGGCAACCCCAAATATGCTGCTTTGGCATAAGAATTATTTTGAGCTAAATTCAGCTGAGGTCCTGAATCCCTTATCTGCCAAAAAACAGAGTCTCCTCCAAATAAATGAGCTGCTGTATCCCCTCCCTGGGAGCCAGCATTACCTCTTCCTCTCAGAGACCTCTGGCCAGCACCACACCCAGTCGGGCATTGTCAGAAAACCATCATAACTCTCATCTATTCTCTTAAGGGCCTGTTTATTTCTCCTAAAAGTCATTTGTCTTCTCGTAAGTGCTCTTCTTCCTCCCTTATGAAAACGTGACAGTGAAAGTGAAGGTTGCTCAGTCGTGTCCGACTCTTTGCGACCCCATAGACTACACAGTCCAAGGAATTCTCCAGACCAGAATACTGGAGTGGGTAGCCTATCCCTTCTCCAGGGGGTCTTCCTGACCCAGGGATTGAACCCAGCTTTCCCATATTGCAGGCAGATTCCTTACCAGCTGAGCCACAAGGCACAGTGACATGTAAGCCCCAAATTCCAACAACCTCCTTTGAATCACATTTTTTTTTTTCTGTGAACTCTCATGTATCTATATAAATCAAAATCTGTCTTTTCTCTTGCTAATCTGCCTTTTGTCAATTTAATTTGCAGGCTTCTATGAACAGAACATACAGGGTAGTAGAAAGGGCTTTTTTCCCCTGACATTTGTGTGTGTGTGTGTGTGTGTGTGTGTGTGTGTATAGAAGTTATAGAAATGCCGATGGAAAGGATGAGGCTAGGAGTAGTATTTTTCTTTAAAAAAAATTTTTATGAGGAAAGTGTCATAATATGGAATTCTCCAGGTACGAATACAGGAGTGGGTTGCCATTTCCTTCTCCAGGGGATCTTCCTGACCCAAGGGTTCAAACCCAGGTCTCCCTCATTGCAGGCATGATTCTTCACCATCTGAGTCACCAAGGAAGCTAGGAAATTTTGTGGCGAAAGTACCACTCACCAAGCTTCTTATCTCTACCAGGAACCTCTCTACAGTACCTTATCAGTACAGTTCTCCCTTCCCTAGTTAAGGGTGTAAGCATGGCATGCAATGGGTGTTTAGTTTTGATTTTTGGAGGTTTTTGTTGGGCGTGGGGAGAGTGAGGAAAAGAGAGAAGCAGCAGATGCCAATTCAAGGCCAGCAACTTTTCAAATGGCCTCAGACCACAGTTATTTAATTGTAAAGTTTTGTGTTTTTGCTCTATTATATTTTGGTTCCTTTCTTATTGGACAATCCTTGGAGGTTTTTCCTGACACGTTGGAAGGAGGAAGTTGCACCTCTGGTCTCTTCCCTGATGTCTCCATAGAAGAGACCGTTCAAGGACTTAGACCAGAGTCTAGAAATAGCCTCTGAACATTTGATTAGATTACATATTATATGCAATTTATTATCTATTATATATTGCACCGACTATGCAGTACACCCAAGATGCCATCATAGAGAATATACAGCTTTATAATATGGCATAGTTTATTGCAGCTACAATTTATTGAATATTAACTATGTGCCAGACATGCTATTAAGCCTTTTTCTTATGTTTTCTCATTTACTTTAGATGATTTAGTTTATATAAATGGTAATTTCAAATGACACTTGGTGTTAGTAATTTCTTCCAAGCATTTTTCCTGTCTCCAGATCTCCAGAATAAAGAAGTTAAGATACCTGGGAAAGGATTCAACAGTAAGGATGTTCTTGCAAACAGATGAGCATAAAAAATAGGAATCATTAGAGTTCCTAACCCTAGCTCTTCCCACCCCCAGCACCCAACGAAACTAACCAAACACACACACACACACACACACACACACACACACACCCTTTAATTTCTAGTACAGAATAATTCAAGGGTCCCATTAGATTCTAAAACCTTCCCAGCTGGGATAATTGGCTTTAGAATCTTCCCTCATCCCCATGACTCTCTCTCACATGCCAATATCTCTGACACATAGATAATTTATGAAAACAGAGTAGACACTTTTTAATAATTAAGTGATAGCTAATAGGAGCTTTTAAAACAAGCCGTAAGAGCTTGGAAAAGGAAGGGAAACCAAGATAGTTTGTCGCCCACATATTTATTGGGAGTGACTCCAAAAGGCCCTTCACCTTGTACCCCACTATCCACGACTGGAAGCCCCGAAAAGTTTGGTGTGTTTGTTAACCAGGGTCTTCTTCCAGAGGTGTTTAAAGCCGCAGTCGTTTCAAGGCAGAACCAGATGCCTGCCCCAGCCTCCATCACCCGGCATCACCCACTCTATTTTCTCCAAATTACAGTGCAAACAATAACACAGGTAAAATTAGGCACAGCACTAATTACGCGGCGCATATGTGTAAAGGATATAGAATGACAAACGGCAGACGCCGGCCGTGCTGTGTCGTATCAAGTAATCTCCCGGCTGCCGAGCCCAGGAACAAAGGGAGACTTGTGCCCTGTTTGTCTAACATGCTCCATCTCACAAATTGGAAATCCTTCCTAATTAAGATATTGTTCAATGTCCTTTGTTAGCAGATTTTAACAATGTTAATTAGGAGGTTAGAGTGATCATTGTTCATCTAGCAAACAATTAGGGTGATTCGCACTGTAGCTTTTGAGAAACTTCTGAGCAAAACAGAGGAGTTTCCCTTTGGCAGGGAGGGGAGCTGGGAAGGGAAGGAGCAGACGGGATGGGGAGAAAGGACATTTTTGGGCCTCGGACCAAGGCAAAGCGTGAGGAAATGTCAGCTGCGGGCGTTGCAGCTGGTGGAGAGCAGTGTGGGCCTTGACCTTGTGGGATAACAGTATTTGCAGATGCAAGGTCCATTCCCCCCATGGTTCTTGTCTTGATAATTCAGGAGACTGTGGTTACAGAAAGCAGAGTCCAGAGATCTCTTAATCATCTGGTTGAGTAAGGGCAAGGATGGAGTGTAGGACCTGCTATCTCAGAAAGAAACATCTGGCACGTCAAATGTGTTAAGCTAAAGGAGTTTGAGAAAACGGAAGATGCAGGAAGGTCACACTGACCTCTCCTCTGGTTGCCCTCCCTGAAACAAGTCAAAAAGCCCTCCTGTGAGAGCTGCCCTCCCTGGACCAGGAGGAGAGGAGCATGCCTGGCTCCAAAGACAAAGGAATGCCAAGAAGGATCGGAGTGCACAGGCCTGGCGATATGTCCCCCGGTTTACTCCCCTGACCTCACACCCTTGGCCCTAGGTATTCCTTCGTGACTGCCCTCTTCATCAAATCTGGGACAGACGCACCCAAATCTCACTTTCTTCAGGTCATCTCCATTTCGTTATGAAACTCCTGTGACGTTTACAGTTTACATTAAATACATTTGTATGTGTATCTCCTGTTAATCTTTGTCAATTTAGTGTTCAGACCCAATCAGGCACCCTAAGAGGCTCAAGGAAAACTTTTTCCTCCTCTGCAGTTAAGGATACAACATCCCCTGGAAGAGGAAATGGCACCCCACTCCAGTATTCTTGCTGGGGAAATCTCACGGACAGGGGAGCCTGGTGGGCTACAGTCCACGGGATCACAAGAGTCGGGTGTGACTGAGCACAGCACAGCACAGCACAGTTGAAGAGACAAAAACAGTGCTATGCCAGCCAGATTTCAGACTTTTCTCAAATTACAACTGACTATTTTAGCATCAGATGAGTCTGTGCTCCTCCTTCAATACCCCCCACCTCCTGCCAACTTTGTGCCCCAACACACAGGAGATAAAGCGGTTGGCACTTTTTTTTTCTTTTCTTTTGAAGGGTAGAAGAATATGCCACTCCAGGATATGATTGCAGGGGGTTGGGACATGACACCCCCAAATATGGCACTTTAGCACGTTGACAATTTTGAGAAACAGCAAATGTAGGTAGAGGCTTTCTCTCAACTCCCCTTACCTGTATAAAACAAACCCTCCAAAACGAACTCTATCGTTTAAGTCCTCTGCCCACCTTCCCCGGGAGTTTGATCAGCCAGGAGAGACTGGTCCTTATTGCAGGGGGCAAGACTAGAAGTTGACACCGTTGCGCGCTAAGTCACTTCAGTCATGTCCAGCACTTTGCGACCCTATAGACTGTAACCCACCAGGCTCCTCTGTCCACGGGATTCTCCAGGCAAGAATACTGGAGTGCGTTGCCATGCCCTCCTCTAGGGGATCTTCCCAATCCAGGGATGGAACCCACGTCCCTTACGTCTCCTGCGTTGGCAGGCAGCTCCTTTACCACTAGTGACACCTGGTACCGCATCCAGACAGATTGTGTCACAGTCGTTCCTCCTGTCTATTCTTCTACGGGCCCATTTGTCTCTCCTAAATACCACTGACTTTCCTCTAAGAGACCTGCATCTCCTCTGCCATTTGCCTGTTAAGATGATATTTAAGCCTGAATTCTAAGCCACCTCTTTGAGTTACTCATTTCCCCCTGGTATCGCCCATGTTGATAAACTTCTTGTTTTTCTCTTGCTAATCTTTTATTACAGAAGTCTCAGCTAAGAGCTCAGAAGAGCAGAGGGAAAATTATTTTTTCTTTCCTTCCCACCGTGCCCAATCCCCAACCTGCTACTGGAGGTGACCGGACTAAAAGGCAGGGAGGAGGGGAGGGAGGGAGAAAAGCCTCTGTGTTCAGCTGCTTTGAAATTGCAAATATAAGAGCAAAATATATTTGCAGAGGAGGCAAGAACTGATCGTTTAAAAACTACCAGAGCACTTGGGTTTCTTTGAGACTCTTGTTCTCTCTTGGCAAAGGCACTGGTGGAGGGCAGGCATCCCAGAGAGAGGAAGTATTGACTGAAAATTGAACACAGATTCTGGGTTCTATTTTTAGCTCCATCCATGATTTCTCAATACAAACTCAGGATGAGTCGCTGAACTAAGAGTCACACCTACCTGGAGGTGGTTTCAGGTAGCTCAGTGCAGTGATTTTCTAACTATGCATGCCCAGCTCCAGAGGAAAAACATCTCACAGCTATCAAGGAGCAGCTAGTGCCGGGCACTGTGCTGGATACTTTACATAAATTTAATCACAGCTAGCACTTAGCTTCAATCACAAACAGCCCGAGGCCCATTTAAGTGGCTCTTGAGTCTCTTTTATCCTTGGGGGACCCCATCTGCTGGGGGAATAAAAAGCCCTTTTATGTTCTACAACCTCACAGGACCACCCACCCCAACAGTTTGTGCTTTGTCACAAAAACCCTCCATCTAATTAACAGGGCACAATTTTGATGAAACACTGGTGAAATAAATTATTCATACATGTCAGAAATCAAATATAGATCGGATCATCTTGTAAACTGTTCCGAGGTCTGTAATTTGCTTTAAAGTGCTTTAGCATAGATAATGGAATATCATGTATGTGTTCGCTTAATTCACAACCAAAGTGTAGGAGTTACGCTAAAAGGAATTTACCTCTTAGGGGAGGGCAGTCAGAGTTTTCATTGGGAAGTCCAGTTACTACAAAGGCACTTCTGTTATCTTGAGCAATATCGGACAGTTTTTGAAAGAGCATGGTCAGGGTCAGAAATGAGTCTTCATTGGTGAATTTGTGACTTACTAATTAGCATACTGACTGTTATAAATGGGCTCTCATTGGTGAAGTTTGATCTGAGAGTCACATAACAGTAATACATAGAGATGAATTCAATTTTGTGTTTCTTAGCGCTGTGCGCTGGGTATAAATACAAATTCATGTGTGCTCTTGTTCTCTTGGCCTGCCATGTCTGTTCTCCCCTGGTACATCTGTGCCTGGCACAGAGCAGGCACTCCACACACATCCCTTGAACCAATGATGAAAACTGCTCTGTTACAATTGGGGGAAATTCATCTAAGCATGCCACACCCCTCCACCTCATTCGAGACCCAGTGGAAAACTTGGCAAGTGCGGATCTTAATCTTCAGATCTCCACATGGGGCTTCCCTGAGTTGATATGTGTGGCAGTGTGACCCCTTCAAAAACATTAGTAACCCATGTTGACATTTCAAAAACTGTGCAAGGTGACAGTTGCAAGTTAAGTTTCATCTGGGGCAAAGCGAGGACTGTATCCTGGGAGACAGCACCTCAGAGAGCTCTGAGAAGAGGCAGGGGTCAAGATCAGTAAATGTGTGATTTTGGTGAAAGGGCATACATGGAGTCAAGCACTTATTTTTCCATAAGTCTTCTACTAGTCTTGTGAAGCTTTCATTAGTCATGGCAGTCATCACCATGAAGGATTTTAGTGCTTTGCTAGATATGAGGAGATACAAGAATTGGGCTCATAAAATCAGCTCCTGAAAATATCTAACTATCTGAAGACCTGCCCTGACAGTCCCCGTCCCCCCACCCCAACCCCAGCCCAGAGTGCCTTATTTCTGCTCTCCACCCTGAACTCCTTTCAGCGGGTGGCGAAGGCCAGCAGCTGCAGCAACACATGATTTAACCCTTGTAGAGGTGGATGGCAAGTGCCCATGGCAAGTGGCAATTTGCAGTTGACAACCATTCCCCTCCACTTAGAACCCTCGGTCCTCTTAAAGCCGGTCAACTTTTACAGTCGTCTTTATCCAGGAAAGGAGACCATAAACTCACCCACAGATAGGCCCTCCATACACAGGAGTGAGGAGTGGAGAGAATATTCAGGCTATGAAATTCTGATGGCTCATTACCATGACAAAGGTTGTAACAACTTGGACAGGAAGCTGAACAAAAGGCATCCACCATTCTATTTGCAATTCTAGGATTGTATTTGTAATCTCTCTTCGCAGGAGAAAGCGACTGCCAGTAAAAGGCTGAGACACAATAGGAAGAGAGGCCCCGTGATGCAGAGAGAGACCAAAGGGCTCAGTGCCCGTGCTCACACATACACACGCTCTGTGTGTGCGCCTCTCTGTGTGTACACAGTGGACAAGAGGAAATTATTGTCACGGGTAAGAGTTTAACATTATTGACCTGTAAGATGGCTTTAAAAAAAATATATATATATATGTGCAACATGGCCGGAATGCCAATTGGAAGTGGAAAAGCATTTAGGGCGGGTGAATAGACTGGATGAATAGACTTGGAGCGGAGGGAGCCTCTTCAATTTGTTTGTTACGGAGCGTCGGGGAGTCAGCTAACATCGTAACCTGCTAAGGAAGGCGCCATGAACGTGATTAATAATGCAGACGGGGGAAGGCTCAAGAGTTATTACGTTATATAGGGTTTGGTGTCAGGGAGGCGGTAATTGTTCCAAAAGTCACTGACGATTTTGGTTAACAAGTGATACAAATAGAACGGGTCGCTCTGCTGTTCTTTGGAGCCAGCCCTCGCCCCGCAGCAGCTCGACTCTGCAAATTCTGATTCATTACCATTTGCTCCCCTTTTGTTACCTACCTAGCCAGTGATTGTACTTGGGAAGTGTGCGGTGGCAGGGACCATTCAAGAAAGGCTCATTGTCCCCGGAGCTCAAGGAGCAAAGCCATTGCTTTTGTTCCACTGGAAAAGAATGAAACCCACGTTCAATTCTATTGTCCCCCTGCAAACCTGGCTTTTAATTGGCACGTTGGTGGTTCGGATTGTAAAAGGTGTGTGATGACAGTTCAGAAGTTGGCATCGTGGGGGCAGAAGTGACTTCACCTCCAGGTTAATGCTGCCTTGAATGAAATTCATGTGTGTGCCGACTCACAGGAATTGTGTGTGGTTGCCGTCAGCGGAGGGCAGACAGGGTTGAGATCACAGGACCACAGTCCAGATGCTATGCTAAACGAGCACTCGGGAGCACCGATCTCTTTTCCTCTCCACCCCTCTGACCCCCTGATGGACGTTAATAAAGTTGGCACCTAAGCACACTTCTCACCCAGCTTCCCTTGCTTCCTATCTTGTTAGGGACCCACGAATAAAAATTTCAATCTGTCAATCCCATTTATGTTTAGAAAGTGAACAACACCTAAGGACAAGACAATTAACACTGAGCAATTCAATGCAACAAACATGTATCGAGCCTTAGTCTATGACTGATTGAAAGTGCTGAGTCATTAACAGAATCCCTTTTGTGACTTTCGAGACAAAGTCAAGGTGATTCTTGCTGTTAGCCACGTGGGTGTGTGTTTACAGCGGCCAGTGCAAACTGGCCAGTGGAAGCTGGGATGTTTGGTGTTGATGATGTCTAGCTGTTAAGAAATGCATTAGTTTCAACTCCTGTGAGTGCTTGCCTGCTATCCTGAACTTACCTCAAGTCTGGCTGCAGAGTTTCTAGGATCTGAAATGATGGAAAGCTATAATACTGATGACTGTGGAAAATCTGTCTCTACTAAAAAAGTATTGAATGTCTGGATTCCAAAAACTGGATACCTCGTTGTTCTCTCTCTGTATATCTTCATCCAGCCTGCCAGTGCTCAAACATTAAGCCACATCATCAACTCTGTTTATACACATAAAGTGAAAGTCACTCAGTTGTGTCTGACTCTGTGTGACCCCATGGACTGTACAGTCCATGGGATTCTCCAGGCCAGAATACTGGAGTGGGTAGCCATTCCCTTCTCCAGGGAATCTTCCCAAACCAGGGATCAAACCCAGGTCTCCTGCATTGCAGGTGGGTTCTTTACCATCTGAACCACCAGGGAATATCAAGAATACTGGAGTGGGTAACCTGTCCCTTCTCCAGCAGATCTTCCAGACCCAGGAATTGAACTGGGATTCTTTACCAGCTGAGCTACCAGAGAAGCCCTTATATACATGTAATGGAGGGAAAAAAATATTTTTCTTCTTCCCTCCTAGATTCTCCAGCTGGGGACTTCTAAATTAGATTAACAAAAGAAAGATTAGTGAGAAAAAAAATACAAATATAACTTTTACATGACTCAGGCACCTTCAGAGGGAGAGGAAGACCTGAAGAAATGGTTAGACCAGAGTGTTTTGTACTAGGTTTGATGAAGAGTGGATAGTTAGGGAAAACATAATAGGAGGAAGGAGTATGAGATATGAGGAGTAAACTGAGGGAAACATAGCAGAAGTTTTTCACGTGGGCTCCTCTGGGGCCCCTCCATCTTTGGAGATAAGGATGTTCTTTTCCTCCAGGTATATAGAGAGGCCACCTGCCATGGGAGGGTGTAAGACCTGCATCAGAAAATAAGGGGGAGATTAGAAAATCCTTTCAGCTTTGCCATTTCTATGACCTTCAGCTTAAAATAATCAATATGCCAAGTTGCCACATTTTGAGGTAGTGTGTTCTGAACCCCAACAACATACATATATTCTTTAAAAAAGCATCTGCTTCTTAAATCTCTTTACTTTTAGGTAATGCTATATCCATTTTATTGTAGACTGGTTCATCAGCAAAGAGAAATATACTTAATTTTTTTAGAGTCCATAAAGAGAATTTTCTTTAATGTCAAAGGGGTTAGGATTAAGCTGTCTCTTAATTACTCTTATTATCTCAGGATTAACAACATTTTTCTTCCAAAGTTAATTTTGGAAATAGAGGATTTAGAGGTCTTTAGTAACATATGGAACTAATATAAGCTGATAAACATATGCTATTAAAATAATAGCCCTGGTCTCAACTGGTGTATTTTTCTGAAATGCAGTTTATCAATAGGCATGAATGGCCCTTTAAACAGCACACACCTATTGACCTAGTAATTTCCTTCCTAGGAATTTATCAGGAAAATGTTTGGACAAAGGGACAGAGATGTATGACTGAAGACAATCAGTGTAGACTTGTTTATAATTGGGGCGCCTTAGGAAACTCTTTTAATGTCCATCAATAGAGGATTGGTTGGATAAACAATGGTATATTCATGCGACAGAATAAGTTATACTAATTAAGAATGCTGTTATGGAGAAATATGTATATATTATGTTGGAATAATTCACACAGTATGTGATCGAGTGCAAATAGCAAGTTAACAAAATATTATCTACAGTATGCTTCTACTGTTACAAGAAAAACATCGGAAACTTAATGCTTCTATATAACCAGTGAGTCAAAGAAGAAATAAAAAAATCTTGAAACAAATGAAAGTGAAAATATAACATGCCAGAATGTGTAGAATATAGCAAAAGCAGTTCTAAAAAGGAAGTGATTAACACGTATATTAAGAAAAATGAGAGATCTCAAATAAACAACCTAACTTGATATCTCAAGGGACTAGAGAAAGAAGAACAAGCTAAACCCTAAGTTATCAGAAAGAAGGGGAAAATAAAGATCATAGCAGAAATAAATGAAATCAGGAAAGAAAACAACAGAAAAGATCAATAAGACTAATAATTTATTTTTTGAAAAGATAAACCATATGGACAGAATTAGCTAGACTTATCAAGAAAAAAGAGAGAGGACTCAAACAAAATTATAAATCAAAGAGAAAACATTATAACTGACACCACAGAAATAGAAAGAGTGCAGATTTAGGGGAGTCAGTGCAAACGCGGAAGTAGAAACCCAGCACCAGAGGCTCACAGGTAACTTCGTGCCAGGATACAGGTCCAGTGGCTTTAATTAGCACTTGCTGTTTCCTTTCTGGCTTCGTGTAGCAGGCGGATCCGGTCACATTGTCTTCACCTCATCACTGCGTCACTGTATCACCTGGAATGGCCCCAGAATCCACCCATCCAGGTTACTCTCTATATAAACCACAAGTAAAGCAACCGAGGGGGGTAAAAATCAACTGTGAAATAACAGATGTTTCTACAATTCAGACTCAATTTTTGTTAAGAAGCCAGGCAGAGGAATCATAAAAGTTGGGGAGAAAATTGAAGCAGATGCTATGAATACTGTTTTTGTGTGTGTTCTTAAGTAAGGTAATTTAAGAGATGGCAATCGGCAAAGGAGAAATATACATTTTCCATGGATTCTCCAGTAAGCTTGTTTGTTCCTCTGCTTTCCTGCCTGGTGTCTTCCCAATCCACTGTTTGCAAAAAGCCCTTGGGAGATACTTTATTTAATAAAACATCCAAATCTGACATTGACACATTTTTTTTGGAAAGGCAGTTTCCTTTATGCTTCTCCTAGCTATGACCCCAGGATTCTCTTGGCCTTTGACTTTCCTTTCATTTCTCCATTTTCACTGTGTTTCTTCAATTTCTTTTCCTCCTACTCAAGTGTTATAAGATCCTGTGTCTAATCATGCCCAGCTTTTCTAAAATAAAAATGAGGACACAGTCTGGAAAGTGTAAATGAAGCCACAGAACTTGAGTGGTGGCTTCTTCAGGAAGTAGAGGGCCTGATGGAGTTAGAGTGCAAGAGATTTATCTGGGTCACAGCTCAAAAGATAAAGGGGAGGAGGGGGGACAGGAGCAAGTAGGAAGAGCCTTCAGATAGATTACAGATCTGATGTGTGTGAAAGAAGAGTCAGGACTCTCCAGAGAAACAGAACCAAAAGAAGAGCTGTATATGTATATCTCCTTGGGCTTCCCAGGTGGCTCAGTGGTAAAGTATCTGCCTGCCAATACAGGAGATGTGGGGTCCATCCTTGGGTTGGTAAGATCCCTCAAAGATGGAAATGGCAACTCGCTCCAGTATTCTTGCCTGGGAAAATCCCATGGACAGAGGAGCCTGGCAGGCTGCAGTCCATGGGGTTGCAAAAGAATTGGACATGACTTAGCTACTAAACAATAACAATAATATATTTCCTATACATATATATATATATATATAGAGAGAGAGAGAGAGAGAGAGAAGGAGATTTATTTTTAAGGCATTGACTCATGTGATTTGGGGTGCAGCAGGCTGACAAGTCTGAAATCTGTAGATCTGTAGGACAGGCTGGCAAGCGGGAAACTCTAGGAGGAATTGATTCTGCAGCCTTGAAGCAGAATTCCTTCTTTTCCAGGAAACCTCAGTTTTATTAATTTACTTTTTCTGAAGGTGCTCAACCAATTGGATGAGGCCCGAACCATGTTGCAGAAAGCCATCTCTTTCACTTAAAATCAGCTCATTAGAGATTGTTAGCCACATGTACCAAGTACCTTCACGGCACCACTGAGATTAGTGCGCTAACATAACTGGGGTCTATAGTCCAGCCAAGCTGACATATAAAATAAACCACCATGAAGGGGAAGGAAGGGAGATTGGGTAGGAAGAGTCTCCATGTAAAGGCAGCTCTGAGAAAGCCTTAGCCCCCGCCCAGCAGGGCGCTCTGGGGCAGGGTTCACATTGGGCAAAAACCCCAGACCCTCACCCCTGGTTGGGAGCTGCCAGGAAGAGGCTCAGGAACTACACAGTGGCAGGTGCAACGTTTCTGCAGCTGGGGGTGTCTCCTGACTGCATCCTTGACCAGGGAAGCGAAAGGGATCTGGAGCACACAATCCTTGTACATCAACATCTTCCATTCTCTTCTCGTACCTTATTCTGACACCCAATTTTCCCCTTTCGTGCCATCCAAGAAACAACACTGACAGTCATGACCTTCTCGCCTTCCTCCCTTAATTCTATTTCATGTTTCTTCCGGTTCCTCCCTCCTTTTCCATGCTCTTCATTTTTCATCAGTTCTTCCCCAGCTTCCCTTTGTCATTTACAAGATCTGTTGTGCCACCTCCCTTTCCTGAACCTTCAAGAGCAGCGGGTTTACGGGAGCCCTGAACCCACCGGTGTGTGATGTGGGAGGCTTCTCGGGACCCCTCCCTTGCTGTGGGGAAGACGGGCAGGCTGGCACCAACCCAAGTGCATGCTTAAATAATGGGCACGCCAGTGCCAGAAAATTAAAACCCAGCATGGAAGTGCTGAATTCACAATTTTATTGTCACTGATTGCCTGGTGGCTCTGCATATTGAGAAAATCTTCACAGCTTCTTCCATTTTCCATGGCTTGGTTAATGTGTGGATAATGTTAGTGGTAAAGTTTTTATTCCCCCTTTCAACCTATTTATCCCCTCCTCCCCACCAAACCAGGCAGAACAGAGAAAAATTAACTCTCGGTCGTCACTAATGCGCTCTCTATTTCATCTCATTTCAGGATCCATCTTTAATACAATGGTGATATGTCATAACTGAAAGGTCATACAAATGGTTTGCCCACTTCGCAGAGGGAGAAGGTGACTTGTTAGAGGTGAGCCGGGGAAGTCGTGGAAAGGGCAGAGCCCAGGTGAGTTCCTCAGCTCAGGATGTGCTCATTGACTCCCTCTGGAGTCAGTGGAGAGAGAGGCAAGAGAGGGCCGTTCTGCAGCATTCACAGATAAGGAAGCTGAGTTTTGGCCCTTTGCAGGGAGGAAAGGGCAGATCCAGGTCTCCTGAGCCATTTATTACTCTTTTTGACACATGATGCTGGCTTTTGCTAAGAACCAGGGTAGTCTGCTTCCTTGATTGGAATTAGAGGTGGAGTCTGACAACTCACGCTCAGAAATACAGTGCCCACGGAATCTTTCTATCATGGAATAATGATAGATACGAAATAACATCTATCGTGTGTCGAGTGCTTCACTGTTTTCAGAATCACCTCTTATTCATTATCTCAGTGGGTCAGCACAATTGCTCCAGGCGGTAGCAAGTTCATGTTTCAATAGCCCCATTTTTATGGCTCAGAAAGTAAACGACGGGCCCAAATCACATATTAAGTGAGGAAACCAGGACTTAAAGCCTGGATCTTCTGACATCGCTGCTCTTTATACTCCTGATCTGTCAGCTTGCTTGTAGGTGCTGAGGCTTCTGATGGAACAGTCACCCACGCAAGCCTGCAGTGACATTATCGCCGGCTTCATACCTAGCCCCTTCCTTCCACCCTCGGTGCCACTTGCCATTCCTACTTCAGTCGGCACGACAGCTTCCCATAGTTTCTGAGCCTCCACCCTTGCCGCCCTCCAGTCCGCGTTCCTCGCTGTCATCTGCTGCAGTTGGGCGACCTTTCTAAAGCAACTGTCCCCGAATTCTCAAATATGCGTTTATTTCCAAATGACAGGCACGTACTCTGGCTACCACATTAAAGTGAATGTGTCAACCACGTAGAGAAAGAGAAAAATTTCAAGTGTGCAGTCTTAAACAATATGATTAAAGAATCTAAAATGTTCTTATTATTCCTCTTTGAGAAATCACTCAAAAGTGCAAGTCTGATCCTTCCCTTGCTAAAAATTGACGTGGACCCAAGACGAAACCACAACTGAATATGGCTTCTGAGGTGCGTCCCAGGTGGCTCAGTGGTACAGAACCCACCTGCCAATACAGGAGACACAGGTTCAATCTTTGGGTTGGAAAGATCCCCTGGAGGAGGGCATGGAAACACACTCCAGGATTCTTGCCTGGAGAATCCCATGCACAGAGGAGCCTGGAGGGCTAGAGTCCATGGGGTCGCAGAGTCGGACATGACTTCGCAACTGAGCACACATACGCACACACAAGCCTGCATCCAGCCAATCCCACAGTCCTCAAAGGGAGTAATACTTTTGACAGCCTTGCTCTTTTAAACCACCCAGTGGGGAAACTTTGCCTTGTCTGAGGATAAAAGTGCAGACACTCCATATCCCACAGCTTTACTATTTACTCTCGGGCAAAAGAGAAATCACACTGTCCTTCTACATCTCAGCCATGTCTCAGCTAATTCAGTAACAGATTGTGTGCAGCCTGCTATACCAAACAACTTCAGTATTCACAGGAAGATTGCAGGAGAGGATAAAGTTTTCCTCAACCCTCTTAGGATCCCTGTCTGAGTCTGAAGGTGAAACTAACAAAGACAAAGCAACAGGAGAAAGACACATACATTTATTTACTGTTCAGTTTCACGTGACCCAGAGCCTGCGTGAGGAAATGAAGACCTGAAGAAACAGTCCCGAGTCACGTCTCAGTTTTTCTTTTTTTGGCGCACGGGCTCAGTTGCTCCACGGCATAAGCGTGTGGAATCTTTCCAGATCGGGGATCGAACCTGTGTCCCCTGCGTTGGTAGGTGGATTCTTTACTACTGAGCTACCAGGGAAGCCCTCTGTCTTAGTGTTGATGAACAGTAGATAGTTGTGGAGAAATAAGACAGGTTAAAGAGGTGAAGGAAAAAAATGGTCAAGGGAGTGAACTGGGGGAGACTTGGCCAGGAAACCCTTTGCCTTCAGAGATAAGGATGCTCCTCTCCTCCAGGTGTGGGAGGTCACTTCTCATCTGAGAGCTTTATGACCTGTTTCATGGGAGAAGGGTAGGGAAAAGTCAGAGTGACCTTCCTGCTACTGCTGTCTTCTCAAACCCCTTCAGCTTAAAATATTCACTCTGCCAAGGCTCCATATCGGGGGGTGGCGTGTCGTGAACCCCATGGAGATACTGCACCTCCTTCTCCAGCAACTGTGCTGCCTCTCTTTCAGGAGAGGATGTGGTTGAATTTTCCCCTTTTCTGGTCCACCTTCTCCCCATTCACTGGCTTCAGTTTCTACTCTTTGGGGCAGAAAAGAAAGGAAACAGAGATAATAACATTCTTAGTTGAGTGACACTGCTGTACGATGGCATCGTGACCTCTGGACCATAGATATTTCGAGTTGACTTTCTTAAGGGCAGTCTCATGCATTCTCTCCTCTTGACTCTTAAGGATACTGTCTACAACAGCCCAGGCCAACAGTACCAAACTGGGCTGCATCTCGGGTCCCTAGGATATAGGCAACTTCGCCCTGCCATTGCAGGGAATGTCATGGTATAGCTCTCCTTCTGGTGACCGTGGCTTACTGACGTTCTCCCCAGGGATGAATCTGGCATAAATCCTCTGTGAGTTCCCAGCTGCAGAGGATACGCGTCCAGCTCTCTGGTGGTTTGCTGAAGCCCCTCTCTCAAATGTGAAGGAAGAACGAGGTGTCTAGGCAGAAGCTCCCGTTAGAGTCAGGTGGTCCCCAGAGGGAGGCGCTCATCTAAGGTTGCAGCTTTGACTCTCAAGCTGCTCCACAGATAACAGACGCATTGAGTCCTGGACTTGCCCGTGTGCTGGGGACAGAGAGACGAAACCCAAGACGCAGGGTTCCAAGGCTTCCCATACACGACATGGCACAGGGATCTTTAGCCCCTCTTTCTACCCAGTGATTGTATGCAGTTCCATGAGAAGGAAGAGATTACAACAGGACAGCCTAAGTCCTAAGTCTGAATGCCCCTTTTTAAAAATAATCACTTGTATTTATTTATTTAGTTTTGGCCGTGCTGGGTCTTCATTGCTGCGCAGGCTTTTCTCTAGCTGTGACCAGTGCGAGCTACTCTGTATTTGGGCCCTCGGGCTTCTCATTGCAGTGACTTCTCCCGTTGCGGAGCACAAGCTGGAGGTGCTTGGGCTTCAGTAGCTGTGGCCATGGGCTCAGTAGTTTGGACCCCCGGGCTCTACAGCACAGGCTCAATAGTTGTGGCACACAGGCTTAGTGGCTCCGTGGTACGTGGAATCTTCCACAGGGATCGAACCTGTGTCTCCTGTATTGGCGGGTAGATTCTTTACCTCTGTGGACCCTGAAACCCTTTTCTTGATTGTTGAAAATACTGAGTTAAAAATTTTAGAAAGGCAAATGGAGCCTTGACTCCCAAGTCTTCTCGGCAATGGGTCTTCCCAAATTGCAGATATTTCCAACTCAAGGACTGAAGTTCTAAATTTCCAGCTCAAGGACGGCCATAAACAGGCTGGGTAATCCACACCCCATTCTTCAACCAAATCTACATCTCTTATTTATTTAAAAGGTGAAATTGTCCTTGGTGATCAGCTTGACTTTTAAAAATTCAGTTAGTGAATTTTCAAAATACATTAGCATTTTAAACTGTCTGATCTGTCCCTCTAAAGGCCAGCATTTATTACCCCATTCCTCAGAATGTGTTGCAAGATAGCAATTTTTTGTGGACCCCTTCTAAGGCAATGATAGCAAGATGAGACTTCCTGCAGCCTTTTAGAGGAGAAAAAAAAATTTAGGGGTATTGCTTAATCGGCAGTTTTAAAAAGACCCACGTGAAATCATAAAATGCACGCGTCTCTGAAAGTATGTTCATGAGACTATCATAAAAAGACCTGACTAAAAAAATACTTGCATCTAGAAGAGGGGGAAATGAAGGCATTTTCTTCTTGAGCGTAGCAGAGGGTTCTTTGTTTCTCAATTTAATGGAATTCTAATCGAAAAACACTCAATGATCCATTTAAATAACAATGCCAGGTCTGACACAAAAATTCACAAAAACAAGGAAATCAATACCAACAGCTGAAAACTTAGCACAA
>NW_011494846.1:1362239-1368530 GCF_000754665.1 Bison bison bison | reverse complement strand
GCCCTCAGCTCAGACTATTGAGTCAACAAATTAAAAGATGCCTCACTACGCCTTCTAGACACGGGTGTAAAAGTCCTGGCTTTGACAGCAATTTGAATTTTTACTCCTTAAGGAAAGTTGTGAAGCTTGAAAAGCAATTCTTTTGTTTTCTTTGCAGGGAAGAGGTGTGTGTTTGTGTGTGTGTGTGTGTGTGTGTGTGTGTGTGTGTAAAACTAAACGGCATTTGAAGGCTTAAGTGTTTGAGTCCATGAAAGTGAACAGACCATATGGTCTATTGTAGAATAAGTAATTACAGACTTATTAAAAATACATGTTAATTTTACTCACTGACACTCCATGATAATGGCTTCCTCAGGATCTAATCCATTCTGCCGATTATACTTATCTATTTCTAGTTCAGGAACCTCTGGTCCTGAACAAACGGCTCGAGCAAGATGAGAGCTGACCCAATCCTACCACAGAAGATGAAATCACCACTTTTCAGAGATGTCAATAATTTAAGATGACTTTCTCTGTTGCCCTTTACATACTCACTTCAAGCCAGAGGCAGATAAAACAGAAAAGAGGCTTCTACTCCCCTCACCGCCTCAATCTGAAGGGAAAAAAGTACCAAAATATGCTAATTTTATAGGAGACAAGACAGAAATTTCCTTGAGTTGCCTCCTTAAAGAATATAGTACTCATTTACTTAACAACTCCAGAGTAAATCATTGATACTTGAACATGGGTTATAAATTGTATCCCCATCTGGTTTGGGGAAACTAGCTTTGACATTTCTCCCAGCTGTTAATGACCAAGTTACTTATCAATACTTCTCAAATTTTAATATGCTTATGAATCACCAGGGAATGTTGTGAAATACAGATTTTGATACAGTAGGTGTGGATGGGGCCTGAGAGCCTGCATTTCTACCAAACTCCTTGGCGATGCTGATGCTACTTATCTGGGGACCATTCTCTGAATAGCAAGGACTTGGCTGACTGATAAGATGCTCTGGTGCTGGTCCATGCAGACTCAAGCTGGAGAATAGACCAAGTATCTCTATTAGCAGACTATCAGTTGAATACAGATTATAACCCAGGCCTTAATTCTGAATATTAAACTTTATTTTCTTAGACTTTCTTTCTTTAACCACTAAAGTTTCCTTAGAGCTGATAAATCTGACCAGAAGACCCTGCTCTTCCATGGGATGCCATTCTAAAGAATAATTACAGAATACATTTCTCTCTCTTATAATCTAGGCCTGCTCGTTGTTAATCTGAGGTTAATAAATCTCCAAAGCTTTGTTGCTTATGAGTCTATATAACTCAAATCAGTCATGTGTCTTTTTAAATGGAAATATATTTATTATTTTTGAGAATTATAGATGACATATATTCCCCATAATAAAAAATCAAGCAAGGAATAATCTAACATGTATTCTTCCCAATTTAAATTGGTACCCCAGCAAAATGTGACACATCATGGACATCTGAATAGATGAAGTATCAAACATGAAATCTTGGAATGCCAAGTATAGTAATATGCCATTAAGGTAATTATAGCAATAGGTACCAGGTACTGAGAGTCTGCTTTGCAGAGCACCCGACTGTGTGCCCTGGCTGTATCATACACTTCAAGTTTGTAATGGCCAGCATTCCTGGATTCAAGGAAAGAGACACAAGCTGATTAATTCTGAGCAGAAAAGTATTGAAACAGTGTCAGAATGGAAGGCTAGAAAACTGAGCTCTGAAAATGAGCAGGAATCAAGGAAGGCTGAGCAGTGGGGACACAGCCTGGATCTTGTCACAGGGTCACTCTGGCCAGGACCTCGCCATTCTCAGACTCTGGGCCCCTGATGCAGCCTCCAGAAGGGACTTTGTTGCTGTCCCCAGAAGAGTGAAAGGCTCAGTTTTCCCGTGGGGCTGGAATCCTGCCTCCCCATTGGGACTCACACCATGGATTCCCCCAGGGTTGTCATAGAACAAAACAGAGTCCACAGCTTTTCATTATCTTGCTTGATCCTTACAACTTGGTGACCAGGTTCCCCAAAATATGGTACCTTGGCATACTGAATACTTTAAGGATTTGGGAAGCAGCACTTGCAGGAGGGGCTTTCTGATTCTCCCCTGAAGTAGGTTGTAAAGCCCTCGTGTGAGAAGTGCCCTCTCTAACCTGGAGAGAAGCATCCTTGTTTCCTAAGACAACGGAACACAGAGAGGGACACCTAGGCTTGGCCAAGTCTCTACCCGTCCACTAGACTCACCCTGTACCCTTCGTCCTAACTCTGATTGTCCGCTCTTCATCAAGCTTAGCATAAAGCACCCAGGTTCAGCAGTTTCTTCCAGTCTTCATTTTCTGGTGAAGGCCCCTCTGTGGTGTAAAACTTACATTGAATAAACGTGAGTTGTTGATGCTGCTGCTGCTGCTGCTAAGTCGCTTCAGTCGCGTCCGACTCTGTGTGACCCCATAGACGGCAGCCCATCAGGCTCCCCTGTCCCTGGGATTCTCCAGGCAAGAACACTGGAGTGGGTTGCCATTTCCTTCTCCAATGCATGAAAGTGAAAAGTGAAAAGGAAGTGGCTCAGTCGTGTCCAACTCTTCGCGACCCCATGGACTGCAGCCCACCAGGCTCCTCCATCCATGGGATTTTCCAGGCAAGAGTACTGGAGTAGGGTGCCATCGTCTTCTCCGGTTGTTGATGTTACAGGGATCCTAACCAAGACCCTAGAAAGTCAGAGGGAAAAGATATCCAGTCTTCCCTACATGGCAGAAGCTGATAGTATTGTTGCCATTTTTGAGAGGAGGATCCTGGATCCTAAGGGTGAAGCAATTTACCCAAGAAGCAAAGGTTCTGCCACTTAAGCCCAGCACTCTCTTACCCTTAAACCACGCTCCCTGCCCCCTGCCCTTTGACTTCATGCCTCATCCTGAGGTGGAGGAAGCTGTATACCTTTCATCTGTGTATCTTTTGGATCAGAATCTTACCAGTGTCCTAAGGGGCAGGAAGAGAAACAAAAGCAAAACAAAAATAAATAAAGGAGTTGATTCCCTGCCCCCCTCCAGTGGTTGTCAGTCTCTTCATCTCTAAGAGAAGCTGCAGCAAGGAATCAAGGCCACAACAGAACCAGTTCCCCTCGCCCTTGTTTCTTCCTCGACGCCTCTTAGCACAGTAGACACTACTCACTTTATGCTGAGAATTTAGGTTACGGGGTTCTCCTTCTCAGACTCATCTCCAGCAGAAATCTTCTTCCTTCCTTCCCCACCTGTGGATGTTCACCACCAGTTCCCCCTGATGAAATATATTCACAAACGAAAGTCCTCACGACCCCAAAAACTGCCACGCGAGGCTACAGAGTGGTCATGAAATGCTTTGGGCAGAGGTGACAGCTCTGGAGAAAGAAGCTTAGTGTTCTGAAGGGACTTCTGGCCCAGATGTGACCTGGAGGGTTGGCTTTGTCTTAAGAAGGTCACAAAACAAAGATACAGGATGGTTGTGATAATCTGAAGACCTTTGGCTTAAACTGAAGACCATGGCTCTGGGCCAGCCAGGGCAGTCCATCAGGATGCCTCATGAGGTTAGAAAAAGAGAAATAGTGTATTTCCTGAAGTCTGGAAATTAAATTTTCCCCCCATTACTTTCAGAATGGTCTAGATTTCACTTCCTCCCCAAGCCGTATTCCCACTTTGGTAGGAAAAAAAAAAAAGTGCTTAGATCAGCAGAAAAGATTAATACATCAGCAATTCTGTTATTGTGTGTATTGATTCTCAAGGGGCCAGAGCAGAACTCAAAGGTGAGTGTAAGTGGAAAATACACATAGGCAGTATTCTACTAGCTGTATTTATGAGCCATTTGGGGCATCCCAGGAGGGCTACAGTTTAAAATCTATCAAAGCTTTGGCTTTTTTCTCTTCTTCCCAAGGAGATGCCAACAATTGTTCATTCTGCAAGTTTCTGTAAGGTCTCGATGCTCCCCATGAGTGGTACCTAGAAGGAGAATAGTGATCATCCTGCCGATAAATGAGAGGTGCTGGGGGTTGAGGTGGAGGAAAAAAGCTGCCCTGTTCCAGTTTTTCATTTTACACCCATCATTTGAAAGCACAAAATGTGCACATTCTAGCCTGTGACATGGCCAGTTACCTTCTGATTTCATATACTGAGTTTTATAATGATCCATAGGCATGCTCTATTTTAAAAACCAAAATATTGAATCCAATTTCTTTACTTTGTTCTTTTCCTTTTTACTGATTTCCTCATTGTTTAGAATAAATAGTCTCATTTCAAATATGTGTGTGTGTATGCTCAGTCGCTCAGTTGTGTCTGACTCTTGGTGATCTTATGGATTGTAGCCTGCCAGGCTCCTCTGCCCATGGAATTTTTCAGACAAGAATACTGGAGCAAGTTGCCATTTCCTAATCCCAGGGATCTTCCTGACCCAGGAATTGAACCCTCGTCTCTTGCATCTCCTGCATTGGCAGGCAGATTCTTTATCAATGTGTTTCAAGAAATAAGTTTGCTCCACGATGGATGAACCAAATCAGGCTATTAAAGATGTATCCAGGCATTCTCATGGACTCATTGATTCACTCATCCAAAATACATTCATATAATATCTCCTCCATGCAAGATTTTGTCCCAGCATCTAGGGATAGAGAAATATCCTCTAGAAAAGCTCACAGTCCTGTGGAGATGCCAGATAGGTAAACATGATTAGAGAATAGTGTGGGAAGTGTTGTCAAAATAAAAAGTTACCATTTTTGAGTATTATCTATTCTGGTACTATGTATGTTAGAGCAAATTATCTCTAATCCTCCCACTACTCTCTGATAGGGCTTCCCAGATGATGCAGTGGTAAAGAATCCACCTGCAATGCAAGAGATACAAGTGATGTGGGTTCAATCCTTGGGTTGGGAAGATCCCTGGGAGAGGGAAGTGGCAACCCACTCCAGTGTTCTTGCCTGGAGAATCCCATGGTCAGAGGAGCCTGGTGAGCTATAGTCCATGCAGTGGCAAAGAGTCGAAGATGACTAAGCATCTAAAAAACAAGAACAAAACCCTCCAGTAAATTTCATTATCCCCTTTGTTTAAGGAAAGAGACCGAAAGAGACTTAGAGACTTTGCCTAAGGCTCAGTTCAGTTCAGTTCAGTCGCTCAGTCCTGTCTGACTCTGTGACCCCATGAACTGCAGCACACCAGGCCTCCCTGTCCATCACCAACTCCTGGAGTCCACCCTAACCCATGTCCATTGTGTCGGTGATGCCATCCAACCATCTCATCCTCTGTCATCCCCTTCTCCTCCTGCTCTCAATCTTTCTCAGCATCAGGGTTTTTTCAAATGAGTCAGCTCTCCGCATCAGGTGGCCAAAGAACTGGAGTTTCAGCTTCAACATCAGTCCCTCCAATGAACACCCAGGACTGATCTCCTTTAGGATGGACTGGTTGGATCTCCTTGCAATCAAGGGACTCTCAAGAGTCTTCTCCAACACCACAGTTGAAAAACATCAATTCTTTGGTGCTCAGCTTTCTTTATAGTCCAACCCTCACATCCATACATGACTATTGAAAAAACCATAGCCTTGGCTAGATGGACCTTTGTTGGTAAAGTAATGTCTCTGTTTCTTAATATGCTATCTAGGTTGGTCATAGCTTTCCTTCCAAGAAGCAAGCGTCTTTTAATTTCATGGCTGCAATCACCATCTGCAGTGATTTTGGAGCCCCAGAAAATAAAGTCTGACTGTTTCCACTGTTTCCCCACTTATTTCCCATGAAGTGATGGGATCAGATGCCATGATCTTAGCTTTCTGAATGTTGAGCTTTAAGCCAACTTTTTCACTCTCTTCTTTCACTTTCATCAAGAGGCTCTTTAGTTCTTCTTCACTTTCTGCCATAAGGGTGGTGTCATCTGCATATCTGAGGTTATTGAGATTTCTCCGGGCAATCTTGATTCCAGCTTGTGCTTCTTCCAGCCCAGCATTTCTCATGATGTACTCTGCATAGAAGTTAAATAAGCAGGGTGACAACATACAGCTTTGATGTACTCCTTTTCCTATTTGGAACCAGTCTGTTGTTCCATGTCCAGTTCTAATGCTGCTTCCTGACCTGTATACAGGTTTCTCAGCCCTGGGATCCCAGCTTGGGCTGTGAGGCTCTACAACTCCTATTCTTTGCATGTTGCTCCAGAGTGTACCAAGAGAGCAAAAACAACTCATCCAGGCCTGGTAAGGGTCCCAGGAAGGCTTCCCGGAGGAGGTGAGCCAATGGGAAGATTGTGGTGGTGGGAGAGGCTTTCCTTTACGACATCTCCTTACACCC
>NW_011494846.1:1342593-1362139 GCF_000754665.1 Bison bison bison | reverse complement strand
ACCCATACCCACCCCCTTAGATACAGCCTCATCAAAATGTGTCCAGACTCAAGCTGTGGGAGAAGGAAGGTGACAATCCCACTTTTTTTTTGGTTGCTGTAGGAAAACCAGGCCAGGAAATGAACACATGTAATGATCAAGGGGAAGCTGTAGTCAGTAGCAAAGGTGACGTGACTTTTGGCCATAGTAGGTCCAGAGGAAGAACTGGCATCTACCAAACAGCCCCTAGAAACATGGAACTTCAGCTTTGTCATTCTGAACCATCACGTCTCCTCCCCAAGGCTTCGCTAACTTTCCTCTCACATGGATAAAGAGAGCTGCCGAGGAACTGGAATTAAATAGAGTAAAATATCTTATTATTTTGAGAAATGGGAGAGTGTGAGCCTCATTTGAATTAATTTTTAAAAAACATTCTTCCTCTAGGATTTGTTTAAAGAAATACTAATAATTACGTTACAGTATTTCTTTCTTCTTTTTTGCTATAAACTCAGAAATGAATGGGGTACTAATAAGGAAAATTAGCTAAATGAATCTAGGGTTTCATTTGTACAAACATTGTGTAAGAAGTGTAGACTCATAAACTTACAGATTTCTAAATTACAACCCTTCATTCAAACTTCTTACCCAGGAAGATCACGTGCCTTAATTAATACAAATTCCAAAATGCTGGGCCCAATTAAGGTAATTTTACTGTACAGCAAATCAGGAGGCAGGATATTATAATTCTGTGCTTATATGAAGAAACAGCTCTGAGTAGCAGTATTAAAAAATGTTCGAAGCCACTCAAAACACCGGGAGAGATTTAGTATGTGTATGTCAGAAGCCCTGTAATTGCCCTAGAACTGTTGCGCTTTCTGTATACTGATCACTGACTGCCTCCCGCGTGACCAGGTCCCCATAAATATGAGCAGGACGCAGTCAGCAAGGTACACCCATGCTGGAGGGGAGAACACGGCCGCCACACACGTAGATATGGGTGTGATAAATCCAACACACACTCACCATTCCTGTCCTCCTCTGGCCTTAATTCCCTGGAGAACGAGTTGAGTACTTTGGTAGATGAATAAACTTTCTACGGAAAGAAAGTTTAACAGAGTGGCTTAGAATTGTCATACCGTCTCCTAGAAGAGAAACACCAAGGATGGGAACATCAGGCTTTTGTAAGAAGATGATCTTGCCCTTGGCTTATAGGATCTTGGCTTGTGGATCCAAAACCAATTTTTGAATTTTCAGCTTCGCAAAAATGAAATGTGTCTAATTTAATGGAATTTGTTGGCAAACCTAATTTGCTTGTTTTTCCAAAAGTGACAGGAAGGGCCGTGAGTATAATGAGAGAGGTGGCAGGACCTGGTTCTCTGTTTATTTTCCCCAAAGCTATTATTGAAGGGTGTCCTGGAGAGTGATCTCGAAGTCAGTGGAAATTCACATGGTGATGCTTATTTTATTCCCGTGTAATCTGTCCCTCTCAGAGCCCTCCTGTGGATGGTTCACCCCCATCCCTTCCACCAGCATGGCCAGGCACAGTCCCTCAGAGCTGCTGTCCTGTCCCAGATGCCCAGGGGCAGACCTCTTCTCCCCTCTGGTCTGGCACTGGGTCACCCCTGAGGGCCTGCTGCTTCCTTCCCGAAGGGAGAGGCCCACAGCGCCTGCCTTCACTATCTGGGGTGCTGGTCCCTGGGCACCTCTTCCCACCGCTCCTTCCATCTGAAGTCTCCTTTTGAGAAGTTCACCTTCCAATTAAGCCTCCGTCATGACAGATGGGTTTAAGGGACCAATTAATCCACTTGCTGGGCGTGCCCTACAGCAGGGTCCCCAGCCTCCAGGATCTAATGCCTGATGATCTGAGGTGGAGTTGATGTGATAATAATAGAAATAAAGCACACAATAAATGCACTGTCCTTCTCTCTCTCTTTAGTCACTAAGGCGTGTCCGACTCTTGCGACCCTACGGACTGGAGCCTGCCAGGCTCCTCTGTCCATGGGATTCTCCAGGCAAGAATACTGGAGTGGGTTGCCATTTCCTTCTCCAGGGGATCTTCCCGACCCAGGACTCGAACCCAGGTCTCCTGCATTGCAAGCAGATTCTTTACCAACTGAGCTATGACATCACCCCAAAACCATCCCCGGCCTCACCAGTTCATGGAAAGATGGTCTTCCATGAAACCAGCCCCTGGTGCCAAACAGGCTGGGGACCTCTGCCCTGCAGCACCCGAGGTATGCATTCCGGAAGAAGGGCTCCAGCTTCATCACAAACAGCTCACTCGGACCACAGATGAACTGGAATAAAAGGAATACATGATATTCATAGGGGCATAGGGAGGGGAGAGAAGAAGAGAAGGGAGGAGATGGCAGAGAGAGAGAGCGCCAATACACCAATACTCCATATGCTGGCATTTGCTTTTTAAAAGTATCTTATTTTAATTGTTATATGAATTTTTAAAACCACTCTCAATCCACAACTTAATGGTAAGGAAAGCTGGAAGATGGAGAAAGAAGGCTTTCACATCCCCATGTTCCTACCTACCACCCCTGGCCCAGGTTATTTCTCTGACGATCTTGGACCCAGAGAAGTAGGCAAGAGCCTTTGCTAGCAGGGAAGGGAGGGAATAAATTGATGAGCTCCCTCCAAAACTGGGGGCTGGGTTTTTCTTGCAGTGGACAGAGCTAGGCCCCCATCTCAGCCACCCTTCTCACTGAGTGACTTTGAGGTTTTCCCCACATCCCAATTTGATGGCAAAAGTTACCAATGATTTTCTCCCTCTGATTTACAGGCAGTGCTCCTCGAGCAGACGGATGCACCCACTTCCTCTCAGATTCCATAACTCTCCCCTTCTGAGGCCTCTCCCCACCATCCCTTCACTGCACACACACACACACATACACACACACACACACACACACATACATACACACACACACATTCTCACAGTTTTCCCTCAATTTGCAACAAGATTCAGGTACTTTTCCCAATGTATAACTTAATTTACCTACTCCTGAAACACTTATGAAATACCTATTAGAGTCAAGGGGCTTCCCAGGTGGCACAAGCGGTAAAGAGTCCACTTGCCAATACAGGTAGACGTAAGAGACACGGTTCGATCCCTGGGTCAGGAAGATCCCCTGGAGGAGAAAATGGCAACTCACTCCAGTACTTGTTTGCCTGGAGAATCCCATGGACAGAGGTCCCTGGGGGGCTACAGTCCATGGGGTCGCAAAGAGTCAGACACAACTTAGCAACTAACATTTTCACACTAGATTATCTTAGTCTGTGTGATTTTTTTCCTTCCTCCTCGGCCTCCTCCATCTCCATCTTTGTATTGTTATTATTTATTATTACTATTATTAATTAAAGCCCAAACATCACAGACTGTGCAGAGACGTAGATGAGCTAAAGAAAGCAGAGGAGAAGGAGAAACCAAGACAGAGCAGACAGTCATAGGCACACACTATCAGACCTAGTTATCAGAAGGGAATGCCTCTAAGACTCCTTGAACTTTCTTTGGGACAATTTAGTAACAAGAAGAAGCATGTGTTACTTCTGCCCTGGCTTTTAGCCTGAACATTTCTGGGAAGCGTGGTCACACTGTAACTGACTTGGCATCTGAAAATGAAGCTAAACCTCTTCAACCATAAGAAGAGTTTCCCTCTGCCCACTAAACTATTTGCAAAGTAAAAGAAAGACTGAGAAGTATAAATGTTTGGAGATCATGAAATAAATACGGCCATCTTTTTCTAGTCTCCAGCCATTCCAACATCCCGAGACCCTCCTGGTTGGTTACCCTTGGCCCCTCTCTACTTACTGGTACCTCCTCTTCTCCATCCGTAGGGTAGTGATGTCTGACGTGTCCCCTAGGCCAGGGTTCCCTATACGAGGGATGGGAGGTCATCCCCCTGCATGCAACAAGCCACTGGCATGTGGGGGTACCCGCCTCCAGGAAGAAATGAAAGTGGAAGTGTTAGGTGCTTAGTCTTGTCTGACTCTCTGCAACCCTATGGACTGTGTCCATGGGATTCTCCAGGCAAGAATACTGGAGTGGGTAGCCATTCCCTTCTCTGGGAGATCTTCCTGACCCAGGGATGGAACCCAGGTCTCCCCAGTTGCAGGCAGATTCTTTGCCATCTGAGCCACCTGGGAGCCAGGAAGGGGTTTTACTAATTCATACTTTTACTAATTCATACATTAGTAATTCAAACATTTATAATTCATATAAAGGTGTACTGGGCTGAGATTAGCCTACTCTTCCTTCTTATTTTGTGGAGAAGGCCGTACAGAAGCCACTTTCTCTTGCTAATTTCTGGTTGTGTTTTAAACCATCTGGATTTTTGTCCACATTTCTCTGGCTCCCAGGCAGTGACTGTGTATGGATACTCTCCCTTCCACGCAGAGAAAGTGTAACCATTTGGGCTTACACTGAACCGAACTTGAACCCTACATCTCCTACTCCTCATCCAAAGGAATTTGCATAGATGACATACCCTCCCTGAACGCCAGTGTCCCCATCCACAACACGGGCACAGCAATAGCTGTTCTGGAAGGATTGGTGAAGGATTATGTCTATATGACATATACAGTTGGCATAGAACGTATCACCATTCATAGTCAGCAAATCACCAGGAAAAGAGAAATGCATTTTTTAAAGTTTCTAGGGAAAAAAAAAGAAATTGTGTCTGGCTCCTGTCTTAAACAAACTGTACCAACTAGAGTAGATTTTAAATTCTGTTCTTGCATCTCACGTGAAAATAATCTGATTACATAAAAATGCAGATCAGGCAAACAAAAAAATGGTGCCTCTACTTTTTATTCTCTCTTTATAATAATGTAAGTGGTTCGGCTACATTGAAAGCAGGATTCCATTAGCAGTTTCTTGACTTGTAGGCTGTTTTCTGAGGAAAGCATATAGCTTCTAGATTTGGAGTATGTGCCTCTCTCTTACAGAAGTGAACATTGGTAACCATGACAAAGATAAAGCTTCTGCAAATGACAAATGACTCAGAGGTGCAGAAACGAAACCAACTGATGAAGTCGTATGTCACCAGGAGAACCTAAGGCTTAGGGATAAGAAAAACTTGCCAACAGCTCACATTTTCAAAATGGGCCTCAGGATTCATTCACCTGGACGGCGGATTGAAGTGGAGAACTTGGTTAAATTGATGATATGTTAGAGCTGAGAAGCACATGGTAATCATGTGGTCCAAGCCCTGGGGAAACTGAGGCCTAGGGAGTCACACAGCTTGCCTGGGCATAGTGAGGCTAGTGCCATGACCCAGGTTTCCAGCCACCAAAGAATCTATATTTCATCTATAGGTTATTTTTCTAAGAAACCCACATGATTCTGATGAGATAGGAAAGGAATTTCAGCTCTAAATTTCCTGGCCTGCACTTGTTCAGATTACATCCTGAAGCCCTACTAGGAGCAGCGATGCAGTACATCAGGAGAAGACATTACCTGGGGAGAAGGGCTTTTCCTGGGGTCCTTGTGTGGCTCACGTGTCTTCATGCTGGTGTGATGCTTGGCATGCATGCATTCTCAGTTGCTCAGTCGTGTCCAGTCTTTGCGACCCCCTGGACTGTAGTCCACCAGGCTCCTCTGTCCATGGGATTTCCCAGGCAAGAATACTGGAGTGGATTGCCATTTTCTTCTCCAGGGGATCTTCTCCACCCAGGGATCAAACTCGTGACTTTTGCTTGGCAGGCAGATTCTTTACTACTGAGCCACAAGGGAAGCCATGTTGCTTGGCACACAGTAGGAATTCAATTAAGTCTTTACTGAATGAACAAACTTTGAATGTGCACTTGCAAATCTTATTAGTTTAAGAAAGACAGTGATGGCCCAGTGGCTAAGACTCTGTGCTCCCAATGCAGGGGGCCCAGGTTCAACCTCTGGTCAGAGAACTAGATTCCACATGATATAATTAAGAGCTCCCAAGCCACAACCAAAGATCCTGCATGCTGCAAGGAAGATCGAAGATCCCATGGGACTGAAGACCCAGCGCAGCCAAATGAACACATACAATTTTAAAGAATCCTTAAAAAAAAGAGAAAGTGATGATCATCATGACCTTTTGCCAGTTAGCAGGGAAAGAGAGCAAAGAAAGAGGGACAACACACTTAAGTAGAAGGATCAAGAACTCCGGAAAAAAGAGTCTCCAATTCCAGCTGTCCCCGCTGCCTGCCCAAGACAATTACCTTTTCTGAACTTCGTTTTTCTCACCTTTAAAATGGGATAAAAGAGTCTATCTCACAAGGTTTTATGAAGGGTTTGGAGAAGAAAACGGCAACCCATTCCAGTATTCTTGCCTGGACAATTTTAAGGACAGAGGAGCCTGGTGAGCTACATACAGTCCATGGGATCGCAAAGAGTCAGACATGACTGAGTGACTAACCTTTTGAAGGTTTACCCTGATAATATCAACTGCTTGGCACTGTATCTGGCACCCACTAGGAGCTCCATGAATAATCACTGAGACTAGGAGAGAAAAAGACACTGTGGAAACACATGTCCTGTTGGGTTTAAAAGACGGGTGTTCCTAGAAGCACGCTGTCTGACAGCATCACATTCTGACAAACAGGGGATACACCCCCACACCAAAGCAAGTCACACCCGTCTGTTCTCAGGCTTCTTTAACATGAACCGCCCCTCTCCTCCCAGCTTCTGCGCTTGGCGTTCTTTCCCTTCCTTCTGCTCATTTCCTTTTCCCTCTCACTTTTGTCATGATTTCACTTGTGGTTTCAAGGGCTCCATCTGCGTAGGTCTCAGAACATACACCTTATTCACCACCAATCTCAAGGAAGCTGAGATAAGGCCCTGGGGTTCCAGGGGTGGCTCTGGTCGTAGGGGGCATGTCTGGCTCCAGGCACGGCCCTGTTCAGTCCTGATCCAGGAGAGACTCCTTCCCCAGGCTCTCATGGTCCCATGTCTCCTCTAGGGCCCCGAGCCAGAAGAGGATCAGGGGAAAGACTGCAATGTGGGGCCCTGCTCCGCGGGCGGGCCCCTGGGGCAAACCCCAAGCAGCTCAGCTCCCTTTCCCAGTGCAACCAGAGGCATGCCCAAGCCACCAGCCCCAGCTCAACCCATCTCTCCCACACCCCCAAGTTGCCGCCTTCTGTAACTGCTTAAATCATTCCCCTGTTTGGGAACGTGGGTTTGAAAAAAAAAAAAAACACAACATTTAGAAACAGAGCAGAGGGAGGACTTAGCGGCAGAGAGGGGAGGCGCGGCGAGGGCCGACCAGAGAGGGGAGGCGAGTGGGCAGAAGCCAGGCACTCTGATGAACACACTCAGGGACGATGAGACAGGACACGGAAATCCACACACTTTATTCGAGAAACCGTGATGTCTCCATGTTCCCGCCTCTGCTGGGCCTTTCAGTTTACAAAGCACATCCAGAGACCTAGACTCACTCGCAGCTTAACAAAGTATGAAATGGAATTCCAGTGCAAGGTGATGACACAGGAGGCCCCAGGTCTCATCTCCTCCCATGGACACACCGAATCTATAGCTACCCATGGAAAATTCCCGGTGAGGAAACCCAGATACAGCTGAGTGACCCCTACACATGAGGTGAATGAGAAAATCCCCACATCAAAACAGGTGGAAAGGCTGAGACACACTCTTGCCTTAAACCCCACCTTTGGCACAGCAGCATACAATCCATGGGAGTGAGGGGACTCACAACTCCAAACTCTTTCCAAGGAGCAAAAGACCCAACATCCAGTGCCCCCAGTTTGGAGACTCCCACTTGAAGGTGTGGGTGCTAAGTCGCTTCAGTCGTGTCCAACTCTTTGTGACCCCATGGACGGTAGCCCCCCAGGCTCCTCCGTCCATGGGATTCTCCAGGCAAGAATACTGGAGTGGGTTGCCATTCTTCTTCCAGGGCATCTTCCCAACTCAGGGAATTGAACCTGGGTCTCCTGCATTGCAGGCAAATTCTTTATGATCTGAGCTACCAGGGAAACCCACTTGAGGGATGGGCCCCCAAAGAACCTTGCTCTGAAAGTCAGTGAGGCTTTGTGTCCATGAGACTCACAAAATAGTTAACAAAGAAATAGTTCAGCACCACTAGATTGGTCTTACTTGAAATGTTAACGGGGAGTCTTCAAGCTGAAACAGGTGGATGCTAATTAGTATCAGGAAAACATATGAAAGTATAAATCCCACTGGTAAAAAAAAATATGGTTAAATTTGGAATGCTCTCATGTTGTAACGGTGGTGGCTAAATCACTTATAAATCTAGTATGAAGGTTAAAAGACAAAATTATTAAAAACAACTGTACAATAATTTGTTAATGGTTACACAATGGTTATTTATTTAAAATAACTATGATAATGTGTTATGAATTACGACATCAAAAACATAAAATTGGGAGGGAAGGGTAAAAATGTAGAGTTTTAATATGCATTTGAAGTTAGGTTATCATCAGCCTAAAAGAGACTGTAATAAACATAAGGTGTTTTATGTAAGCTTCATGGTAACCAACCACAAAGCAAAACTTATAGTAGATACACAAAAGGAGAAAGGAATATAAGAAAACCACTACAGAACGTCCTCAATCACAAACAGAGAGCAAGAGAAGAGGAAAGGAATGAGGGAATTACAAAGCAACCCCAAAACGATGACCACAATGGCAACTAGTACATGTCTATCAATAATTACTCTGAGGGTCATTGACATTTTCATAAAAATGAAAATGAAAAAGCGAGGACAGCCAGGCGAATCAGCCAAAGTAGATGTTAAGCCCAGACCATTACAGAGTGATAAAGAAGTCAATCCAACAAGAGGATATAAATATTTGTGAATATTTATGCACCCAACGGGCTTCCCCGGTAGCTCAGTAGTAAAGAATCTGCCTGCAATGCAGGAGCCAGAGAAGGTGCAGGTTCAATCCCTGGCCAGGAAGATCCTCTAGAGGAGGACATGGCAGTCTACTCCAGTATTCTTGCCTGGAGAATTCTATGGACAGAGGAGCCGGGCAGGGTACAGTCCATGGGGTCCCAAAGAGCCAGACACGACTGAAGCAACTTAGCGCGTGCACACACACACACACGCATGCACGCACGCATGCATCCAACATTGCTGCTGTGGTTGTTTAGTCGCTAAGTTGTGTCTGACTCTTTTGTGACTCCATGGACTGTAGCCCGCCAGGCTCCTCTGTTCATGGGATTTTCCAGGCAAGAATACTGTAGTGGGTTGCCATTTCCTTCTCCAATGCACCCAACATAAGAGCACCTAAATGTATAAAGCAAATATTAATAGACCTGAAAAGTGAAGCAGACAGTAATACAATAACTGAAAAGTGCGAGCAAGGGCATTTAATGCTCTTCTCTGAGCAGCTGGGGGATAAAACCCCCACTTTCAACAGAGTAGCCACAGCAGGACTTCTCACAGTGGCTCCTACAGAAAAGGTGCAGGGGCGGGGTCCCGGGGTCCCTGCAGGCGCACAGCCAGAGTTCTTAAGGCTGGAAAGAATCTTAGATGTCAGTGGGCTCAACTCTCTCATCTCATGGTTGTGGTACCTGGAGAGATGAAAGGACTTATCCAAGGTTACACAGCGAATGCTCATGTTTCCCCTAATTCAAGGGGAGCCTCCTTATACACATGCCCTAAGGGGCTGATACGGGCTGCAACGCAAGGACCACTGGAGGGCTCTCTTTGTATAGAAAAATGGAAGAGACATAGGAGGAAAAGGCACAAAGATGGGCAGAGAGTAGGAAACGAATGGTCCAGGCACCTAAGGCTGCAGAGACCTCTCTCCAGACAGGGAAGGCTTGGGGTTGTCACCGGTGATGCTGCGTGGGGACGAGGCTCTCTGCACTGAGGCTGGCAAGTACGGGGTGACCCATCCACAGACGGGGCCCAGGGCGGCTCTGTGTGGCTGAGACCAGACAGACCTGCACCGTCCACAGTTGCACAGGCTCCTCGGGACACACTGACCAGAGGAAATGAGAAGCAGAGAGCACAGGACTGTGAGCAAAACCCTTCTGCGTTCTTCTCAGGGATCACAGAGCTCTTCCCCTCTTGGGGTTGGCACCCCAGGTGAGCCCTCGCCTCTGCTGTGAGGTAGGGACTCCACAGCAGCAAAGTGGAGTGCTTCCTCTGGCAGGATACTGTCTCTGGAACCAGTGGGCTGCCTGGGTGCTGATGGCATCCTTGCTGGGAGGATGCACAGCTCCGGACAGAGAAACAGTGCGGGAAGGTGGTCCCTTAAAGCCACACAAGGGAGCTCACAAGGGAACCCCATTTCCAGTCTTGGGGCTCAAGTGTGGGATGCAGCCGAGGAAGACCCAGTTCCTCTCCATCATGTGAACATTCTACACGACTGTTCGTCCTAAGCTTTCCTGTGCATTGATAAGCAGAAGCACCCCCTCCTGTGTCCAGGCTCATCTTTCCTTTTTAAAACTCTCCCCTTAGCCTCGCGTGCTCCTCATTCAGCCTCACAATAGCCCTGGCAATAACAAGGTGCCAGCGGGGAAGAGCTACGGTTTAATAAAGCCGGGGCCCAGCGGCTGCCGCTCCCCACACTTAGCGCTCTAATAAAGCCCTTTCGCCATTGCAGCCTGCAGTTGCTACCCCAGCGTCTGAAACAGAAAGGATGCTTTCTTTATACTCAGGACACGGTTGAGAGCAGGCATGGATTTCAACCACCCTGGGTGGGGAAGGGAATCAGGTGCAGGTAGCTCCCAACCTAATCAGGTGACAGGAATTTCCGGGAGTTGTGAAGCTTCTAGAAGTTTCTAGCGTGGTTCCCATCCCCTCTAGATGCAGTGGGATGCATCACTACCTGTACGCATGAAGCTAACTTGTTTCCTTGACTTTCTTTTTGCATAGAGAAACGATCTTTTCACTCTCCCCTCTGAAATCATGTAGTGGACTGGAAAAGAGCCCCTCAGAGGCAGTTCTTTCTGCAAATCCCACCCTTTCATGGCACTTTATAGAACGCGAGCCAAGGGCTTTCATCACCCTTGCATATTTACTCAGTGAGTCGCTTGTGCTGTTACTGTGTGTTTTTATAAAGTGTTTTTTGTGCTGTTTTTATAAACTGTTACTTTTTTTAATTACAAAGCCATTCAACACATTGGCTAAAAATGCAAGCATTCATGAAACATGTGAGTTAGAGACCGAAAGACCCCTATTAATGGTACCCTCTGGAGATCTGGGTGATGTGAGGGGGTTTTTATTTGAATTTTTCACCTTCGTTACGGGGAAAACAAAAGGATGGCTGGTCGGATGGGAGACCAGCTGGAAGTTCACAAGAATCAGGTAAGTCTCCTTAGCATGCCAGGCTGAGCCTCTTTCCCCGCAGGCGGGGGTGCTCTGACTTCCGTAACTACTTTCTGCCCACAGATCATACCTGCCTTCAGCTGGCAGGGCTCCTCTAGTCTTGGCTACGTGAAGGAAGGGTCAGTGTAGGGTCAGGGTACGTGCTGAAATGGGAGTGCTCTGGGCTGGACTGTGCTGTACAGAGTGCTGCGCTCAGTCATTCAGTTGTGTCCGACTCTGCGACCCCATGGACTGTAACCCCACCAGGCTTCTCCATCCATGGGATTTTCCAAGCAAGAATACTGGAGCAGATTGCCAGTTCCTTCTCCAGGGGATCTTCCTGACCCAGGGATCGAACCCACGTCTCTTGCGTCTCCCGCATTGGCAGGCAGATTCTTTACCACTAATGCCACCTGGGAGGCCCCAGGACTGAACTGTATCCCCACCCCATGCTGAGTTCACTTGTTGAAGCCCTAACACGGGGTGACTATTTGGAGCTATGGCCTTCGTGGAAGGAATAAAGGCTCAGGAGGCCATGCGAATGGTGCTTAGATCTGATTGAACTGATGGCCTTATAAGCAGAGACACCGGAGCACTCTCTCTGTCTGCCCTGTGGGTCCCCTGGGGAGTGGGCAGCCAGCTGCAAGCCAGGAAGTGAACTTTTACCAGACCCTGACCACACTGGCCCCCTGATCTCAGATCCCCAGCTCCAGATCTATGAGACGATAAATGTCTGTTGTTTAAGATTTAAGCCACACAGTTCACGATTTTTCCTTAGGGCAGCTCGAGCTGATGAAGGCAGAGGGAGGGAAGCAGGACACCCAGCCTCGCTGTCCCCCATCTCAGCCCCTGCCCGACATCGCTCTTCTCTCAGTTCTTCCCCTGCTGCCAGCTCGGGGACTCTGAAAACGGGATCGGTGGGTAGGAGTATCGTCTTACACACCTGCCTGTGTCTGGACTTGGCCTCCCTTCTCCCAGTGGGACCTTCTACTTCTGTCTGTACTTCAGTCCAGGTGCCCAAAGGTCCCCATGTACCGGTAAACTTGCCAGACTATAATGGGGAGAAAGCCTTGGGGCACCCTCTACACACCTTTGAATCACATTCTCCATGTGTTTCTTGCTCTCAGCCGGCTTAGCTCAGATATAAATTCACTCAACAAAGCTGGTGCCCCTGATGGCCTTGGTTTAGAGGTTTAAAAGTTCTCTTCCACTTTTGAAAGTTCCAAGCTTGCTCCAAGCCTCCATCATTGAATTATTAATTATTCAGTGTCTCCTGCTCCTTCTTGGGAGAAGGCAATGGCACCCCACTGCAGTACTCTTGCCTGGAGAATCCCATGGAAGGAGGAGCCTGGTAGGCTGCAGTCCATGGGGTCGCTACAGTCAGACACGACTGAGCGACTTCACTTTCACTTTTCACTTTCATGCATTGGAGAAGGAAATGGCAACCCACTCCAGTGTTCTTGCCTGGAAAATCCCAGGGACAGGAAGTCTGGTGGGCTGCTGTCTATGGGGTCACACAGAGTCGGACACGACTGAAGCAACTCAGCAGCAGCTCCTTCTTGACTGCACCCCACACCCCAGACCTGCTGATGGACTCAGGTTGGCGTCACCAACATCGGCTCACAGAGATCCTGCCACCAGCTCCTCCTGCAGCGTGAAGTCCACATGTAATTCAAAAAATGAAATCAAGGAAAACCCGGGAGGCACATGGAGCCGAAACGAAGATTTCTAGCTTTTGCTGCCAATCTTTAGCAAACATGTCTCCAAAACCACACATCAGGGTGTGTTCCAGGATGCAGGGGTTTTTTTGAAGTGGCTGTGAGAGGGGAGAAGGGAAGCTCAAGGAAGCTGAGGGGCAGAAGGGACCCAGAATCAGTGCTTCTCGGGCTTTTCTTGATGACCTAGGAGTATGTGCATCTACTCACACACACAGGCACATTTGAAACGGCTGTTTCACAGAACACTAACTGCCTTTATTGCCTGAGATGCACTCTAATGTTATGTAGTCGAATCTTGTCGATTTTTCCAAAAATTTTGGCTGAGAACTAACCTGATGTGATGGTTAATAGTAGCTGTCAACTTGACTGGGCTCAGGGATGCCCAGAGGGCTGGTAAAATATTATTCCGGTTTGTGTCTGTGAGCATATCTCCCACGTGAGTGGGTAGACTGAGGAGACCAGATGGCCTTGCCAATTTGTGTGGGCTTCACCCAACCTCCCCAGGTGGCTCAGCAGTAAAGAATCCACCTGCAGTGCAGGAGACGCAGGAGACGCAGATTCCATCCCTGGGTCAGGAAGATCCCCTGGAGAAGGAAATGGCAACCCACTCCAGTATTCTTGCCTAGAGAATCCCATGGACAGAGGAGCCTGGTAGGCTACAGTTCACGGGGTTGCAAAGAGTTGGAACACGACTGAGCGCGCACGCACAGGTTAGCATTTGCAAGGATTCGGAGAAGAATCGGTGTTTACATTTTAGGGACATACTTTGGTTAGACAGAGCTCAGCAGAGTACTTCAGACCCATGTCTTTTGAGTCAGAGGCGCCTCTGAGTTCAAGTCTCAGCTTTGCCCTTGAAGCAGCGGCATGGGCTCAGATGGGCCCTTTAACATCTGTGTGCCACGTGGACAATGAGACTTTGCTCACAAGGTTCTCATGAGAATTTTGAAAGATGAAGGGCTTAGCACAGTTCCCCCAGGACAGTCTACTCCCAGTGAAAGAAGTATTGTTATTAATGGGGAAGCAGCTTGTCATGTGCTTCCGCTGGAGGCTCTGAGTGCTGTTCCTCCTGCTTCGCTGGAAGCCAGTCAGCCCCAGCCCAGGCTGGGCAGTCAAGTCTGCCTCTGGGATTTCGGGCAGGGGGATGTTTATTAATAATAGTAAATGAAGCATCATTCATCTCAGCTGCTAAGCATGGCCATCCAAAATGCTCATTTGCTTGTCTTAAACCCTAACTGCCGCTCTGCCATTTCGTGTCATTTCCAGCTATACAATCTTGTATATGACCACAGAATGGCCATCGGGCAGCTGAGATCTAATCTTTCTCAGATGCTGATGTATTATATTAGTGTATACCAGGCGTTCCGTCTTTCTGAATCGGTTCTTATAATAATGGGAATGATAATACCTGCGCGCCGTATCTCACACACAGGTTGAGAGGCGTGAGTACGTTTAAAAACGCAGGAAGAGGCTTTGAACCCCTCGCAGACAGGCATATTATCAATACAAAGGTTTTACTATTTATTACGACTGTCTATCTTTCCTGGGTATTCCATTGTGAAGATTTGTGGATGGCACTTCATCTTTTTTTTTTTCTTCTTCTTCTTCCTTTTTAAAGGATAAAATTCATTTCTAACTACCTTTTGAAAGCCAATTTATGCTTTGGCCATTTGATTAATAGGAGTGAGGAAAACCAGCTCCCCTATCAAAGCGCTTTTGAATAATTCAATGCTCGATATTAAAAGAGGACGGCGCTGCCTGACACGGTTTACTCTCTACTTTGTGGGGGGAATACGAGCTGCCCCTCCACCCAGATGCATGCCTGGACCCAGGCAGCTCCCTTGTGTACCTCGAGCCCTGTTTCCTGCCTGGGGTCCAAGTCACAGACCCCAAGGAAGGGATATCTTTCTCTAGCTAGTCCACCCACGAGGGAGCACAAGGTTCACTGTATAGACTAGCTGAGGCTAGCTTCTCTTTGGGAAGATACAAGGCCAGGCACTGTCCCCACACAGACGTGACCACAAGTCCCTGGTAGACACCTGGCTGGAGCTGACCCTTTGGACCACAGAGCTCCTGCCCACAGGTGCCGACAGGTGCCGTAGCCCCCAGGGAAAGAGGACTAAGCCGCTGTCCTCTTTGCCTTAGGTAGGGCAGAGCCTGCACTGGGAAATTCAGTCTTTGGTGTTCTATCTCAATGCCTGTTGCGCAGATTAAATGAGAGATGTGTGTACATTACCGGCCACATGACAGCAGTGCTCAAAACGCACTAACCATCACCCCCTCCCCTCTGCTACTCCGGTTCCTCTTTCACCCTTTCCACGCCAGCCCCTGTGCCCCTAGTCTGCCTTCCTCCTCCTGTTCTTCCTCCCCTCCTCTCCTTCCCAAACCCAGGCTTCTGGAAGGTTCACATAGACTCCAACTGCATCCCGCATCTGTGATGATCTCCTTGCCTCCGTATTCTAATTCGCTTCATCCTCCCTTAGTTTTCTGGCTTTCTTCCTGGTTTATCAACTTCCTCTGGTTTTAAGGGCATGACGAATGAAAGTGCACATGATGGGAGTTTTGTGGGGTTTTTTTTCTCCTTTTATTCTAAGTGCTTTAAAGGCAAAGGCCCCTGTGTATTCAGTGTATTTTCCCCAAAGGATGCTGGAGGTCTCCAAAGCCATACATATGGTGATGGGAGGTAACGGTGCCACGAGGCACTCTGTGGCCTGGGGGACCCCGAGTCCAGCTGGGCCATCCTCGAAGCCAGTGGTGAGGTTCTGACAGCACTAACCCAACTCAGAAACAGGATGGTTAGTGCTGGTATTCACAACGGCTGAAATCTTCAAGATGTAATGTTTTGAGGAATATCTAAAATATCTACTCTTGTAATTGAGTCCGTCTGTGTTAAACATTGTCATGGAGGTGTCTTATTTTCCAGTTGAAATAATTTATCAGTTTTACTGTGACTTCATTGATCAGACTGTAGCGACTGAGGGAGGGACAATTCAGTTCAACTAACAATCACCTGTTTCATTAAGGACAAACTTGTCATCTTTTTCTCAGCTGTCTTACCAGCATCTAGAGGGATGCTGAGTACCCAATAGTGTCTCTGCTGGTAGGATAAATGACTGAGTGAAGGAGTGAGTAATAACATGTTCATTGTGGTGACAAACACCCTTGCTTACCAAAAGGGGGAGGCCACGTAACGCACACCGACCATCTGTTATGAGAGCAGTTGTGAGTGTGTTTGTGTAGAGTCTTAAGAGAACAAGAACTCCGAACAGTAAATTGAGTGGCTGAGTGGAGAGGTGGAGGCGGGCTAAATAGGCCATCTTTTCAGGTCACGCATAAAAATTTTAACTGGAAGAAAAACATTTTAATTGGGAGGATCAATTATTCATAACATTATTCTCAAAATACAGTTAAAAGCCAAAGAACTAGCCATGTGCCGAGCCGTGTGATGGGAAAGCAGAGGCAGCTCCTTGTGTGTGGGCATCCCATGTGGAGGGCAGTCTCCTGGCCGGGAAAAGGCCACCCAGAGTGGACACGCGGGCCACACCACCACTCCGCCTTTATAACTCCTCAATCCAAACCATGAAAAGACTTCAGGCACCAGCTTTGTTAACCCAATGCATATGGTGGCTGGATTTTCTTTAATTTTTTTTTTTTCTTGTCCACGGTAACTCAAAGGATCAGAACCCCTTCAGGATAATAAGAAGGAAATTACCTGACATCCCCCCCGGACCTGTTTCAGGAAGAGGGACCCCTTCCAGGGCCCGAAACTGGGCTCTTGTCTAACGCTCGGAAATGAATTGTCTGAGGAGACACATGTGCTGCCAAAGCAAGAGATTTTATTGGGAAAGGGCACCCGGGTGGAGAGCAGGAGGGTAAGGGAACCGAGGAGAACTGCTCCGCTGCATGGCTCGCAGTCTCGGGTTTTATGGTGATGGGATTAGTTTCCAGGTGGTCTTTGGCCAATCATCCTAATTCAGAGTCTTTCCTGGTGGTGCACGCATCGCTCAGCCAGGATGGGATGCTAGCGAGAGGGCTTCTGGGAAACGGATGGACATGCGGTGTCTGCTTTAGCCCTTTCCCCAACTCTTCCGGTTGGTGGAGGCTTATTAGTTCCGTGTTCCTTATCAGGATCTCCTGTCATAAAACAACTCATGCAAATGGTTACTATGGCGCCTGGCCAGGGCGGGCGGTTTCAGTCAGTGTGCTTCCCCTAACAGACCTGCTGAATTAGAATATCTAGAGGTGGGGATTGGAAATCCACATGAGAAAACCCAAGTGCCCTCGATGAGTTTCCACCCCCCTAGAACTGACCTTAGATTTTAGATTTTACAAAAAAGTGAACAGAGAGTACTAAGTTTCCATAGCACCCTCTGCCCACAGCTTCCCCTAGTACTAACACCTTAGATTGGTTGTTGTTACTGTTCTATCGTTAAGTCAGGTCTGACTTTTTGACCCCATGGACTGCAGCACGCCAGACTTCCTGTCCTTCACTGTCTCCCAGAGTTTGCTCAAATTCAGGTCCATTGAGTCAATGATGCCATCCAACCATTTCATCCTCTCCTGCCCACTTCTCCTCCTGCCTTCCATCTTTCCCAGCATCAGGATCTTTCTCAGTGAGTTGGCTCTTCACATCAGGTGGCCAAAGTATTGGAGCTTCAGCTTCAGCCTCAGTCCTTCCAATGAATATTCAGGGTTGATTTCCTTTAGGATGGACTGGTTTGATCTCCTTGAAGTCCAAGGGACTCTTAAGAGTCTTCTCCAGTGAGTTTTTTTTAGAATTGACCTTATGTTTTAGATTTTACAGAAAAAGTGAACAGAGACTACTGTTTCCATAGCATTCTCTGCCCACGGTTTCTCCTAGTACTAACACCTTACATTACTATGGTGCATTTATTATAATTGATGAACCAATACAGAGACATTATTATTAACTCAAGCTCATAGTTTATTCAGATTTCCTTAGTTTCTACCTAATGTCCTGTTTCTGCTCTAGGATGCCATATTACATTCCCTCAATGATTTTTTGTTTTTATTAATTTTTAATTACAAAGAAAATTTATGAATATATTCTCTTACTAAAAGTTAACTATTACTGATGAAAAATCCCTTTAGCCACCCCCAGAGGCAAAAAAATGTCAAAAGTTTAGAGTCTATCCCTGTGGTCATTGTTCTGTGTGTTCATATCCATAGAGAAATGTCTCAACGGATAGAGTATTCCTTCGCATTTCTAAAACATAAGTTAAATGGTTTTGTTCTGCACATGTTATTCAGCTTCTGCCTTTGTTAACTCAGATAGTTACTGATGGTTTTATGCAATGAAACCTGCTGCTGCTGCTAAGTCGCTTCAGTCGTGTCCAACTCTGTGCGACCCCATAGATGGCAACCCACCAGGCTCCCCCGTCCCTGGGATTCTCCAGGCAAGAACACTGGAGTGGGTTGCCATTTCTTTCTCCAATGCATGAAAGTGAAAAGTGAAAGTGAAGTCGCTCAGTCGTGTCTGACTCTTAGCGACCCCATGGACTGCAGCCCACCAGGCTCCTCCGTCCATGGGATTTTCCAGGCAAGAGTACTGGAGTGGGATGCCATTGCCTTCTCCGGCAATGAAACCTACCAGATGCTTTTACAGTGAGGTTAAATATCCATAGCTTGAATATGCTATATTTTATTCGTGAAGATTTACTGATAAGGGCATTACCTTATTTTATTTGTGAGGACTTACTGATAAACCTTTACACTGTTTAGACTATTTTTTTTTTTGCTTCACTACTATGAATTTGCAAAGAATACATCCCTGTGCATATGTGGGGCTGTTTCTCTCAGGCCCTGTATTCATTCATAGGGGCTGCTATAACAACAACAACAAAACCAGAAACTGAGTGGCTTACAAAACTGAACCTTATTGTCCCTGGAGGTTAGAAGTCCAAGATGAAGTTGTTGGCCGTGTTTCCTGTGACAGTGCCAGGAAAGACCTTTCCCAGGCCTCTCCTAGACTCCACGTGGCCTCCCCCGTGTGTGTCTCTGTGTCTACATTTTTATAAGACCACCAATCATGTTGGATTGGGGTATGACCTCATCTTAACTAATCACATCCACAATCACCCTATTTACAAAAAAGCTTACTTCTGAGGGACTGGGCAGGGGGTGAGGACTCCACCGTAAGAATATTAAGTGGACACACCAACCCTGTTGGTAAAGCATGTCTTTGAGCATATGCTAAAATATACGTGCATTTAAATATTAGTAAACGATATGCGTGTGCAGTTGTACACCTGTGCCTTATAGAACCTCCTTAGGCCAGCTCCCCAGGAAACAGACACCCAGGCTCTGAGCTGTGCACACTTGGATGTTAGTGGGGAGAGGAGGTGAGCTCCATGCAATTGCCAGCAAGGGCTCAGCGGGTCCCTGAAGTTCAGGGTTGGATGGCCACTCAGTGCTGCCTAGAACTGAGGCAAGGGGCTGGGCTCTCTACCCCCACATTGACCAGTCACCGGACACAGGTTGCCCAGGTTGGGCAAGGCAGCTCCCCTGGGCCAAGGGCAATCCCCTAGGTGTTGCTCAGCCATGAGTCTTTGG
>NW_011494846.1:1341269-1342493 GCF_000754665.1 Bison bison bison | reverse complement strand
TTCTGGCACTCACTCTTCCTGCCAGCTGGGGAACCAGCTAGAAAGGGCATCTAGGCTGTGCTTCATAGCACCTTCCTCAAACACAGACTCTCAACAAGACATTTAAAAGGATGGTGTACAGTCAAACTCAAACAGAAGTTATCATACTTTCCCTGATACTGAATGAGGCTGGTCGATCCCCTGAGATACACAGAATTTACCTTCTAGACCATGGCTGGGCCATAGAGAATATGCATTTTATTTATTTATTTATTGTTTACCATGGGCCATTTTTAAAATCTTCATTGAACTTATTACAACATTGTTTCTGTTTTATATTTTGGGTTTTTTGGCCACAAAGCATGTAGGATCTTAACTCCCCAACCAGGGATCAAGCCCACACCTCCTGCCTTCAAAGGTGAAGTCTTAACCACCTGACTGCCAGGGAAGCCTGGAGAACATGCATTTTAAATTTTTAGCAGAAACTGCCAACAGTCTCTGGCTACACAACATTATACTCCCATCAGGAGTATTTCATTATCTCATATTCTTATGAGATGAGATGGTACCCATTTCATTACCTCATATTCTTACCAGCCCTTGAAATTATCAAACTTCTCAAGTTTTTCACCAATACTGAGTGTAAGAACATCTCATCCCTCTAATTTCCATTTCCCTGATAGAAAGGTTGAGAGTCTTTATTGTGAATTACATCTTCCCATCTTCTCCGCTCATTTTTTGAGTTGTCTTTTCCTTACTGACTTGTAGACATTGCTTAGATCTTTGATTATTGTGTTGTAGCCACGCGTTCTGGGAAACAAACTCACTCAGAAGGACAATGCAGATAGTGGAGTGCAGTTTATTACACCGGCGGGCCCAAGGCAGAATCTCCTCTTAGCCAAGGGCCCCGACCAGCATTTGTGAAACTCTTTTATACCCTATGTGTACATGTCCGAACCCACCTCCCCAAATTCTCTGAAACTAGTCTGAACAAAGGAAAAGAAGGATATAATCAAAGTTAACCCGTGATTCACATGCCTTAAGCCTAGGTAGTTAACAGTGGACAATTATCAATAGGCCTGTGGTCATACCCCAACAAGCATAATAGAATTTATGATTCTATTTGGTTACACAGATAATTAGTGTATTCTTTTAGGCAATGGAGAGTGTAGATACGTAGCCCTGGGGCTCTTCCATTGGGCGGTGGGGGGGCAGCTGGTAGTGGTCTGGTTTTCCAGTTGGTAT
>NW_011494846.1:1329686-1341118 GCF_000754665.1 Bison bison bison | reverse complement strand
TTTTCCTCCTTCAGTTGAACCATCATTCATTCTTCAGCACAGTAAAATCTGATGACCACACTCCCGTTCTTTCCCTGAAAGCTCTCTTCTCATCTTCCCTGATGAGTCTGTCCCCGAGACTAACTAGATGGCTCTGGTATCAACGACTTGGACCCGGAAGACTTGGGGCCTCAGCCTCCATCATCACTTACTAGGGACAACACAGGCATGAGCACTTAGGTGGTTGACACGGTCTCTCCGATCCCCAGTTTTCTCATAAGAAAACATGGGGATCATTCCCCCTCTCAAGATTGTTTTGAGAATTTACCCACATTGTGTATGTGAAATCTTTATGGTTATGGCTTATTTTTTGGCCTTTATGATAAAAATATAGAAGTCTGTATAGGTACATTCTCTCCCCACTGCCTGGGATTCATTCATCACTCATTTCTTCATTTGTTTATGATTCACTAAAGGGAAATTTATTATTGCTCACCACCTGCTGTGTTAAGCATTGATGGATAATGTGGTTCCCACCCTGAAAGAGGCCAATGGGGAGAGTGGATTAAAAAAAAAATAGAGTCCACTTATTAAAGATAATGGAGAAACTTTGCATTCTTTCTTGTCATGTTTCAGAGGACTTTTATAAATGAAAGCGGGGTCCAGCTGCTCACTGCTCAAAAGCCAATAAAGAGGCCAGTTTGGTGGAAAAGAAAGTTTGCTTTATTTTGGATACTGGCAACCAGGGAGGGAGGGCAGACATCTGTCCAAAGGCTGACTCTCTCCCCGCAAGCCTGCAATTAGTGGGCAAGAGCTTTTATAGTCTGGGGAAGGGGCTACATGCAGAAACAGCACAGTCAGTTCTGACAGTCATCTTGGAATTAGTCATCAGTGGTCTGACCAGCATCATCTTGATTAAGCACAGTTAGTCTTTGGTTCCAGGGTCAGTTTGTTCCCATTTCCTAGAGGCTAGTTCTTGGAATTGTGACATATGCCATGGCTACCATCTAGTCATCGTGCAGTTAGCTTCTCACCGGGTGGGGGTTTCAGTATCCATGAGACAGCCCACAGGATATGGCTTAGGTATTATCTATAGCCCTTGGGAAAGAGCTAAAGGTCCCCTTGACTGTGCTTAATGACTAAACTATTACTGTTTGGTCTCCTCTGACTGTTTTCCTTTGTTTCTGCCTGTTCTCACTTCTCTGATTAAACTTATTCTTTAGCTAAGGTTTTTGCACAGATAAAAGGCAGGCAGAGGACGTGGAGGGCAAGGACCTGCCCATTAAGGTCCTGCTCCATTTTACTTTTGCCCCTCCAAGCCTTGGCCTGGAGGGAGAGAACCATACATACAAATGCCTCCTGAATGTTAAGAATCAGAACTTGATATTCCCTGAGCCAGGCCTTAGCCCTGGGCAGTGTGACTGGGCTAGAAGAGACATGTAGGAATTTCCTAACTCCTCTCGCACATTCAGCCTCCTGGTCACAAACAGTTTAGGCAGCCTGGCCGTCTTCCTAGCTCCCTCTTCCCCACTGTGCCAGCGAGGAGGTAGAGAAGGCCACTAGCTGTGCCCAGGCGGCTGGCTACTGCAGGGGATTTGATGTCTGCCCTGCAGGTCTGGCCACATCCTTCTCTCTCTCAAGTGCCCCTGAGTATTTAAGCCATCCGTCAGCTTATTGGTGATGAAAGGGAGGACAGATTCAATCCTGAAAGGAAACCATGTTTTCCAATCACGGTGTTATCAGAGAACCTTGCCTTTCTAGTAAGCAGGGTTTTGTCCCTCTTAATAAAGGATTACTTTCCCATTTTCCTGTCGGTCTTGAGTTAGCGCTCTGCTGGTTATAAAAGCATGGTCTTTTCAAGAAGTGGTGAGAAATTCTATGACACTGAAGATTCAATAAGCTCCGCTGGGTGAAAGTGCCAGAAAGGTAGGTTCCAAGTCAGTCATGAATGCATTTATACACCCAACACTGTAGTGGTGGAAATTTGAGTGTTTAAAATAGGAGAGTAGGACTTCCCTGGTAGAGGAGTGGATAAGGATCTGTCTGCCAACGCAGGGGACACAGGTTTGATCCCTGGTCTGGAAAGATCCCACATGCCAAGGAGCAACTAAGCCCGTGCACCACAGCTACTAAGCCCATCTGTGCTTTGCAAGAAGAGAAGCCACAGCGATGAGAAGCCTGCATACTGCACACTGAGGAGCCCCTACTCGCCGCAACAAGAGAAAAACCCTCGAAGCAACAAGAGCACAGACCCAGCACAGCCAAAAATCAATTAAAATAAATAATTTATTAAAAAAAAATAAAACAGGAGAGAGCATGCAAAGGTTTAATTCTTCAGAAGATGAGAATAGCATGAATGTAATGAAGTGACAGACAGCTGGAAGCTTCCGTCGTCAGCAGCATCCTCACTCCTCCTCCGGGTCCCCTCTCTAGCCCGCCACCACCTTGGCTTTATCCTAGCTATCTCAGGCTATCTGAAGTACCGTGCAAATATGCTTCCAACTCTCCTGCCAGCATTCTGACTGCAAAGTGAGGAGACAGAAATGCACTTAACAGGCAATCACACAGAACAAACTGGAAAGCAGGAAAACCAGCATAAAAGCTGACTTTGCCTCTGAGCCTAAGCTGCATGTTTCAAACGTCTTTCCCCTCCCTGACTGTGGCAGACACAAGGCGGCCATGTCGTCCAGGCATCTCCCACCTGGCCTGTGTCCCACACGTTTCCAGCCGCAGGCTTACATTCTCTCTTCTCTTCTGAGATTTTAGTGTCTTGTGTTTTCTTCTCCTGGTAGCCTTTTACAATCTTCCACTGACATATAACTCTTGGTTCTAAAATGTAGTTTTAATTATTATTGAGGTGTACTGAGGCCAACAGATCAAGAGATGACTGCCATTGAAAAGGCAGCTTGGGGACTTCCCAGGCGTCCCTCCGGTGGTTAAGACCCCCTGCGCTTCCAATAGAGGGGGGCGGGCGCGGGTTTGATCCCTCCTGTAAACAGGCTTAGGATTGGCTAGTTCCAGGGATTTCAGCAGGCTCTGGGGTGCAGGCGCGGGGCTGACCCTAGTTGCCTGGTACCTGGCTGCCTTAGTTCAGACGGCTGTAAAAGAACTCCGGTGACTGCCTGGCTTAAACAATGGACATTTTTTTTTTTTCCCCCTCAAAAGGATGATCATTATGATAGTCTACTGGGATACGTTGATAGTGTTTGGGCCAGAAATTTTTAGAATATGCAGATTTCATCCTTGAGTAGTCTTACCCTTCGACAAGGCCCGCAGAATAAATACATGAATAGAAAAATGACATGCCAAAGTTAAACAACACTTTGTTTTTAACTGGGATTTCAAGGGCTAAACTACAATGTACTTCAGTGGCTAGACAGATCCTGTCTCAGTGAGCTCTGCGTAGGATCACAGCAGAGAGAGGCCTGATGTCATCTGTTCTTTTCCCCCAAACATAAGCCTTCACACTGTATCGCTCCAAAGAGAAGAAAGGGCAAGGCAAATTTCCAGAGAGCCAGAAAGTAAGCAAGATCCCCAGCCAAAGCTTTCTTAAGCCGGTCAGGGGTTCACTCCGTGGGGGGAGGAAGAACATCTGAAATTGATAGAAAGAGAGGCATTGCTTCAGAGGAGCTGAACAGAGGACAACTCCATCTTCTAACACAGCCATTACACTCACCACCACATCAGCCAAATGAAAGATCACAAAACGTGACCAAAGACAGCAACACCTCCTTCGGGAGGGTGAAGTTCTCTCCCCGCCATCCCCAACCCAAGGAAATTAAAGGGAAAGCCTTGACTTCTTTTTTCTAGAAGCCAGGGATCCAGGGCTCCTTCTAGCTCACCCCACCCAGCCCCACCACATGGCCTCAGATGACGAGTTTTCATTTCACTTCTGCCATAACTTTACCTTGCACTTGGATCGCCATTCTTTGTAATCAGTTCCTTCTGTTGATCAAAACAGGTGACAGGGTTAAGGTTTCCATCTCCACAAAGAATGGAAGAGTGTGTGCAGAAAAGCTGATTGTAAAATTAACCGTAATGCACGCAACATGGTATTGAAATTCTTACACAACTACTCATTCTGTTAGGCAGAAAATGGTCTTAGATCTTGAAAAGTAAAGTCTACTCTAGTCTACGTATTTGGATCCACACTTGATGTAAAAACACATCTGTCCTTAATCCCTAAAGGCATTGGAAAGATAGATTTGTTTTAATGTAGAGCATCTACTGGTCTTTTTTTCTATACAGCTTTCAGTCATTTCCTTTTATTTTAAAATGCCCTAACCTTCTGCCCAGTGCTTACCCTACTAGCTGCTGTTGGGCTTCCCTGGTGACTCAGAGGTCAAGAATCTGCCCAATGTAGGAACCACAGGAGATGTGGATTCAATCCCTGGGTGGGGAAGATCCCCTGGAGGAGGGCATGGCAATCCACTCCAGTATTCTTGCCTGGAGAACCCCATGGACAGAGGAGTGTGGTGGGCTACAGTCCATAGGGTCGCAATTTCCTTTCACTTTAAAGCCCCCTACCCTTCTTCCTGGTACTTACTCTGTTAGAGTTCCCCAGAAAAAAATGTTTTTTACTAACTCCATCAGACTCAATTCATAGAGCTATGATGACTTACTTTCTTCTCTTTTTCTGATTCTTGAGTTTTAACCCTAATGTATTTGAATACTTTAATGCCAGTGGAGAAAGGTGAAGAGCTGATTCAAACGATCAGTCCTTTGTATTTATGCCTCCACACAATTTGGGGCTTTTCTTTCAGAGTAGATGCCTTTTTTTTGGCCATGCCCAGCAACATGTTACATCTTAGTTACCCAACTAAAGATTGAACCTGCACCCCAAGGATTGAAGGCTCAGAGTCATAACCACTGGACCACCAGAGAAGTCCTCAGAGTAGATGCTTCTTGAGACAGGGATAATTTCTGGGGCTTTGGTTGGAATCACCTCGTCAAGAGCAGTTCTCTGCACAGAATGAGGATTCAATAAATGTTAACTGACTCGTGGTGACAAAGTAAACAAAGAGGCACTTACAGTTGGTAGACAACACCAACATTTTGTTCTCTTCGCTACCTTTTCTAGATATTGTAACCCTAGTTCTTTAGGTGAGTATTTCCAGGTTATAGTAGTTACTTCCTAGGAACCTTCCCTTAGGCCATGTATTTCACAGCTTAGATCCTTTCTTCAGATGCAGGAAATTAGTGGACATGTGAAAACACATATGACCCCAATCTGGTTTTAAAAGCCTATTATAATAAGAAACCATTTCTTCTGCCCAATACAACTGCATATTAATTTTGTATTATGTGCAAATATTTAGGTATGGGTCCATGTACACATACATCCATTAAGCAGTCAAATACCTAAATTAAAAATGGCAAGCTGGAAAAAAAAATTTAGAGTGCAAAGGTTTGATTGCTTTGAAAATAGCCAATTTAGAAAAGAGTTCAGCCTTTAATTGGCCAAGTTAAATAAGGCACAATTACTACTAACTTGGTCCCCAAAGATTGGCTCTAATCGTGTCGTGTTTAACTTGGCTGGTTAAATTGCAAATAGTGTTCTCCTACCCTGATTTGGTTCATTTACCTAATATAATGCCTTTCTATGGCTGACTTTTTCTTTCCTGACTTAGCTCTTTCTGTGAATGGAAACTCCATGGATTTGGAAATACTGTACCTATTTTTTTTTTCCCAGAAGAACAGCAAAAGGTATGTGGTGGTATTGTTTTTTAAAGAGTTTCTGATACAACTTTCTGAGTATGTAGTTTTACAAATGTCAAAGGTTCATAATACGTGTATGTGTATATATGTCAAAGCTCTTCATATACTTGCTATCTCAAAATATTCTTGCAGATTCTTGTTTTGCTTTATGTTAACAGGTGAGGAAGAAGAATGTTCTTTTATACTTGCTTTATCCTCCTCCGTTACTGAGAGGTGAGTAGTTTAATTTAGACATTTAATGTTCGATTAGCTGGCTCAAGGATTCCACACAGATCCACGAGGGCAGAGTAGAATGGTTAAATATTTATCTCAATTTCTAAGAGCATCGGAATTCAGAGAAGGATAATTTCTTTGTTCAGAATGGTCAGTGTCATGCATAGTGGATTAAAAGGGCATCTCATTTCATATGCGACACCATGGAATGCATCAACCTGAAAAAAAAAAAGACAAATCTTTTTCTCCGGTAGAAGAAAATATATATGTGCGCATTAAGCATTAATTCATTCATTTACTTAAAAACAATAAACATTTAAGGAGTGATAACAATGTGCTCAGTTCTATATTAAGCACTACATGCATGCTAAGTCACTTCAGTTGTGTCCAACTCTTTGGGACCCTATGGACTGTAGCCCACCATGCTCCTCTGTCCATGGGATTCTCCAGGCAAGAATACTGGAGTGAGATGCCATGCCCTCCTCCAGGGGATCTTCCTGACCCAGGGATCAAACCCGTACCTCCTGTGCCTCCCAACTTGCAGGCAGATTCTTTACTGTTGAGCCACCAGGGAAGCCCATATTAAGCACTAGACATGCAGAAACTGGTAAGACACAATCTTTGCCTTTACGAAGCCTGTACATTTTACTGGGTTATTTGCACATAAACAAGTCAGGAATGAAATGGCTTCAGATTCCAAATTTTAGTTCTTTGTGTCTCTATTTAAGGCATAACATTGCTTAGGTTGTCTTCAGCATCTCTCACACATGTCATCCAGTTCTGTTTGGCCTCCCTCCTCAGTTGCATCCCTCTCCCGCCTCAGCTTCCACTACTTTCACGGGCACATGAACTCTTAGGAAAGAGTTAGTCTATCCTGTTACAGCAAATCATCTAATAAGACCTCTGTCCCACCTCTCCCATGGTTGTTTGCCTTGCGTGTTTAGTCGCTCAGTAGTATCCGACTCTTTGCGACCCCATGGACTGTAGTCCAGGCTCCTCTGTCTGTGGGATTCTCCAGGCCAGAATACTGGAGTGGGCTGCCATGCCCTCCTCCAGGGGATCTTCCTGACCCAGGGATGGAACCCAGGTCTCCCACATTGCAGGCGAATTCTTTACCATCTGAGCCACCAGAGACAACAAAACCATATGCTTATGAAAAAGAGAAAATTTTCAGATACCTTCAGGTATATTATTTACCAAAGAATAAACTAGACACACCAAGGCATTTTTATCTGAATGCGCAGCTTCAATCCTAACACTTTCCACATTTTCTTTTCTGCCAAGTCAGGACGTGCTTTCAGGGCAAAAAGTGTGTTGGGGGTGTGGGAGGATGGAGGCAGAATGTTCACAATCCAGGTCTACAGATGGGCAGAGGGATGGTCCAGTTTCTACATTTACTATCAAAAGTAATATCCTGATGTGGCTTTATCTGACGTGCTCTTTCTGAAAGATCCAGGCTTAGAGCTTCAACTAATAAATTCTCTGCATCAACATATCACTCGGTTGTAAAGTCTGGATTTTCAGCAACACATAAATGATGAAATGAATCTGTACATAAAATGTCTGTTAGCCTTGTTGATCATTCAATGCACAAGTAAGTGAATGAACAAATAAAAACTCACCACTATGGAATGTAATGGATTCTGTGAACTAAAAAGCCCAGAGTTACAGAAGTCTCGGTAATATACACCCTATATCATAAAGAATAATTTAGAATTTATATAGAATATTTTCTTCTGGGATTCAAGAGAAGGTGTCTATGGGTTATGCTGATACATGTGATAGGAACACCTGACCCACAGACGTTTCTGTTGTTTTTTAAACAAAGTCTTACCCATAGGTGAGTAGGCAAAGAAGGAACCAATCTTGTCAAAGTTAGAGGATGTCCCGCCCCCATCCACACACGTGCATATGAGTAATACACGTGCACAGACGCCCAGGAGCACACATCTGCAATGTGACCCTTGAAGAGTCTTCACAGAAGACTCAGAACATCTCTGCTTACATTTACCCTGATAGAGCCCGAAGCAGTAATAGCTGGGCTTGGCTTGGTGCCTAAACTGTAAATTTGTAATTAGTTCCAGGAAAAAAAAAAATGACACTCAAATCAAGAATGAGCTTGGGAGAGAGAGAGGAATCTGATTTGGAATGTCTGCATTTACTTATGAAATCATCTGTGAGATACAGGGAACCTTGAGTCCCAGGTTTTAGCTATGGCTACTAACTAATCAGATTACCTTGAATAAGTTACTTAAGCTCTCTGCCCTCCAGTTTTCTCCTATTTGTAATGAAGAATTGTAGTAAAATAATTTGTTTACCATCCATCATGCAGATGCTGTGTGCTCCCATATGTAGAAAAATACATTCCAAAGACAAATACTAGGGTGCCTAAAAATTCTTTCCCATGAACATTCAGTTTATTGGGCCATAAATAAAAGAAGAAAACAAGATTATTCTGCTAAATACAGCCTGTCATTTTGAATGACCCTGACCCATCTTTCATCAAGCAGTCCCTTCTGATGGTGGAACTAATTCTTGGATTTACAAAGAACAGACAACATGATGCTTCAGTACCATCAAATGTCTTAAGTCGCAATGTAGAAGAGGGAGCCAGGAGTGGAACTAACTGCAGTCCAATGCTGCAAGGTTTGGCCAATCATTCTATGCCTGAGAACTGATCCCATCCTTTTTCTGGATTTCCAAGTGAGTCAACCATACAGCATGAGCTAAGGTATTGTTGAGGAGGAACATACCACCAGGTGGCCCAAAGCCAGGCAGTGATAATTTAGGTCTCCCTGCACACGCTCAAACATTCATCACAGAATGCTGTGCAACACTGTCATGCACAGACTCCTCAGAAAGGCCATGAAACCTCCTTAGTTACCTTCTATCTGGACTGGTTTTGCCTGACCCCTTTTGGGACTCTTCATCTCTCATGCCCCTCTTTGTGTGGCTCCTGCCTTTCTTTCCTTTTTTCCCCTCCCCCTCTGTTTTTGGCCATGCATCATGCTGGACATTAGTTCATCCAACCAGGGATTGGACCTGCGCCTTCTGCAGTGAAAGCATGGAATCTGGATCACCAGGGAAATCCAGGCTGCTGCCTTTTCACTCACAGTGAAAAAAGTTCAAAAATTATAATTCTGTCATCCCAGAAAATATCAACTCTATATTGCAAATGCAAATGAAGTCCATATTAAAAACACAGTCAACAGGCATGTTGAAACATGCTTCGAGGTAAGTTCAAGTTTGTTCATATACAATTGGACTCATTCTCAACTAGACCATCCCTTTTGGGAAAGATCTTTGGGAATATTCTATTATAACAGTTCTGGTCCTATTAACTTCTGGAATTATTTGGAAATCAGCCCTTCTTAATTAGCTTGGCTAATTGAAAATTTTATATATAAGATTAAGACTATTTCACCTTGACATTAGTTTTTATACATTGTGTGGGTTCAAGTGAATAATCAGGGCAGTTCACAGAATTTAAGATCATGTTCAATATGAAGAAAGAAGAAAAACACAGGGCTTTCTTTCCTTAAAACGAGAGTGAGATCAGTCATTCATTTATTCAACATTTTATCTAGCAACTGTGTGTCAGACAGAGATATCACTTTGCCGACAAAGGTCCGCACAGTCAAAGGTATGGTTTTTCCAGTAGTCATGTACGAATGTGAGAGGTGGATCATAAAGAAGGCTGAGTGCTGAAGAATTGATGCTTTTGAATTGTTGTGCTGGAAAAGACTCATGAGAGTTCCTTGGACTGTAACAGATCAAACCAGTCAATCAATCCTAAAGGAAATCAACCCTGAATATTCACTGGAAGGACTGATGCTGAAGCTGACACTCCAATACTTTGGCCACCTGATGTGAGGAGCCGACTCATTAGAAAAGACCCTGATCCTGGGAACGATTGAAGGCAAAAGGAGAAGCGGGTGGCAGAGGTTGAAATGGTTAGATAGAATCACCAACTCAATGGATGTGAATTTGAGCAAACTCTAGGAGATAGTGGAGGACAGAGGAGCCTGGTGTGCTGCAGTCCATGGGGTCATAAAGATTCAGACTTGACTCAGTGATTGAACAATAATGTGTCAGGCATCATTCTAGGCACCTACTAGTCAGAAAGGAGTAAAGCAGTCTTACTCCTGCGAATCTTCTTTATAAGGATGATTTGGGGATGTTCAACATATTGTAGAAAAATATACATCTGTGATGTTATATTTAGTCATGCCTTCTGTAGGTTTAGTGCCATTGCAACTGTATGTAATGGAAGCAAGAACTCTTGATATGTTATCAGAAGTTAGTAATACAACAAAAACAAACCAAAAATACTAGAGGTGGAAAAAATTGCCTAGATTTAATAAATTCCTATAATATTAGTTATTTTTACACTGCAAATTTTCTCCTGAACTTACTTTTGTGTGACAAAGAAATGTTATGTAAGCCTCCATTTTTCCATCAGTAAAACTGAAAAAAGATATTGCTATTCTACCTTGAAATTAAGCAGCATTTATAACTATTGTCTTTTCTTTGTGCTAAGTTGCTTCATTTGTGTCCGTCTCTGTGACCCTATGGACTGTAGCCCGCCAGGCTCCTCTGTCCATGGGATTCTCCACGCAAGAATACTGGGGTGGGTTGCCAAGCCCTCCTCCAGGGGATCTTCCTGACCCAGAGACTGAGCCTAGGTCTCTTATATCTCCTGCACTGGCAGGCAGGTTCTTTACCACTGGCGCCACCTGGGAAGCCTCTCTTCTTCTTTAGGACAGGCTAAATTTGTGAGAGCAGAGACCATGTCTGTCTGTTCCCCCATCTTCTCCCAAGTTAGAAAGCCTATGAGGCATTCAGAAATACGCACTGAAAGACAGTACACATTTGCTAAAGATCATTGTGAGGGTGACATGAGAAGACACACAACAGATTATCTGAACACTGTGAAGTATTTTTAAGTTAAACTCACTTTGTCCCCTACTTTCATGATATTCTTTTGATATTGATATTATTGCAGTTTGGATAAAAGTTTAACTTCTCTTTGCAGATAACCAAGATGCTTACCAGGAAAATCTTGGTCCCAAACTTTGAGAACAAAATCAAGTTCACTAGCCAGATACATTAGCAGTTTTCCAGTTTTGCTGAGATGAGATGACCTGTCATTCCCCAGGCATTTTAAAACAAGGTTTCAAAGTGAGACTTCATCCTAGTCTCTGCAAGCATCTTCTTCCATCGCCACGAGATAGGATTCTATGATGTCCAGTGGTTAAGAGGCCCACCCCAGGAGTTTTCTGAGTCAGGCTCTGAAACAACCTGTGATGAATGTCCAGGATGGAGAACCATAGCAACACAAATCAAGAAACGATCTGGACCATGATCTGAGAGCACATCGCACTAAGTCATGTCACATTCATCGTCCGTCCATCACACCCTGCTACTCCTTAGGAGGAACCCAGTTCTCTCCTGGCATTTCTTCGCCCAAGTCCATTGCAGTTAGCTTCCTCCAAGTGGAAGTCCGTCACCACCGCTAACCC
>NW_011494846.1:1322211-1329586 GCF_000754665.1 Bison bison bison | reverse complement strand
TCTAAGTGAGCTCAGCATCTCAAAGAAAAGCATTTTCTTGAAAGATCCCTTCAAAACAACAGTCCTCATAAATTTCCTGTGTCATCTCTGGCCCCTTGGTGTCTCTGTCTACTTTCTAATGTAGACGCATGTGGTATGTGAGCCTCTCACGGCTGTTATTGACCAAGCCACCACCAGCCATAGGCTTTGCCTCATGACTTAGCTGGTTCCCCAACTCCACCAGCCCTCCAGTTCCCTTCGGTGCCTCCCAATTCCATCTGCACTCAAACCTCGTCCAGACGGTGACTCGCTGAAGCTCCCATCATGGGTATCTGAGGGCGGGCTCCTGGTGGCTCCACATCACTGCCCAAATCAGTCCATGTAGAACAGCAGCGTGATGACCATGCCATCTGGCATCATGTCTGAAGTGTTCCATTTATTTCCCTTCAGGGACATCAATGTATTTTTCTTGCCTTCAATGAATGCCCTATTGAAAATCCTAAGGAGAGGCAGCTCACTGTAGAAGACATTTACCATCAGCACATAAGTTCCAAGGTTTTACGACGTGTCTGACAGAACCAGACACAGGTTCCTTACACTGGGTACTCATAATTTCCAGGAAAACCCCCATTGTTCTGCTCACACCTGGAGCCCTGCTAAGTGGCCTGACTGGTGACTGTACCCAGATGTACATTGAAGTGTTGCTGGTTAGTTTTCTTCTCTCTTGCTGGAGGTGAGGGATTTGCTGAAAGAGTCAACCCACCCCAGTATTCTTGTCTGGAGAATTCCATGGACAGAGGAGTCTGGCGGGGTGGGGGTCACAAGAGTTAGACATGATTGAGTGACTAACACTTTTGCTTTCTTTCACTTTTCATGATTCCCCAGAGGAGCAACAATAAAGATACAAAATTTGGGTGCTAAGTCACATAAGGCTGAGATGGGCTCCCAGAGAAGTCATGTGTAGGGAGCCATTCTGTATGTGTGTGTGTGTGTGTGTGTGTGTACACACGCATGCATAGGGGGAAGTGATGGTTTAGTAGCTAAATTGTGTCTGACTCTTGTGACCCTATGGACTGTACCCCACCAGGCTCCTCTGTTCATGGGATTTTCCAGGCAAGAATACTGGAGTGGGGTGCCATTTCCTTCTTCAGGGGATTTTCCTGACCAGGGGTTGAACCTGAGTCTCCTGTGTCTCCTGCATTGTAGGCAGATTCTTTATCATTGAGCCACCACGGAAGCCCTGTGTAAGGGGCAGGGGATATGGTAAATTCTAGTAGAGAAGGATGAATTATTTTGAAGTGCCAGGAAACCCAAGAGAATATGTATCTGATAGTAATGATGAGGAGGAAAAGCTCTTAAAGACATTCCTGGAAAGGAAGGAAAAGCTAAGCTGTCCCCCCCACTTCTCTCTCACCTCCTCCCTTCACTGTTATACTCAGGTCCTAGGTGGCTGGAAGCAGAGTTCCTCCTCCCATCCAGCTGCCCAGGGCAGCCCCAGGTCACCACGGGGCCTGGAAGATGCCGGGACCACACCGGGCTTCCTGATGGGCACCGAGGGGAGACCCACTGGGTCATTCACAGCCTGGGACAAGGGCAGGGCTGACAAATGCTAAGCAGCTGCAAGAGGAACCTGGGAAAGGAATGGAGTAAACTTCAGGAGAAAGTCAAAACTGACACTTTGCTGGCACAAAATGACATTTTATCAGCTATTGGGAAAATGGGCCACAACAGCTTGGTCCTAAGGGAGTTGAGTGGTATTTATTTTTATTTTTAAATAATTCCAGACTTAGAAAAAAGTTGAAATAGAACAAAAAATTCCCATGACAGCTTCACCCAGATTCCCCAAATGTTAATAGTTTGCCTTGACCACGTTTGCTGTGGCATTCTCTCTGCACGGATGGATACACAGATGTATAGGTACAGATATACAGATATATGTGTGCATACACATATCATTTTCTTTCTGAACTAAGAGGTGGTTATTGTGTCCTTTTGCCCCCATCATTCAGATAACATTATCTAGTTGATAAATTTTACCCTAATAATGTCCTTCGCAGCAAAATAATTTTTTTTCTGGTTCAGGTTTCAGTCCAGGATCATGTGCTATATTTAATTATCTTGTCTCTTTTGTATCCTTTAAACTACAATTTGTCGTTGTTCAGCTGCTAAGTAATGTCCAACTTTTTGCGACCCCATGGACTGCAGCACACCAGCTTCCCTGTCCATCACCATCTCCCAGAGTTTGCTCAGACTCTTGTCCACTGAGTCAGTGATGGCATCCAACCCTCATCCTCCATCTTCCCTTTCTCCTCTTGCCTTCAATCTTTCCCAGCATCAGGGTCTTTTCCAATGAGTCAGCTCTTTGCATCAGGTGGCCCACAGCTGCCCAGTCTGAAGTTGTTCATTGTACTGAGAGTGGTGTTAAGAAATAACAATCTCTCCCAGAGACCCAGTATGGTTCAGATGGTTGCTGTGACCAGTGGAAGGAACTTGGATACACAGGAGTTCGATGGTATGCAGGCCGACTTGAAAGCCACAAAGTTCAACTCAACTAATTTTGGTACTCATCCGCCTTTCATAAAAGGCAAGCTGACTGTGAATTGATCACCAAAGGTCAGCGATGGGGGGCCTTCTGCATCCTAGACTCTAGAACTCTCATCACGTGGCTTCCTTCTCACCCTCCCCGGCCTCTCTCCTTGATCTGCCTCCTGCTCAGTCCCTTCCTTCGCATCAACCTCTTGTATTTTATTACTTTTCTCTTATTCATCTGCTTGGACCTTCAGCACCCAAGGGCATAACCTTATCCAAGAGACCAGATCTCATATCTGAAGCCTTTACTCACTGAATTCTTCTGAGAACTGAGTGTATAAGGCCATGGTCACTTGTGGGTTATGATTCGGAAAGATCTTGTATTGGTCAAAACTCTTTGCCAGCAACAGAAATCAACTCATCTAGTTTAAATACAAAAAGACATTTACTATAAATACAAAGAAGCATCAGAACAAACCCAAGAGCAGAAATGTCAACAGATCTTGGGGAGAGTTTAATTCAGACTGAAGTGCGGCCCAGATCCTGTTTTCATTTCTGTCCCTGTTCTGACATCAGCCCCATTATCATCTCTCCTCTCTGCAGACTGACTTGTCCTGCATTCCTGGTCCAAGCTGGAGAATCCTGCTACTCCTTTAGAGCCAGAGTTTATAGTAATGGTGGCAGCTAAAGTCCATAAAAAGAGGAATCTTTGTGTGTTAGGCAAATATCCCAATAGATAGCCCCAGGCTTATTACTCCAAACTTTCCCTTATTTTGTAAGTTCCACTATTAATAATTCTTTCCTTTTTTTTTGTTAGAAATCCTTCTTTAGGCATATTAGTAATTAAACAATTTAACAGTAAATTGTGGGGGAAAAAAAGAAAAAAATCCACGTATAATCTACCGCCTAGTGACAGTTTTATAAATACTCAGTTTACATTCTTCTGTCCTCATTTCTATGTGTGTGTGTCTGTATATGTTTATTAACTACATGGGTACAATATTATACATGTACTGTTTCATAACTTGTTTTTCTCACCTAATTATCAGCGCATTATCTTGCCATTAGCCTTTATTCTAAAATACAATTTTGGATAGTCATACGGTCTTCCTTCCTATGGCTGGGCTATAATTTAATCAATTCTTTATTTATTAGACACTGAATGTCCCTTCAGTCCATAAGCCAACCCAGAAATTAATGGCCTTTGCTCCACAGCATTGATGTGGCTTTGGCTCTATTCCTCAGGTCAACATTTGTCAGCCTGGAGGGGACCCAGGATCCAACCTCAGCCAGGAAGAACCACTCTCCGAGGAACGTGGAATCGGGACCTATAGCTTCTCAGTTTTTTGTGTTGTTATGCACATTTTTTATGGCTGAGAGGTGGCCATAACTTCCCATGAGGAAGGAGAGGCAGAAGTAAACAGTTGACTAAGACACAGATGAAAAAGCAGGGATGGGAGGCAGAAGGAGAGTGATTTCACAGGTTTTCTGTGATTTTTCATTCCCGGGCTCCTACAGTGGGTTGATTAGTGTTGTCTCTTTAAAATTCATATCCACTTGGAACCTCAGAATACAGGCTCACAAGAAAGTCTTTGCGAATGTAATTAAGGATCTCTAGATGAAATATTTTCGATTTAAGGTGGGCACTCAATCCAATAAGGGGTGTCCTTATAAGAGGGGGTGGAGCCCAGGGACAGAGGAGAAAGCCATGTGAAGACAGAGGGCAGATTAGAGTTACGCTGCCATAAGCCAAGGGGCACCTACCCCTTGGGGCCACCAAGCTGGAAAGGCAAGAATGATTCTGCACTAGAGCCTCTGAAGGGAGTGAGGCCCTGCTTACACCTTGGTTTCAGACTTTGGGTCCCAGAGCTGTGAGAGTTTTAAGCCTTATGGTTTGTGGGTACTTTGCTATGAAAGCCAGAAGAAACTAATACCAGACTTTCCTGAGGACCAACTGAATTACTGGTCTTTGGCTCAGGCAAGTGGGGGTCCCCATCTTGAATCTCTTTTTAAATTTTTATTTAGTTATTTATTTATTTTGGCTGCACTGGGTCTTCATTGCTGTGTGGGCTTTTCTCTAGTTGTGGCGAGCAGGCGCTCCTCTCTAATTGCAGTGCACGGGCACCTCATTGCAGTGACTTCTGTTGCAGAGCACGGGCTCTACAGCATGCGGGCTCCTGGAGTTGCAGCATGCAGGATATTCCCAGATCAGAGACTGAACCTGAGTCTCCCGCACTGGCATGTGGATCCTTTACCACTGAGCCACTGCTAGCTAGAAACTCCCCTAGCTTCTTTCTAGGGAAGCCCAGGAAGCTCCTGTCTTGAGCCCCTTGCCTTGGAGCCCCCATGTGAGGATCCTTGCTGCGCCCTCCTTCTAGTCAAGCTCTCCCCATGAGGGCTAAAGGATGTGTCCATTTGAAACCCAAACTTCCTTCTTTTAACCAAACTCCAGAAAAGCAAGGTCCCTAAACTTCCAGCCCAAATGGCCCAAGCCCACTTGTGGGCTGATGTGAAGCTAAAATTCCAATACTTTGGCCACCTGATGCGAGGAACTGACTCATCTGAAAAGACCCTGATGCTGGGAAAGATTGAAGGCGCGAGGAGAAGGGGACGACAGAAGATGAGATTGTTGGATGGCTTCATCGACTCAATGGACATGAGTTTAATAAACTCTGGGAGTTGGTGATGGACAGGGAGGCCTGGCATGCTGAAGTCTATGGGATTGCAAAGAGTCAGACACGACTGAGTGTCTGAACTGATTCACTGACTGTGGACCCCACCCTGGGTCCATCCTTTAAAGCCATTTCACCTTGCTGGCACACATACTCCTAGATCAAAAGACAAGGCTAGGGGAGTTCTTTGTGGGGAGGAGGGTGGACCTGAATGGGTGGGCTGGTGAGTCCGCACGTGGGATGGTCAGCAGGATCCTGCAGACCAGGAGGTGAACAGAGGTCAGGGCCAGGGGTAAGGGGGCCTGGGATGAGAGTTTGGCTCTCCATGTGCTGAATTTTCTGGCATAAAACTCTGAGAAGTCTGGTTCCCCAGACTGTTGTGAAGGTATATTTGTCAAAGTAGGAAAACAGAACATTCTATTTAACAGTGTAAACATTATATGCACAGCTTGGTTATACCGTTTAAATACTGAAAGAACTGGAATGGGGACCTGCGTTTGTCCTCTTGCCCTAAGCTACAGATGTCAAAGGCAGGGCTGCCCAGATGTGTTCCTAAACTCACTTCCATGGGACACATTTATCTTTATATCATCAAACTTCCTCCTTTGCTTAGGCTGGCTGGTCTTGGCTTCTGCCTCTTGCCTCAGTAGAATCTCAGTGCCACAAAAATAGTGCACTATTGAAAAACAGTGCACTCTATTTTTTCAAAACTTACTTTCAGTTTGTGGCCATTATAAATTACACTGCAGTGAATCCAAATGCATACCTTTTTTTGTGCTTTTCCCCAATTTGTTCATTAAGATAAAGTTCTAGAAAAGGAATGGCTACAGCAAGGGGTGTAGAGATTAAGACTTTAATACACAAAATTCTTCCTTACAGGCAGCGTAAAACGAGGACGTTGCTTCTTCCTTCTCCCGCCCTGCCAGTGATTAAAAGATATCTTCCAAGGATTTTTCTTTTCTTTTAACTTCAAATGTATTGAATTCTTGGTGAAAATGAGTTCATTCATTCTTCTGCTTCACAGAACATTCTAGGAAATATTAGACCCTAAGTTTGGAGCTATGTAAGACTTGCTAAAAGGGTTTAAAAGGTACGCTGCTATAATAGTTGAATCATTAAGTCGTGTCCTACTCTTTGTGAACCCACGGACTGCAGCACGCCAGGCTCCTCTGTCCTCCACTGTCTCCCAGAGTTTGCTCAAATTCATGTTCACTGAGTCAGGGATGCTATCTAACCATCTCATCTTCTGCTTCCCCCTTATTCTGCCTTCAATCTTTCCCACCATCAGGGTCTTTCCCAATGAGTTGGCTCTTCATCAGGTGGCCAAAGTATTGGAACTGCAGCTTTAGCATCAGTCTTCCCAATTAATATTCAGGGTTGACTTCCTTTAGGACTGACTGATTTGAAAGGAGCTCTCAAAAGGTATAGACAGGCAGTAACACCCAGGGCAGTGAAGTCAAACATCCCTCCTCTCTCAGCTCTGCTCAGTACGTCAGAGTCCAAACTCTCTTTTTATATTGTTACTGAAGATACTTTTCAAACAGCATTTTGGAAGAAGAACCCTAGGGTCCCCTCTATGTTATCCTGTACCTTTTATTTTTGTTTTCTGGAAACATGGAAGGGATGCTGGTGGCAAGATGATAGAAGGATACCAATATCTTCCTGGTTCTAAACGGTGGGTGAAGTTACCCTCACCAGCGTGGGGAGAGGGGAGGGACTTTTTTTTAAAAGAGTTGACAAAGGTTCTACAAGCATACAGGTCAAAAGGGGGAAGAGTCATTACCTCCAAGCCAACAAGAGTTGAAAACCAAAGATATTAATCATTAAGTCCTTCCTGGGCAGTTAAGTTAAATTAAAACGCCTACTTACATACTTCCTAAATTGTCGCACACACATACAGATTGCACGCAATTCTTCAGCCTCTGCCTGTGGAAGCAAAATCAATATTGTGTTGCCCATAAAGCACCTATTTAATTTAAAATTGCATTTTATAGTCCATTTACCCCACCAGAGTAGCCCAAAGTCAGTCCTTTCTTTCTGTTCATTTCCAAGCTCCGGCTCACTTTCTATTGTTCACCTTGTCAGCGTTAAGCTTGTGAAGGGGGCTTTGAAACAGACAAGAAAAGCTCCAAGCAGGAAACCAGCTCTGAGACCCCTGGTGAAAAAAGGAGCGCGCGCACACACACACACATTCT
>NW_011494846.1:1313326-1322111 GCF_000754665.1 Bison bison bison | reverse complement strand
GAGCGCGCGCACACACACACACGTGCGCAGCTCTAAGCTAACATGTATCCTTCAGCTTTTTTGTTCTTCCAACTCACTGTAGCATGAAGAAGGAAGAAAGAGAAAGAAATAACAGGCTCAGAAGAAGCGTGTGCATGTGTGCATGACCACGCAGTGCTGCGTTGGGCACATGGGTTATGATATCAAAACTGCAGACAAATACAGCATTGTCCACAAAGTTGTGCTCTCTCCCTTGGGGCCCCGGGTTTCACTTGCGTCATCTTCTGTCCCTCGGTCAGTTGATTCAGTCCTCACTGACAGCATAATTCCTTCTTCATGTAAGGAGAGAAACCCGTCAACAAAACAGTAATTACATTGAGCTAAAACGGGCGTTACACACACCTGTCGTCTGAAGCATCCGCACACTATATCATTTAGACTTCTAAGAGATCTTGTTCATCGTTACATGTGGCAGCAACAAACTGCCCATAAATGCATGTAGATATTTAATTTTTTTTTTCATTTTCTTTAAATCTATTTCTATTGCAAATCACTAAATGTCTAAATCTCTAAATGTACTTGGGACATAGTCTCGATCAGTTCAGGGTTTCCCTTTCCCCATGTTAACTCTAGAGTGACAATGTTCTACCAGGATACCAGACAGGGCATGGGTTCCCTGTTGCCCTGTCTTCACACTGGCATCAACTGAGATGCCCAGTGCCGGCCTGGTCCCCAGAGACCCATCCACACATTTGGCCACAGCCTCCACGTTACTCCATTTTTCTGTCTTCTCTCATTCACTGGCTATTTCACTCCTACTCACGCAGGGATGCTGAAAACTCGAGGAAACTCCAGCCACCTCCCTGCCTTTCCCAGGTCCATGAGGTTCTTTGCTGCCACTCCAGAGGGTGCAGACCCCACCTAGATCTCCGTACTCAGCCGTCTCTACTTCAGAGGCTGCCTTCCCCACCAGGCTCCCCAGACGGTGAAACAGATTCCATCTCCCAACCTTCAGGCCCCTGAGCCTCAGGACTCTCCTGGCAGATGCAGGGCCTCTACCTCGTGACCCCATCTCTCTTCTGACTTCCTGCCTTTATCCAGCCTGAGAAATCCCTTCAGACCTACAGAAGCTGCAACGGACAGAGTGGGTGTCTCGGCCAGACCACAGGGACCCTTCAAGGTCCCTTGGGGCCCATCTCCTGGCTCCGGGTCCATTTTCTTTTAATGTCCTGCACCTGTGACTCTCTTCTGAGTCCTCTGGGGGGCTACTGGAACTGCTTTCCATGAGCCCAGGCTCATACACATGCAGAGAGCCTGAAGGGTCCAAGAGTTTAAATCCAAACCTCCCCTTCCCGGGGGAGCCTTCAGCCAAAGATGGACAGAGGAGGAAATATGGAAGCCCAGCTCTCTGATCTCGAGTTGACACAAACTCTGAGGCATACTTATGCCATGGGATCAGGCAGAGGTCGTCAATCATGCTCTCTCTGGCCATCTTTCTTTCCGTAGTGGACACTGTAGCGTGCCACCCAGACCCCCTCCAGGACTGAAGGACTTACCCCCAGCACCGGGAGTACTGTCCCTGACAGCCCCGGCCAGAAGCCCTCGCTAGAGCTCAGGGCAGCCGTCATCCAAGGATCAGCTAATGCAGGCGTACACACACACATGCCTTGCCACAACCTGGGACAAGGCTGAAGGGTCCCTCCACCCCCAAGCCCTTTCTGGGGTCAACTGAAGCCCTCACAGAGTCTGCCTCCCAACTCAGCTATATTTGGTAGGAGGCTGGGGGGAGAGCAGGGGTTAGATCTCATTTCTATGTGATGATGGCTCTTCCCCCAAACAAGCTAGTTTCTGCTTGGAGAGCTATCTTGGACTCCACAGATATCAATAAGGAAGACTCTTCCTCCCATGCTTCCTTGGTGGCTCAGCTGGTAAAGAATCCGCCTGCAATGCGAGAGACCTGGGTTCGATCCCTGGGTTGGGAAGATTCCCTGGAGAAGGGAAAGGCTACCCACTCCAGTATTCTGGCCTGGAGAATTCCATGGACTGTATAGTCCACGGGGTCACAAAGAGTCAGACACGACTGAGTGACTTTCACTTTCTTCCCATGGAGGTGTGCATACAATTCTTAGACTCACAAGAAACCCTTCCTCTCGGGCATAAAACAACAGCTATGGGAATTCTCTGCTGATGGAAAAAACGGTTCTAAGGCTCTCACCCCTGGTAACCTTCTTAGCTGTGAGAATCATTCAATTGTAAAACCAGCAACTTTCAGGGGGCGGGGGACACCTTATTGACAATAGCGCAGGAGAAGGGCAGCTCAGATTTGGAATGAAATATTTATAATCCCTCTCCGGGGGCACTGAACTTAGCCCAAGGAATCCACGGGCGTTGGCTCTCCTGAGGTATTTTTCTCATTCTCCCTGGCACGGATAAAATCTAAACTGTACTTAAGAAATGGTGTTAAATGTGTTAGTTGACTGAATCTGGCATTTATAATGCAATTTAGCCAAGTTTTATATTGACAGCATGACATTTTTAAAGGGCCCTTTCTGATTAACAAGGTTCAGAATCACTCCCCTGATTATGCCCGCAGAGTGAGCATAAAACGCTTCAGGCTCTGGGAGTGATGAATTGAGGCTCTGTTAGTGATCCACGTATTCTGCTTTCTTAGTGACCATTTGGAAGGAGGATCAGGCCAGGGCTACGTTTTTTCAGGCAGAAGAAAATGTTTTCTTGCTTTCAGTGGACGTTCTGGGGGAAAGTGGCCTCTGTGGGCAGAGGGGTGTCTGCAGATTCCGAGCCAAGAATGAACAGGTGGTCCAGATGTTACCTGTCGTTTTTGGTTTCTGGGTAAAGAGAAGATCTCTGGCTGGGGGTAAGGCGGGGGGCACACACAGCACTCTTTCCAGAAAGCAAATTGAGAAAGTGCTTAATGTATTTTAGCCCCATTTCCATTCTTGTTTCTATTACACTAAATATTTCCTGAATATCCCCTAAATTTCCTTTGGGTCTCACAGAGGAAAAGAAGGGAGACATGGAAGCGATCTTTTACAAATGGAGCAAATGCCACACAAAGAAGGAACATAAATTATCCCAGCTGGTTCCCGGTGGAGCCAGATGTAAGCGTCCACTCCCCTGAAGATGATGGCCATCTGCTGAGCATCAGCCCGTGTGCCAAGCAACATGCTAAGAGCGCTACATGTCTTTTTTTTTTTTTTAATTGTGGTCAAATATAGATGCCCCCAAATTTTCATTGTATGTACATTTTTCTGTGGCACTTACTATATTCCCACTGTGCATCCCTCACCATCCATCTCCAGAACTCTTTTCATCTTGCAAAACTGAAACTTCATACTCATTGAATAATAAGTCCCCTTTCTCCCCTACTCAGCCCTGGCAAGCACCATTTTACTTTCTGTCTCTATAATCTGACTACTCTAAGGGCTTCATGTAACTGGAATCATACAGCATGTGTCCTTTGGCAACTAGCTTGCTGCACTCGGCATAATGTCCTCAAGTTTCCTGCATGCTGTACCGTGGGTAAGAATGGCCTTCTCTACTAAGGCTGAATGCTATTCCATTGTATGGATACACCACGTTTTGTTATCCATTCACCCACTGATGGATATTTGGGTTGACTCTACCTTTTGACTATTGCAAATATGCTGCTGTGAACGTGGATGTGCCGGTGTGAGCCTTCTATCTTCTGATGCCTGTGATGATGCTGGAGCAGAGGCCCCACTTTACAGGTAGTAAAACTGATGCTCAGAGAAGTGACCTGCCTGAGCCGCGATGCTGCAAATGTGAAGCCGTATCTGTCATCCTCCCCACCTCCATCCTCGGGTTCAGTTCAACCCGTGTGTAGGGTCCACCCAGCATCAGACTTCTGTTAGGCCAGCAACTGTCCTTCAGGACAATCTCTCTTCTTCATCATCACTTGTGACATGTTTTCCTATCCGTGGGTTGATCGAAACCTGGTGAGAATCCAGTCATAGATACTCAGAGAGCAGGCATTTCAGATGCCCCTTCCTTCGCATGCAGGGAGGAATGGAGCAGTCAGGGGATATAGGAGGTGTGTGTGGGTACACGGAGAGGCATCACCACAGGGGGTCGAGAGATTCCACTCTCCAAGCCACGTGTCAGTCAACCTGAGATCCGGAGGAGAGAGCAGACCCTGGAGGAGCCATAGGTTCTGAATTCCCATCCACTGCACCGCACACCCTTGGGGAAAGGGGTAGGGAGATCCAGCCAGAAACAAATCCAAAAAATGCTAATGTTCCTGATACCAAAGATCTCTTAAGATCACAATTCAATCTCTCTGAACATTGGACTCCTTACTGATATTCCCAGGAAGGCCTTTTTTAACCTGAATGAAGAGTTTAACAAGTCTAACTCCAAAATGATCTGATTTGCAGAATCTGACTTGCTTAGATTTTGTTTGGAGCTAAGGAGGAGGAAGGAGGTTAGCAGGTGCCCATGGGCTGGAGAGGCATTAGGGGTGTGGTTGCGATGCCAGTGCAGCGGGAATTAAGCAGAAGGGGCTGCCCTGCAGAAGTGGCAGCGGGTACAGGCCCTGCACACACGTTCCTAGATGACAGGAGGGGGAGGGCTGTGAGGCCCCCCCTGCAGCAGCTCAGCTCCCACCCCCCTGGGGGCATTGGGCGATGGGGGCATTGCCTGGGAGGCTTGGCAATGGCAGTGGGGTGGAGCCCTCCGGGCAGAGACCATCACCAATGGGGGTCCCCAGAGAGGAAGAAAACGGCAGTTCCTGGTTGGGGAGCAGCTGACAGACGGAGCCTTCGGATGTGACAGGGGTGAGACTATATGCCCTTTCGTGAGTGCGAGCAAGAGTGAGTGTGAGCAGGTGTGAGAGCCAGAGAGCTCAGAGCTGCTGCGCTGTCCCCTTGGACCCCCAGGCCCCGCTGTGGCCAAGCTTTTAGAAATGAGATGGTCTTTCATATCTGACCCACATCTAACCTCCTATGACTCTAAGTGATATTAACAGTGCTCCACGGACTAAGCAGAGAGTAAGAACCCCCCTGGGAGGCACGCAGTGTGAGCACATGCCATAAACACCATGACAACGTCCGTCCACATTTTCACAACACATTGTTTGCGATGAGCCCGGGATGCCCAGCTTCATGCTGCTGATTCCTGCACTCATGTGACACCCCTGGGCCCAAGCACTGCATCTGAGCTCAGCAACCCCTTCCCACCCCGTCATACTCACACGGGGCACCGGCTCCCCCAGGGATTGGCGCCTGGCAGTGCATCACTGTGAAAGGACCCATTAGTATTTCCATTTCCAACACCCCCCTTTGGAAGGATTTACTATTTGTGCGTTAAAATAAATTAAGCCTTACTGGAATCCAGGACCTCAGCATATAAGCAATTTGTGGGAGGGATTTTATTTTGGAGTGTGTATAAAATATAAAACGAGGTTCAAATTTATTCCAATTTGTTTGTAAGCTAACAGAAAATTCTGTCAAATATTTCACGATTAGTATAATTTTTCCCCCTAGCTGCTGCTGTTGCTGCTAAGTCGCTTCAGTCGTGTCTGACTCTGCGTGACCCCATAGATGGCAGCCCACCAGGCTCCCCCATCCCTGGGATTCTCCAGGCAAGAACACTGGAGTGGGCTGCCATTTCCTTCTCCAATGCATGAAAGTGAAAAGTGAAAGTGATGTCACTCAGTCGTGTCCGACCCTCAGCAACCCCATGGACTGCAGCCCACCAGACTGAAACAACTGCAAACGACAGTCAAGGAGCACAAATCTAACCTGGAAAGAAACTGCTAGGCACCCTTCCTCTTTCAGGATATTAAAGCCGAGCTCTCTCTGCGGCTCAGCCTTAATGAACTGACCAGTGATGAGCTAAAGGACAAAGCTGCAGGCAGATAGGGCCTGTCCCAGCACTTCCTCTGGGAGATTTCTGGAGGTGGGCTAGTGTCCCCCAGCTTTGCTAACAGGGTAGCACTCTCATCTCAAGGCCACCGTTAGTAGAAACTTCTTCCTCTGACACTCCAGCCAGCCATCATCCCTTTCCTTCTGTATTATTATTGGAGGGAGGAGGGCCCAGATCCCAATGATAAATCACCCCAACACCAGAGGATGTGCTTCGGATGTCTGTGTTTTCCCCGTGTTTTCAGTGGGGTGAGGTTTGGACTGATCAGTTTTTGTCTGTGGTCGAAACTGAAAAGGAGATCCAACCAGTCCATTCTAAAGGAGATCAGCCCTGGGATTTCTTTGGAAGGAATGATGCTAAAGCTGAAACTCCAGTACTTTGGCCACCTTATGCGAAGAGTTGATTCATTGGAAAAGACCCTGATGCTGGGAGGGATTGGGGGCAGGAGGAGAAGGGGACGACAGAGGATGAGATGGCTGGATGGCATCACTGACTTGATGGACGTGAGTCTGGGTGAACTCCGGGAGTTGGTGATGGACAGGGAGGCCTGGCATGCTGCAATTCATGGGGTTGCAAACAGTCGGACACAACTGAGCGACTGATCTGATCTGATCTGATCTGAAACTGAAAAATATGACTTCTGGGAAAGAACTTTGGCTAGGAACTTCCAGAGATGGTTGTCAGTACATTTCTAAGCCTAAGTTGGCAGGACCAAGAGCTGAGACAAGAAGGAAAGAAATCCCAGCAGAAGTGAAGCCAGAGGTTTACCTGAAGACAGCTTGGTGAGGGGCTAACAGTGCTTTCTTTCTAGGGGCAGATGCCAAGCCCCGCTCTAGGGGCTTCATCTGTAGTAACGCGGTGACTCCCAACCGAAGCCCATGAGCCAGGAAGCACGGCCAGCCCTACTTTCACTGAGAAGGAGCCCGAAGCCCCGAGAGGTGGAGCGGCTGGGCCCCAAACACAAACAGCAGGGGTGGCCCTGACACCACACTCCAGGCCAGCAAGCCCCAGCCTCCGCCCCTTTCACTGCCCCAGAGACGGCTAAGGGTGGCCTGAGCAGATCTCAAGGGAAGGATAGGCTGACCTTTTGCTTTTTACCTTGAAAAGAAAACTGTCACTGACCTGGGCACTAAAAAGAAGCGTGTGCATGTTGGTGTGTGTGAGTGTGATGGCACAGGGCAGACCCGTGTGCCTGCTTGCACCTGGTACTTAACATTGCAGCTGAGACATCCCTGGTGGTCCAGTGGTTAAGAATCCAGCTTCCAACACAGGAGACACCGGTTTGATCCCTGGTTGAGGAACTAAGATCCCAGGTGCAGCAGAGCAACTAAGCCCTCATGCCACAACGAAGACCCAGCACGACAGTCGTCAGCAAAACAAAACCAACCCAAACCAACCAACAGCCAACAAACAAAACATTGTGGCTGTTAGAACTGCAGAGAAAGGACTTTGGAGAGAACTCAGCTGGTTTCCAGAAGCACGAGGTGGCCTGTCCACAGCCCACCCCACCACCCCAATGGTGGCACAGCAGGGCCTGGGACCCGGCGGCCCCTTTCAACCCAAGCTCTTCCGACCACACAGAAGCACATCTCTCTTTGATCAAAGAGACAGAGGTTGTCAACGTGTTCAGGAGGACCAGACGAGACCAGCCCAGGAGGGAATTAGCAGTAGCTGACAGTCTCGGGAGTTGGGGTGTCCACAGTCTTCCAGGAGTTTCTAATCCTCCTGTAGGAAACGCAGGTGTTACTCTTGGCAGATGGAGGGACACAAAGCGGGTGGCATGCCTCACTGGACTTGAGCCCCCCTCCCCTCACCATCATTCCCCAGGACGACCACCCACTCTCCTAGAGAGGTCCTTGTTATTCACTTACAAACAGTCTTGTTTTTAAAAGAAGTCTAATTAGGAGAAAATGACATCAACAAATATTGCCTGGGCAGTGCTCCAGTGGGGCCTGGAAGACCTCCTTCTTCCCAGATTCATGGAGGCCATGAATGAACAGACCCTCCCACTCCAGCCCCAGGGATCGCCCTGGAGAGGGAGCAGAGAAGTTTCTCGGTCTCAACACCAAAACCTCCAACATCGAAGCTCTCCTGCAGACATCGCTGGTTTGGCCAAACCTCAAAACATGAAAAGTAAACACCTCCCCCCAGTTAATTTTCTTAGTTATTCTTGAACACCCGAGATGGCTCTTTTTAACTCCCTCTGTCTTGGTGGGTGGACCTTTTCCATATAATTTTAGAGACCACCAGTTCCCCTACAGGACTTCCCTGGTGGCTCAGTGGTAAAGAATCTACCTACAATGCAGGAGATGTGGGTTCGATCCCTGGGTCAGGAAGATCCCCTGCAGGAGGGCATGGCAACCCACTCCAGTATTCTTGCCTGGAGAATCCCATGGACAGAGGAGCCTGGCAGGCTATAGTCCATGGGGTCCCAAAGAGTTGGGCATGATGTAGTGACTAAACAACAAAAACAAGTCTCCACACAGCTTTTTAACAGCAAAAAAGGGAAACCTTCTTGCAGGTTTCATCTCTCCAATCTCTGCTTCCTGTGGAAAGTCTGCCACCCGTGTCCCTTTGAGAGAAGCTGCCTCAATGGCAGGAGTTCCCTCTTGTATCCCAAGGGAACTCAGTAGGGAGGGAGCTTGGAGGGGAGGGAGCTCAGTGGGGAGGGAGCTCGGTGGAGAGGGAGCTCTGTGGGGAGGGAGCTCTGTGGGGAGGGAGCTCAGTAGAGAGGGAGCCCCGTGGGGAGGGTGCTCCATGGGGAGGGAGCTCAGTGGGGAGGGAGCTCGGTGGAGAGGGAGCTCTGTGGGGAGGGAGCTCAGAGGAGGAGGAGGCCAGGCAGCTGCCCTCCCCTCTTCCCCTGGGTGCCTGCCAGAGCAAGGAGGGTCAGAAGGCAGCCTGC
>NW_011494846.1:1312849-1312976 GCF_000754665.1 Bison bison bison | reverse complement strand
AGTGAAGGGTGCTCTGTGGGGAGGAAGCTCTGTGGGGAGGGAGCTCTGTGGGGAAGGTGCTCGGTGGGGAGGGTGCTCCGTGGTGGAGGGAGCTCGGTGGGGAGGGAGCTCTGTAGAGAGGGAGCTC
>NW_011494846.1:1283815-1312749 GCF_000754665.1 Bison bison bison | reverse complement strand
CGGTGGAGAGAAAGCTCCGTGGGGAGGGTGCTCCGTGGGGAGGGAGCTTGGTGGGGAGGGAGCTCTGTAGGGAGGGGGCTCTGTAGGGAGGGAGCTTGGTGGAGAGGGAGCTCCACGGAGGGAGCTCAGTGGGGAGGGAGCTCCGTGGGGAGGGAGCTCCGTGGGGAGGGAGCTCCGTGGGGAGGGTGCTCAGAGGAGGAGGAGGCCAGGCAGCTGCCCTCCCCTCTTCCCCTGGGTGCCTGCCAGAGCAAGGAGGGTCAGAAGGCAGCCTGCCTGCATGTGAGACAGGCCGGGGTCTGGATCCCAGCCCAGCAACTAGAACCTGCACGGACAGGTTCACAGCTGCCCCTCAGCTCCCTCGCTGAGAAAACTAGAAACATAATGTCCACACAGGGGCTGCTGTGAGGATCAAATAAGATGCTGTATAAAAGTCACCTCGCACCCGGGAGGTTGTCACGGGATGCTGGTTCTAGGGGTCACCTAAGCAGACAGAGGGGACAAGACTGCATTCAGGTGTGAGGCCACCTGGCACCTCTCTCTCTCCCCCACCAGAGGCACAACAACTGTTATTGCCTGGAGAGGAGATCGAAACTAGTTGCCACCACCGTTTCTTGCTTTCCTCAATTTGCAAGAGCCACCAACTGCCTGCCTCCCTTTTAGGACTCAAAGTGCTGAGTAACCAACACCTCCATCCAGCGTTTTCAGGCAAAGAGAGACAGGAGACCACCATGACCACCTTGAGAGGGTATGCCACCCCAGCAGACTGATGGGTGAGGGCTCTGAGCAAGCTGGTGCTGGATTTTCCAGGACTCCTCATAGACCACGCACTTCCCAAGGGAGATCTGAAAGACAGGCTTCCATGGGTCAGAGGGCTTTACCTGGTCAGGTCACTGATGTATATACAGCTCCCAGAAAAGTGCCCAGCAGATGAAAGTCCTCAAAAATATGTGTTAAATGAACAAATAGTTGCTGAGCAGATGAATACTTCAGGGGCTTCAAAGGTAGCCGGCCTCAGATTGCTTTCCGTCTGACCACTTACTGCTGCTGCTAAGTCGCTTCAGTCGTGTCCGACTCTGTGAAACCCCATAGACAGCAGCCCACCAGGATTCCCAGTCCCTGGGATTCTCCAGGCAAGAACACTGGAGTGGGTTGCCATTTCCTTCTCCAATGCATGAAAGTGAAAAGTGAAAGTGAAGTCGCTCAGGCGTGTCCAACTCTTAGCAATCCCATGGACCGCAGCCTACCAGGCTCCTCCGTCCATGGGATTTTCCAGGCAAGAGTACTGGAGTGGGGTGCCATTGCCTTCTCCGCTCACCACTTACTAGCAGTGAGCATTTGAAAGTCACTGACTCTTCACTCTGTAGCCTTACTTCTAAAGTAGAGACAACCCCATCGATGTTGGGGAGAGTCTGATGGATTAGGGACAGTACATGCCAAATATGTGCGGAGAAGAAACCAGAGTGGTCTGGAGCCCTTAGGTAGTGCACCTGAGGACCTGGAGTCAGGAGCACCTGGCCTTATCCTGATGCTGGTGACCTTGAGATACTGCACTCCTCGGATCCGCCAATGCAGAACAGGGAGTCGACATGACCACAGCCCTTGGCCCCAACCAGACTTTCTCAAGGAAGACCATATTCTTATGATGAAACCACCCCTCCTCCTTCTCGCTGGTGGCCCTTGGAACATCTGATCCCAAGGATACTGGCGAGACCCTGTCGTCATCATTACTGACCTCATGCCTGGATATCACCTCCCCTCTCAGCGGGCTTCCTCTCTCTCTCTTTCTGGCTTGGGTGGTTCAAGGCCAGAGCTACCAAGGTGAGCTGTGTTTCCCCTCAACTGGGATCATTTGGCCGAGAGAGTTATGGCCTCTAAAACTGCAAAGCGGTTTGGTCAACTATAAACCAACAGGATACCTCACTTGCAAAAACACCCTGCCTTCCAAGATCAACGTAGTCCCGCCGTATCAACATTCCCAGTCTGTTTGCACTAGTATGGCTTCGATAGAACTTGTATCAGTATAAATATTACTTTAGCTTTTAACTGCTAATTATATCAACATAAACTTAATTTATAGTGATAATCACAGCCATAATGTGCGGCTGCCAGACACCACCACTCATGCTTTGAGGCTTCATGTAAACTCCGCCATTAGCAATCACGTAAATGCCCCCATTACTCATTACGATACTGGCTAAAGGACTTCTCTAATTGACTCCTTCCCAAAGTCCATAGTAGGCAAGAAAAAACAGAAGACTAGGCAATGTGGATCAATTCATTACCGCAAACTCGTTTCTTACAATAGCCCATGCTGTTAATATGAGATTGCAAAGGGGGACCTCAATCTGGCAGGAGCATAGTCTCAGTTTTGAACTTAGTTTAGGTCACATTGTATCAACTGAATCAAGATGCTCTCACTCAGATAAATGCCAAATAACACTTAGTTCATACAGCGCGCTAATTCTATCTCCCCGTGTCAGGATATAAAACAGAAAATTGGCTGCAGCTTGTGAATTCGTACTGCTTTTTGAATTCAAGAGATTTGAAGTGCTTTGCTAATTTCAACTAGTGGTCCTTTTCTGGTGACAGTTCAGTGAATGTTTGTTTATGCCACCCAGTATTTATCGAATACTGTTCCCATCTTGAGGCAACATCACCCAGAGTTTGCTTAGAGTACTCCGGTTCCCCAAGACTCTTAGTTCATACTGCTTTTGTAAAGAAGGCTCTACCTCCCGCTCCAAGAGCGAAGCACGTGATGACCTAGGACCATCCAATCAGCGTATTCTGCCCACACTCTGTCCACAATGATTGGTTCGGGGTTGGGAGCACATGACCCACGTCTGGCCAGTGCAGGTCAATAAGACTCAAGCGTAGGAAGCCCAATTTCTTTTCTCCCTGGGGTAACTGCGCTGGGGGTTACAGCCTCAATTTGCTGACCCCATGAGGAATGCTGAGTAAAAATGAAGCTAATAACCAAGAGTAGGAGAGAAACAAGTGCCCGTCACATTTAAGCTCCTGAATCATTGTTTGTCTGAAACCAGCCCTTTCCCTGGACTTTTCAATTATGCGAGTCAAGAATCCCTTTTCAGCTTAATCCAGTTGGGCTGTTGACTATCACTTGCAGCCAAAGTAATCCTAATTGATACAGGCAGCAGATGGACATTGGGTAGGATTAGAAACATTTCGAAGATGAAGAAATGGGCGTATAAAGAAATAATACCCAGTCAGTAATGAAGTTGTATAAATTAAATACAGAAGGGTAAACAGATCCTAAATATTCCAGAGCCAAAGGACCTTTTGCAAGTACGAAAGGATTTTAACAAAATTCAAAAATCAGAAGTTTAAAATCACAGATACAAAAACCTGTGTCTTTCTCTTTTCACATATTTCTGATTCTCCAATCATTTCAGTGCTAAAGAAAGTAAAATCTCTGGAGAGAGAAACAGAGGCTTCAGGAGAGCTGTTAGGAATTTACAGGGAAGGGGGGTTACCCAGAGTCAGTGAAATGATCAATTCCAAAATCAGAAAAGTTGGTGAGAAACTAAAGTTAAATTCGAGAAGCCAGATGCGTCAGATCCTCTTGTACTTGGCAAATCTGGTTCCGTGTGCTGGGCTGAGCCGAGGAGAGGAAAAGCAAATCCTCGGGGCTTTTGAAGATACGGTTTTTCATCTTGGAATCCGTATTCCCAGAGCCTCACCTACTGCTCTCTGCCATGCCTTTGCCGGGCATGTTATCTGTCAGGGTCCCCCTCAATTAGCACTTTGAACGCAATCACAACATTGGAGAGTGTGCCCTCCTCTGCCAGGGGCGGGTTGGTCTCTGCAATTAAGCTAAAGTTCAGGTTTCGGCTAATAACAGGAGAGGAATGTGACAGTGAAGGGAAGCCTTAGTCATTAACTCATGCTAATGGCGCTGTAACCACCCAGCCACCAGCACGCCACGTGAAAGCCGCTCACGCAGTGTCACTCTGATCGCAGAGTGTTTGCAGGTTTATTTCACAATATTACCGAAGTCTGGCAGTTATCTTAAGTGGGAGCGGTTTTACGGGAAGGGAAATGGATGGCCGTGTTTTAAGTGCTGGTCTTACGTCTCAATATTTTATGAAATAGTCATTAATTTTCAATACAGGGAGGATGGTGATACTACAAGGCCTGCATCTTTATGCAGAAAATGTTCCCTGGATATCCCTTAGAGTTTGGTGAATGTAGGGGAAACAATACTCTCTGATTTATGGAAGGGAGATGGGAATCATCTCACCAGCTCAAGTTATCCAAGAAGATGCGTGCATGTGTGCTAAGTCACTTCAGTCGTGCCTGACTCTTTGTGACCCTATGAACTGGAACCTGCCAGGCTCTTCCGTCCATGGGATTCTCCAGGCAAGAATACTGGAGTGGATTGCCGTGCCCTCCTCCAGGGGAATCTTCCCAACCCAGTGGTCAACACTGTATCTCCTGAGGCTCCTATATTGTAGGTGGGTTCCCACTGGGGAAGCCCCATATCTAAGAAGATAGATAGATCACTGCAAAGAAGGGGACAGACAGTAAGACGCTGGGTGATAAAGAAAATGCAGAGAAGGAAAATAATCTGCTCATTGCAGAAACCCTAGAATCCATGCCTTCGATCACTTCTTGAACACAACTGTATCCAGTATAATACCTGTTAAGTGCCAGTCACTCCGATCGGCACTGCGTGTTCAGAAGCCCAGAAAGTAGAAACTGCTCTGCCTGCTGGCAGTTTATCTGGGATCCACGATATTATTTTGATCCTCAGCTCTGGCCTTCTGCCAGATGCCCTCACTTGGAGAACAGGCTTCTGGGGGCAGAGAGAAGAAGGGCTTCGTGTCCTCTTTGGGCTCCTGGGTCCTCGCTCAGGGTTGTACTTAGAGGACAGTATGTGAGTAAAGGGGTGCTGAGTCCTGGCCCAGTGATGATCAGGTGCCCTGCGGGATCTTAGTTCCCTGGACCAGGGATTGAACCCATGCCCCCTGCAGTGGAAGTGTGGAGTTCTCACCATGGAACAGCCAGGGAAGTTCCTGGGAGTTTATCTTCCTTTGGTCACAATGAGACCCTGTGAGGTCTTGCACTCAGGACACCCTGTCACAGAGCCATCGCAGGCACCCACCAAGTCTTTTAACTACTTCTGGCTCTTGGATCACCCAGTTTTAGCCACTGGTGACCTAGAAAAAGGTCGACTTTCATGTAATCGTTATATTTGAGCATTTGGGATTGTAGGGATTAACCCATGGGCCCTGACGCAGACGTGGTTCTTTCTAGGTCAGTCGGATAAAGCAGGCACGTGGACCCGATCCTCTTTCTGCCCGTTAAAGCTTCCTATCACGTTCTCACACTCCACTGGCTGCTTTGCACGCTGGCAACAGGAAACACACACGAACAAGGTGCCTGGATAAGACCGCTGTGGTTGGCGCGACTACAGGAGCAACAGCTTAAAACATATACTCTAAACACAGTAGGTCATTTGTCCAAAATGGCCACATCCGTGAAAACACACCGCACGGTCTGAAGGGCTCCAGAGCTCACAGTGTGATCAGGGTCATCTGTCAGGAGGTCAGTGTGGTTGGACTCTTACTTCAACAGCTGCAGATCTCCTCCTAAATGGATGCTTCCATTTTTAACTATTAATGACATGCAGGCACGTCCCAGCTTCCCTCTAGAGCACCATCTATTCAAAATTAATTTATTAAAAATGCATCCTAGTCATTAGTGCTAAGCAGATTTATGAAAAGCAGATCAACCAGGATACATAAATGTGCGGGCCCTGAGGTTTAGATCTGTGCCGTGTTTATGTATTAATAGAACCCTGGCGATGTGTGTCAATATTTGTAGATGATCATTTTGGAGGTCATTTATTTCTCCTGGTCCATTTCTCATGGTGACATGGCTTTCCAGCATCTTCTGACAGGTAGTAGTTGACACCAATCTACGTTAACTTCAGTTTATGCTGAAAATATCCCACTAAGTGAAGGCAATGTGTGGGTAGATGTTGCATGCTAGGGAGACTTAAAATTTCTTATTTTAAAATGATGGGTGTTTAGGCTTTTAATTTCTTGACTTGTGTTTTTACTATTTCCTTTGTCTTTTTTTAGGTTGTCAGCTGACTTAGTGACAGCTGGCAATATGGGTGACAAAATCTATTTTTTTTTAAAAAGACTTTTAATAAGAACTCAGGTAAAGTCTTAGGTAGGATTTCTCTGTTAACTACCTCATCAGTGGGGGACCGGACTGTGCTAGTGGAAAGAGAGGGGAAGAAAACCCCTAAACCTTTAAAATAGGGGCTTTCCTGGCGGCTCAGACAGTAAAGAACTCGCCTGCAATGGGGGAGACCTGAGTTCGATCCCTGGGTCAGGATGATCACCTGGAGTAGGAAATGGCAACATACGCCAGTATTCTGGCCTGGAGAATCCCATGGACAGAGGAGCCTGGTGGGCTACAGCCCACGGGGTTGCAGAGCGTCGAACACGACTGAGTGACTAAGCAGGCAGACTCACAATAATCATAAAGAGTTAAATTTGGGGCCAGTTCTTTGGGCTAGAATGGTGCATTCCCTAACGTTGTAGAATTTCCATATTGAGATGTATTTTAATACTTAAGATACTTAAGAGTTATCTTTCATACTTAAAAGTATTAAGTAACATGTAAGCCGGTTTCTCATTTTCAAAAGAAAAGTACGTTCATCTATTTATCATTGAATTCTAGGGCTGAAAAGGGATCACAGAAAGCACGTGGCCTTGACAGAACGCTTGACAACCGAGCCTTCCGAGGCTCAGGAATTAAGCGTGTGGCTCGTGGTCCTGTCACTGCAGTGGTACAGGCTGTACACACACTCAGATCCTCCCGTGACACCAGGCCTCCTACCTCCCCATTTATCATTCTCTGTGCGTCTAAACTTTCTGTTACCTTATCTGACTGCTTATCAGTGGGAAAGAGAGAAATGCAGAATTTTAGAGTTGGAAAGGACTTATTGACTGATAGACATCACATAAATATTTATGTAGCTAGCCCCTGTTATGTGCCTGGCATGACATTAGATGTTGTGGAAGCTAACAGAAGTAAGTCACTTCCCTGCCCGAAGCATTCATAATGGGGTGGGAGGGAATGGCATATGTGTGCATGTGTGTGCGTGTGTACATGTGTGTGTGTGTGTTGGTGCTGGTGCCAGGGTGGACATGGGGGTTGGAAGGGACAGTTATTAGGGGAGAAATGCCATCTCGTACTTGCTCTGTGTTATAAGGGACAAGATACCGAGTCTGTCTGGGATGGGAGACAGCCCAGGACGGAGTGAGCCCTCCACCTATGGTCTGCAAACTGGGCTTCAGAAGCATGCAGGGAGTCTTATTTTTAAAAACTACAGGTTCCCAAGACCTCCCTGGTGGTTCAGTGGTTAAGACTTCGTCTTCCAAAGCAGGGATTGCTGATTCAGTTCCTGGTCAGGGGGTAAGATTTAAGATACCGCATTTCTAGAAGAGGGCTTCCCAGTTGGCTCTAGTGGTAAAGCACCCTGCCCACACAGGAGATGTAAGAGACGCGGGTTCGATCCCTGGGTCGGGATGATCACTGGAGGAGGGCATGGCAACCCACTCCACTATTCTTGCCTGGAGAATCCCTTGGACAGAGGCGTCTGGCAGGCTACAGCTCGTAGGATGATAAAGAGCTGGCACGACCAAAGCGACTTAGCACACGTGCCCACACACGGGGGACTTGGATGAGTCCAGAGCGCCTCAGCTGACCACTATTTCCCACCAGGCCACTTCTGACCTCCCTGGTGAAACAAAAGCTGTAGGTCAGTGTACCCTACACCCATCAGCGGTAAAGAATCTGACTGCCAATTCAGGAGATGCAAGAAATGCGGGTTCAATCCCTGGGTTGGTGGGGAAGATCTTCTGGAGGAGGAAATGGCAACCCATTCCAGTGTCCTTGCCTGGGAAATCCCATGGACAGAGGAGCCTGGTAGGCTACAGTCCACAGGGTCACGCAAAGAGTCGGACACGACTTAGTGACTGAGCATGCATGCATTCTGCACCCAGGCCTTCAAGCTGCACATTCCTCTGACTGGGGGACCGAGCAGTCAGCAGGCTCAGGAGACCAAGGTGCAGGGTGGGCAGCGTCTTCCTCCAAGACTGAGATCTCACTGGGATGGAAAACAGGTCTCCCTGGAACCGGCAGCAATTCCAGAACAATTGTTCGCATTTCACTGCTAATTCATGATAAAATGAGAAAATAAAACTAAAGCTAAACTTACTCAATTTTAAAAACTCTTAGTAAAAAAAAGGATCCCTACTATCTACAGTATGCAAAATAATAGTAATATTTAAAATTTTCTTATTTGGAAAAAATAAAAAGTTGTCAATCTTATGTCAGTCCCTGGAATTTACAAAGGTTTTACTGGTCTCTGAAACCCACAAATCTATGTCTTCTAAACAGAAGCCTTTCCCTCCTCCACCCTTTCCCCTTGCCGTTGTTCAGTCGCTAAATTGTGTCCGACTCCTGATGACCCCATCGACTGCAGCTCGCCAGGATTCCCTGTCCTTCATCTCCTCCCTGGTGATGAAGGGCTTCCCTTTCTCCTTCAGGGTTTAGTATTTCACTGAGTCGTGTCCGACTCTTTGCAACCCTATGGGCTATAGCCCACCAGGCTCCTCTGGCCACAAGATTCTCCAGGCAAAAATCCTGGGGTCGGTTGCCATGCCCTCTTCCAGTGGATCTTCCTGACCCAGGAATCAAAACTGCATCTCTTCCAGTTTCCTGCATTGCCAGGTGGGTTCTTGACCACTAGCACCACCCTTACACACACTGAAGTTACACGGCAGACAACACTCAACCTTTTTAATCTGCTCTTTCGGAGGGAGGGGGTTACTATTCTATCAAGTTGGTTTTGTTTTTTTTTCCCTGTTCAACTTAATTCACTATATTGTCCTTCCTGAAATCAACCTGAATGCAGGCTTATTTAAAACAACTTAAACTCGAGTTAGCAATGTGACCATTTATTCAAACTTCTAAAATCACTAAACAGACTTTTAGAGATATGACAGTTTTTCTCCCCAGTGGAGGCAGAAGGTAGTTATTCCTTCTCCCCAAGCCAGTTTGCTCTGGAGAACTCCTTTCTTTCAGTCATAATATTTGATGTCATCCACCGCTGTAGGATTTCAGAATCAGCCAGTAGAAGCACGTGTCTCCCTTGTGGCTGGGGGGCTCGATTTATGTGGATATGAATAAGATTTATGGTGTGTAATAAACATTACTAAAACGTGACAAAAGAGTGAAGATTTAAAGACACTTACTAATTTAAGATGACATTTTAAACATTCGCAGTCTTTAGAGCAATACATATTTCAGGTCTTTGTACAGGTTTTCAGGCAGAATGCCTATTAGGAAATGAGAATCATCTGTGTACTTTTCTCTCTTTGCAGGGGGGCCCCACCCGCACTTAGCGCTCCCCAGTAGCTCCCCAATCCCTCAGTGTTCACTGCTGCCTTCATGCTCAGCACCTAGATGTTAAACAAATTAGCATCTTAATATATGAGGTGTGACTATGAGGTCTAAAGGGAAGTGGGGAAGAAAAACATATGAAAAAAAAAGAAAAAAGGCTGGCCAGGACTTCAGTTCTGGATGCCTTGTTAGAAGCCCAAGTTTTAAAGGACTGAAATTGATGTAGTGCCAGTCTTTTGGAACCTGCTGCCAGGGCTATTTTTCCTCTTACATGGGAAATTATACAAGGAAGTCTACTGAGAAAACATGTCATGGATTTGGAAAGTTGGTGCCTGGCCAACTTTGACACATCTGGTTTGCCGGGCAGTCTCTGCTCATCAGCTAATAAGGACTTACGTGAACCCAGCTCAGTCCGGAGCCAGCCGCTTGATCCCTATTTGATCTCACCTGGACGCCGGCCCTCAGCTCTGGCCTGGCCCCTCCATTCAGGGCCTCTTTTATTTCCAACACAAAATGGTCTCGTGTTGTTAAATGGTCTCTAATTTTTCTAATAGCAGACAGTAGAGTTCCTTGCTGGTTTTCAGTAACGTGCTTTATTTTGCCTCCCTAATTTGCTCCCAGTCGAATCTGATTGCATTTTACTTGGGCAGCCGGGAGGGGCTGTGGCTGCCCAGAAAGCCATGGACTTGAAGGAGTCCTAATGATCTCACGGGGTGTTGTGTGTAATGCAAACCCCAGGTCCCCTCCACTGTGCACACGCCAGTCTTGCTGACTGACATGCACTTAAGCACTCAGGGCTGGTTTCCAGCGTGTGATTTACTCTCTCCCTTTAATTACCCAGGAGATGGCAAGCCAAGAATATTCGAGGCCTTCCTTTTTTTATTTTAGGATAAAGCGTGTTGCCTGGAACAGGTCACAGGCAGCACCTTTGGCCCTTGGGGACGTGAGTTCATTCAGGGAGGGGCTCCGTGACAGGTTCCAGGAGGGCCCATCTCTACACTTCTAGTCATTTCAAAAATAGAGACCTTGGAGAGGAGTTGCAGGAGTGAATTATGGTCAGTCACAGAAGAGAACTTAACTCATTCTGAGGTAGCCCATAATGTTCAACAACCCATATTATAGGGAGCGATTTTCCTCTCTTCTCCAATTGTGGCATCTAGTACCCCACGCGTGGAAGAGCAGAGAGTGGTTCCCTCTCTTGTATCTGCTTCAGGGACTATCCAGGGCCCCCTATACCTATACGGATAAATGAAAGTTAATTCTTGACGATAACCACTCGTTCCTGTCATCAACATGAGCGCTGTTCAAACATGAAAGCACAAGAAATGAGTCAGGGCTGCAGAGCTCGCAAAGATGATTTCTTATAGCTGAGGGTGTTCACACACCCGTATCCTTGGATTTTTTTACGCTAAGTGAGTCTTTTTTTCTTTTACCTTTCTGGATGCTACACCTTACCTACCATCAGGTAGACACATGCCTGGTATTATTTTTCTACCACCAGTGGAAGAGGAGTCGCAGTTTATCAGCCGACTCAATGGACACAAGTTTGAGCAAACTCCAGGAGATAGTGAAGGACAAGAAATCTGATATGCTGTAGTCCACGGGGTCACAAAGAGTTGGACATGATGGAGCCACTGAACAACAAGCCCTGCCTTCTTGAGGTAGAGAGAGCTTTTCAACATCATCACAGCCCCACTCTCACATCTGAGCTAACCATGCCACGGAGAGGTCTTTTTCCTTGAAAACGATGACTTCCTTATACCACAGGTGGTTCTGTGCTATGATGTAGTGCTGACCTGGGATGCATTGGTTACAAAGAAAGCAACTGTTTTCCTTGAAGAAAACATCAGCAGAAAAGGTATTAGGGTCAGGCTCCCCTCTTGCCAAGTTCTCTAAAGGTCTTCATCCCATGACATTATCATCAGAATTTGGAGGTGGTGTGGGACAGTGGTTAGGTGCTCAGGTTGTTAGCTTCAGAAAGCAAGCTGTGTGACCTTAAGAAAATGACTCAATATCTCTGGATCCATGAAATGGTAAGAGTGTTAATTCAGTCTCTCAAAGTTATTTTTGGTACTAAAAACTGGTGATTCAACACTAACAATGGTTGGCAGGCAACTCTGTACACACTGTTCAGTGAACAGTATCTGTTTATCTCAATGTTTGGGAAAGTTCCCTCTGTTTTTTAAATTGTGCCCATCTTTACTCAATGACTTTCAGTTACGCATTTCTGACTGTTTTTTCCTTCCACTCATTCATGATGTTGACTGGTTCCTTTTGCTTTTCTCTAAAAGCAAATGAAACTATTCAGGCTTGTCCTTAAGCGGAGGTGTAAAACACTAGATACTCAAAGCAAAAATAGTAAGAACTATTGAGAAAGAATTGTGAAAATCAACACTTGTTAATAGACGTCATTTAACTAAACAGTTGGGACCATAATGAAAGTTCCCTAGAAACAAAGTTCCTTCAAGCTCAGGCAGAATGAGACTGTGGACTCAAGAACCTTGTGCAGGCAGGGTAAGGGCTCTGTCTGGAGTCTAACTACTGCCTGAAATGTTAACCTCCTCTAAGTATTTAGGAGCAAAATGAGATCATGTTAAGTAAACAAAAGTACTGAAGTGGAGGGGGAGAGAGAAATGAAACAAGAGTGGTACCACATCGGTACCAGATTGAAACTGGGGAATGGAGGACGAGGACATAGGGTAACATTATTCTCTTTGTTTATTTACAAGTATATTAAAAACTTTTCCAATATAAAAATTAAAAAGAAATTCAGCTCTGAGGCAGGTCTTACTCTAGAACAAAGAGGTTGCAGAAAGAAGGGTGGAAGGTTCTGGAAACTCATCTGGCAGAAGTCCCCAAAGCCACCCACAAGAGAATAAAAATCCCACAATGATTTTACTAATGTCACTGCTCCTCCAGAGAGATCTGTAATCACTCTCACATCCTATCTGAAGGTGGGCTATAAACCTTGATGAAATTAGCCAAGGCCAAGGAAATTCTTTGCTTCTGTTTCATAAACATTTCCTTGACCTCCCACTGGGCGATAGATAGTCTAAATCCCATGGATATTTCTAATATGGGCTCTGAAAGCTCTTAGCACAATTAAATTAGGTGAAGAATGAAGACGACTTATTGCTAACTACTCCTTGGAGTGTCTGTTTCCTTGAGTAGACTTCAGTTACCCAGTTCCATGTTCCCTGACCTAACATAGAGCCCGTTCCCTGGTAACGACAGAAGGAATGCTGGTTGACTAGGGTTGCAGTGACACTAACAAATACAGTCTACCAGAGGCTCCAAAAGGAGATTTAAATTTTCAGCGCAGCATGGTGAATTAAAGAGCACACACTTTGGAGTCACACATAACAAGCAAGTGAAGTCACTCAGTCATGTCCAACTGCTTGTGGCCCCATGGACTGTAGCCTACCAGGCTCCTCAGTCCATGGAATTTTCCAGGCAAGAGTACTGGAGTGGGTTGCCATTTCCTTCTCTATACTGATGTTCAAATCCTGCTCCACCACTAGGGAGGCTGGTGGCACCGGGTCTGTGGTTTGGTCTCTGCATCACAGTGATGAGATTGGTACCTCAGCTGACTCACATCCCAGGGACTCTGGTGTGAGCTTGAACCAGAATCAGAAGGTGCTTTGGGAATAAAGGAACATTTAAATGCATTACAGAATTGTAAACATTTAAGACAATAAACATAAGAAGGTGAAGATGCTTTAAATAACGTAAAGTGAAAGTATTAATCACTCAGTCCTTCCAGCCTCTTTGTGACCCCACAGGCTGTAGCCCACCACGTGCCTGTATCCTTGGAATTTTCTAGGCAAGAATACTGGAGTAGGTAGCCATTCCCTTCTCTAGGGGATCTTCCTGACCCAGGGATCAAACCAGGGTCTCCCACATTGCAGGCATATTCTTTACAGTCTGAGCCACCCAAGAAGCAAGTTGTTTAAAAGCAGAAAATGTCCTAAGGTCTTATTTTAAACCAAAAGTCCTAAAGCTGTTTAAGTCCCAAAGCCTCAAAACTGCTTAAAAGTAAAGATTAACTGAATTTATTCTCATCTCAGTTGAAAACAGAAAGGATAGAGTCTATATTGGAAAGACGCACTGGAGAAGAACATGAAGATTGTCTGGAGTCTGATGGCAGAGATACAGGCAGTGCTGGGCTCTGTATGACCATCATGAATACCAAAGTAATGCTGTATTTATTCTCTCCTTTTCTTGATGTGTATATATATATTTTTTTTTTCTCCAAATTTCTGATTCTAAGGGAAAGCTTTTGCTGAAGGAAGAAAAAACAAAGCAGGGTTGACCCCCTATTCTACTCCCTCACCAGGATTCCCTAGGGTCAACATAACCTCTCTCCATGATGGGAAGAGATCCTCCAGCCCTTCAGATGGGGCTGAGCTTTGAAACCATGACCCTGGTCCATCCCCACTCTAAGACGTCCTGGTCATTAACCAGCCATGGCTGAGGCTGGAGGGGGCCTATCGCATTCTGTGAAGTCATCACCGTGCATAACAAGCCTCAGAGAGACTGAGCCTCTAGCTTCCTGTTACCATCATCAAAATGAATGAGACAGGTCTGGGGTGACGCTGGTCACGAAGTAAGGTCACCTAATGTGACTTCTTCACTGGAGAAATGAGAGTGTGAAAAGAAGTGGGGGGCTGATCTCAGAGCTGTAACTTGCGGCTTGACCTTGGACACATCTCAACGATTGTAACCTGAAGCTGCCACATGCCTCAGGCGGTACCCCTCTGTCTTAGAAGTGGCCTATCCTTCTTTCAGGCTTCCCGGTGGCTCAGCAGTAAAGAATCTGCCTGCAGTGCAGGAGATACAGGAGACAGGGGCTTGATCCTTGGATCTGGAAGATCCCCTGGAGCAGGGCATGGCAACCCACTCCAGTATTCTTGCCTGGACAGAGGAGCCTGGCAGGCTACAGTCCTTGGGATCACAAAGAGTCAGACGTGACTGAAGCAACTGAGCATGCACGCGGTGGTAAAGAACTTGTTGGCCTATGTGGGAGACGCAGGAGACACGGGTTCAATCCCTGGGTCAGGAAGACCCCCTGGAGAAGGAAATGGCAACCCACTCCAATATTCTTGCTTGGGAAATTCCATGGACAGAAGAGTCTGGTGGGATGCAGTCCATGGGGTCACAAAGAGTTGAACATGACTGAGAGACTGAGCACGTCTCCCCCTTTCAATCCTATATCATTGATTCTGGAATCCTGATCCAGGCTGGCAGCTCCAAGCCATTTGGAGAGAAAAGCAGAGGGCTGTGAATGAGCTTTTCCCACCTTTACCTCCCAGCCTGACCTGCAAGCCCCCACCTCCAAGTCCCTGGATGTCCTGCAGAGGCAGAAGGAAGCCCTTGCCCAGTCCAGCCCTTCCTCCGCAGTCAGGAAGCCCTGCTCTGAAGTAGGCAACTGACCCCTGTCTCAACGTCTTCCTCTTCAGTACGTTGTGGCTCATTTCTGTCCACAAGCATGTATTTATAAATAGAAGATTGATCCACTTTTTCACTCATTAATACATCAAGTATCTGTTAAGCACGTCTATATGACAGGTGTATCTGGCTACATTCTGGAAGAACCACAGTGAGTGAGATGCCTCCTGTCCATCAAGATCTTCTAAGGCCAGGAATTTTGATTGTTTGTTTCAATGTCCAGGATGGTAACTGACCCTGAGGAGCTGTGCAGAGCGTCCCTCTTATTACTGATAAAAGTGGCCAGGGCCACCCACATGGAGCAATGGACCCAGGACAAATCACAACCTACAGAAAGACAGCTCTGCCCCCTGGCTTCTTCCAAAAGGTAACATCTAATTTAAAGGAACAATAAGAAACCCTTGGGAAAGAAACAGAAAGAAATGTCCCAGAAGGGTAACCTGCAGCCTGCGGTGGGGATGGAGAGAACGTGGGGTGGGGGTGGGGCGAGGAGACGATGTTATTGGTGGGCTCCCTGGGTAAGTCCTCGGTAGGGGAACTTTTTAAAACCTTTGAATAAGTTTTCATGTGGAACCTCCCCCTCCCTCTTCCCTATTCTCCTCACCCTAAAGTAGTGCTGGTTGTCTGATTAAAAACATCACAGGGGACCTGACAATCACTTTACCAGGGCTAAGCAAACCTGTATTCACATATTCTAGTCCAACTACAACCCTGAGCAAGCACCTAGGAACCAAAGGAGGCCACGAGGCTCTTCCTCTCTCTTCTATCTGAAGCCCTGTTCACCAAGTGAGGGCATCTGGCAGAAAGCCAGAGCTGAGGATTAAAATAATATCATGGAATCCCACGCCTCCCTTTGGAAAAAACCAGAGATACACGACACAATGGGGAGAAGAAAGAAAATCCACTGGGCAAGGAGGCAGGAGTGCCCTCGAGTTCCCCTTCTAACTTCAAACTCCCACCCAACAAGTGACACATGAGGACCAAGGAAATAATACATTTGAAAAGCACTGCAATAGCTCCCACCTTAACCTTTCATCTGTAAAACGGGCATAGTAATAGCACCTACCTTATAGGGTTATTGCAAAGATTAGAGTTAACGCACACAAAGCATTTAGAATAGTGGTAAAGACAGAGTAAGCGTTTATATAAATGTTTGCTATTTTAAAAGTCAGATCTGGGCAGGACGCAGATGGTAAAAACGTTTAACTAGAGTTACTGAATGTCGGTACTATTTACAGAGGTGGTGGTTTCAGGAGTCAATGAGGGATGGCAACATGACTACGGAGAGCGAGGGTCCAAGGCGGGAGTTGTCAAAGACACAGGAATGGGAGGAGACACACCAACCTTTCTCTCCTTCCACCTCTGATCTCCTGCCTGTGTCTCCATCACCTGAACCAATCAGAAGCGGAGGACAGACAGGACCAGGTGATGCTGCCCATGGGGTCAGCCTCTGGGGCCCCCATCTAATGGAGGGGGCAAACCAAGAATAATTAGCATAGCTGTCCTTAGCAATGATTCTGGTATTAGTATTAACCAGTGCAAATTAATACTATTAATAGTTAACTATTAACTATGAATGCTATTATTCATTACAGGACCTGTTTCTTTCGTTATGGTTTGAGTGTTATTCTTAAATGGCTTCCTGTTTGAAGGATGTGTCGACATCACTGTTTACATTTGGGCAGTTTTCGTTGCCCATGAATTAAAGAGCAACCAGAGCCCAAAGCACTTGGAGCTTCATCCTGATTTGGAATCTCAAGCACTCCCCTGCTTGCAAACCATCTCCCACCCTGGCAAGCCTCAATTTCCCTTAACATAAAAGGGAAAGAAGAGTTCTAACTCTCACAGCAGAGTTGTGAAAAAGAATACCCTGCCAGAACTGAACAAATATAAGGAACTGGCAGATATAAAATTCTAAAATATTTCTTAATAGTATGCACGAGTTCTGACTTAACAAGCACGGCATATTGTGGCTACCCTGTTAAAAAAAAAAATCCGCTGATCATTTTTCACAACTTATTTATTCTTGGTGCCTATTTCCTTTCCAAGGAAGGAAGGGGGATAAAAGAACTTTAACATCTTTTCTTCTTTACAGAGTGCCTTTTACATTATTCCCGAAATTCACTTCCACACACAGAATGTATTTCAGGGTCTGCTTTCTGATTTGAAAAAAATAAATCTAAATAATTTTCTATAGACTTTTAAAGCATTTTGTTCACTTAAATGTGTATATTTCTGCTCTAATTGAAATTCCTAAATAGTCACTTTCTGAACTGTCAAAATTGTAAAGCTGTTGATGGGCGCAGCACTGGGGTTTCCATGGCAACTACTTTCATTGCCTAGGCGACGCTGGTCTGGTGATATCACCACTGAACTGGCTCAACTCTTGAAAGCTTGGCGGCTCCCAAAAATGTGCAAGTATGTCCTGAAAGTTTAACGGGCTTTTATTTTTAATGGCTGGCACCCAGCTTGGATCCACCAGGACTCGGGAGACGGCAGTACTGTTCTGAGGTTCAGTGTATGGGATGGGAGATTTGACAAGCATGCTCATACTACCAGATCCTACTTGGATGGTGATGTATTATGTGAAGAGCTCCCAAATAATATTTCCATCAGTCATTGCGGCTGGGATGTAAGTGGAGTTAAGAAACACAATCTTAGTTCACTCATGAGATAATAAGATGTTCCTGAATATTTGGAGTTTAGACTGTCTCATAACCCTACTATTTTTTCTTCTCCTTTTTTCTCTTTTTTTGCATCATGTGTTTATTTTTTTCTCTCTTTCCCTCTTTCCTCCTTTCCCCTTCTCTCTTTTTCTCTCTGTCTGAAGAGACAAGGGATACTGAAAGTGGGAAAAATCGTGATTTTTTTCATTTTGGATGTCTATTCGAACACAGTTGTCATTCCTAAACTACCTCCTATTACACTGTTTGTGGGAAAGTTACATTTAAAATAAATCATTTCTTGATAAGCAGTTTTATTGGTGCGTGGTCAGAAATTACCCAGGGAGAAGGAGCTCATTTAGCTTGCCTTTTTTTTTTTTTTTTCTGCCTATGGAACTCAAGTTTCTTCTAATTACATCCGGAGGAGCATTTAAACAGGGTGGTCCGTTTTAAAGCAGTCACATTTAAATCTACTTTGCATTAAATGAGCTCGCTTTTAGATGAGTTTGGCTGGCTCAAGAATACATCACAAAATGCAAATCTGATGATAAATAAAGCTTTGGCTACATCACGGAAATGGGGAGCATTTCAAAAAATGATGTTAGCACTGACTGCTAAGTGAAATGGCATCTCTCGAACACGCCTCATATTTTAAACATTGAAATGTATGCTACTGAATCAAACATGTCCATTTGACGTGTGGCAATTCGTAAGTCACACAAAATGAGGTGCAAGCTTTCCCTCACAAGTTAACACTGGCGAAAATACGAGGTTGAGAAAGGGCTGTTAGAAGTCAGGAGAATAAGGAAATGGCTCTGCATACTTATTCCAGAAGTCATGCTGAAGGAAGTAGTGGGCAGAATGGGAGTTGCTGTCTGGCGATTATTCCTCATCTCCTTGGGACCTGCTGCTGTAGAGATGTAGCCCCTGTTAGTCTGGCTCTCAGGAGAAAAGAGGGGGACTGCAAAGGGGAGGATATCAGATAGGACTAAAAATAGTGTAATGGGCTTTTTAAAGAAATAGCTCAGGGCTTCCCTGGTGGCTCAGTGGTAAGGAATCCACCTACCAGGGCAGGAGACACGGGTTCAATCCCTGATCCGGGAAGATCCCACGAACCAAGGAGCAACTAAGCCCGAGCACCACGACTACTGGGCCTGTCCTCTAGAGCCGCAGTCCACAAGAGAAGTCACCGCAGTGAGAAGCCCACCCACCGCAACTAGAGAGGAGCTCCCACTCGCCGCCCTCACAGAGTGAAGATGCAGAAGGGTCAAAAATAAATTAATTAAGTTACAGATACACAGAAACCAAACAGCTCAGACTCTACATACAAAAGAAGACTGCTCACTTTGAAGTATTGACCAGTGACTGAACTCAATCTCCACTTCCTCTCCCAGTCCCAGAACCAGACCCATCTCTGATGGTTGGGGGCCACCTGCAGCTCCAGGGGTGGGAGGTAGGTATCATCGGTGGTCCTAGTTGGAACCTTCCTACTCCAGACTGCTGTGATATAATAAAGAACGTAGGTGGTCTTTGTGTCTGGTCTGGCACAGAGCTTCAGAAGATCTTGGGCTATCCTGAGTTATCCTTTTAAAGTATAAACTTTAGGCATATCCCTTTAAATTCATAATGAGACCTTTTTTTTTTTTTAACCACACCTGTGTGTGTATGTGTTTGTGTACTCAGTTGTGTCTCACTCTTTGCAACCCCAATCCCATGGACTGTCCCACCAGGCTCCTCCGTCCATGGAATTTTTCAGGCAAGAATACTGGAGTGGGTTGCCATTCCCTTCTCCAGGGGATCTTCCTGACCCAGGGATCGAACCCTCATCTCTTTCATCTCCTGCACTGGCAGGTGGATTCTTTACCACTAGCCCCACCTAGGAAGCCACACCTGAGTTTATGCTAACGAGATGACTCAGGGTAGGGCCAGGAGACAATTTCAGCATCCAGACTAAGGTCAGAAAAACCAACCACAAGATTACAAGGTTGGGATTTCAGCCCCCTCCTCTGACCTCTGGGAATGGGAGAGGGACTGGGGATTGAGTTCAGTCACTGGTCAGTGATTGAATCAACCATGTCCACATGATGAAACCTTGATTACAAAAAATAATAATAATAATACTACTAACAAATGAAGCAAGGAGGCCGTGAGAGCTTCCTGGTTGGCGAACACACCTGGATTCCAGGAGGAGAAAGCGTAGGAGCTGAGTCACACCCTCTCACTCCCCAGGACTTGGGCCTATGTGTGTGTTCATCTTGGATGTTCGTTTGCCTGTTTTGTAATAAAACGGTAATTGTAAGTATAGTGCTTCCCTGAGTTTGGTGAGTCATTCTACTGAACTGCTGAATCAGAAGGAATCATAGAAACCACTGAATTTATACCCAAGATGGTAGAAATGTGGGTAGCCTGGGGACCTCACTTGTGGCTGGTGTGTGTATAAGGGTGGTCTTGTTAGAGATCTTGCCCTTTCACTTATGGGATCTGATGCAAACTCTGGTTAGTTAACATCAGAGTTGAACTAAATTGTGGACACCCAGCTGAGCAGGGTGAAATATCAATAACCTCAGATATGCAGATGATACCACCTTTATGGAAGAAAGTGAAAAACTAAAGACCCTCTTGATGAAAGTGAAAGAGGAGAGTGAAAAAGCTGACTTAAAACTCAACATCCAGCAAACTAAGATCATGGCATCTGGTCCCATCACTTCATGGCAAATAGATGGGGAAACAATGGAAACAGTGACAGACTTTATTTTCTTGGGCTCCAAAATCACTGCAGATGGTGATTGCAGCCATGAAATTAAAAGATGCTTGCTCATTGGAAGAAAAGCTATGACCAACCTAGACAGCATATTAAAAAGCAGAGACATTACTTTGCCAACAAAGGTCTGTCTAGTTGAGGGCTATGATTTTTCCAGTAGTCATTTATGGATGTGAGAGTTGGACTATAAAGAAAGCTGAGTGCTGAAGAATTGATGCTTTTGAACTGTGGTGTTGGAGAAGACTCTTGAGAGTCCCTTCGACTGCAAGGAGATCCAGCCTCAGTCCTAAAGAAAATCAGTCCTGAATATTCATTGGAAGGACTGATGCTGAAGCTGAAACTTCAAAACTTTGGCCACCTGATGTGAAGAACTGACTCCTTGGAAAAGACCCTGATGCTGGTAAAGATTGAAGGAGAAGGAGAAGGGGACAACAGAGGATGAGATGGTTGGATGGCATCATCAGCTCGATGGACATGAGTTTGAATAAGCTCCAGGAGTTGGTGATGGACAGGAAAGACTGGCGTGCTGCAGGATATGGGGTCACAAAGAGTTGGACGTGACTGAGCGACTGAACTAAACTGTGGACACCCAGCTGGTGTTGCAGAATTGGCATCAGATTCCAGTATGTCACCCTGAGGCTAAAACAAAAGGTCCCAGGATGCAGAAGGCTTGGGTTAAAATGCTCATATTGTTACTGTTCACGTAACTTCTCTTAAAGATTCCATTTTTCTCATCAGGTAATGTTGGTAAAAGAACAATGGTCATATTCAGGGCTAACGTGAGAGTTAACTATATTGGAAAAGCACTTTATGAACTGAGGAACACAAAGCAAATATTGGCTACTATTGTGGCCCAGACTCTAATGTATAATCAAAAATCTTATTTATAACCCAACAAGAGCTTTGTGGCCCAATTTTCACCCTTTTTCAAATCAAGTGAGAAAATAATGAATGTAGATTCCCAAAGCTCAAGACATAAATTTGGTTCTATGTGTCTTTTGTGTGCATGTCTGGGATTTTTTTCAACCAAGTTTTTTCCACTCCGTTCCAGGCAGAAACTCGACAATTTCTTCTCATGAATCATCTTTCTATGGCACTCTTCCACACCCGGCAGAAAAATGATGTGAGGCCACGGTCTTTGCTGGCCGGTACTCAAACAAAACATGCAAAACCGAACTGCATGTGGTCTTTGAGTCATTCCTGAGATCCTGAATTCTCTCAACCCCTGAATCTGAGTTGGATTAGTGGGAATGCCAGCTGGATGCCGTGGGGACGGTTGCTCTCAAGAGTCAGCAGAGAAGGATGGCGGTGAAGGGATGTGAATAAATATGTTAGCTGCACCCACTCATGAAAATGAGACTCTATGCCTGAAACAAAGGTGAAGTGAGCCTGCCTCTGTGATTTTTAACAAATTAAGGCTGTAGTAAGTAAGATGCTACTTTCCCAGGTCCTCTATGCCCCAATCCAAAGATGGGCAAGGACAGGTAAGAGCTGACGAGACAGCAAGAGCATATTGCGTGCACTGTGTATCCGGTGCTGTAGGGATCAGGAAAGAAGAGAAAAACACCCAGCAGCACTCCAAACACACACGGAGTACTTCGTTTTCACCAGGACTGGAGATGCATGAAATATAGCCTTGAGTTTCAAATTCTCTGTGTTTGTACACACACGTCTTCAAAGAGACAAAATATAATGGGTCTATTGGTACTTTACATGATCATTAGGATCTTGCAAAGGAAACCCAAAAACAGATCCTCAATGCTCCACGCCCTGGCTTCTCTTCAGGGATCCTGAGACCCAGGGCGCTGGACTTAACTTGCCAAAAACTCCCCAAGTCGGACTTGGTATGCACAAGAAAGCACTTCCCTCTTGTTAAATGACCTCGCCTCATCATGGAACCATAAAAAGAAAGCTTTCAGATCATTTGTCTCCATCACGAAAATTTATAAAAATGAGGCTTTTTTTTTTTTTAAAAAAAAGTTAAATTATTTTGGCCTGTGAGTTTCAGATGGGGTTGTGTATTTCCCTAAAGGGTCAAAAATAGAACATTTATTAAATGGCAAGTTATTCAAAAACCAGCACAGGCCCCAGTTGTCTTTCAAAAGCTCTGATTTACTGGATATTTCTCCCTTGAGAGAGGCCTTTTTAAAATGTTCATTTCCATTTTAAGAGACGGAGGGCTTTGATCTGTTGGGAGCATTCTTTTTCTTTCCCTGAGTGGGACCTGTCGACTCCTCCAGGCAGAACTGGAGCCTTGCTCTCAGGGTCTGTATTTTTCCACGGACTTCCCAGGCATCCAGACAGCACCTCTCAAATCGGCATTCACCCCGGTCAATCTGGAAGTCAGCATTGGTGAGTCCCTACCCAGGGGACATGTGGTCTCATGTTTTTGTCACACCTAAATCAGAACCCAGTTTCCAGGACATAAGGCAAAGGTAAAAATAAATAGTCTTGACATCCCTAGGTCCAGTAGATGCTGCCAGGCCTTCCTTTAAATCATTCAGAATTTCATAACCAATTTAATCCTATTAGTCCTATAAAGTCGAATCACAGCTGTCGTGACATTAAGAGTGTATTTTGCTTTTGAAAGATTTTTACCTTTTTGTTTGTGTATTTGTTTGGCTTTGCGGAGGTGATGCCAATATGGGCACAGAGCCTGTGGGCCATGCATTTGTCAATTCTAGAGGGGTAGGAAGATAAAGGATGATGTAGCCACTCTCAGTATCAAAACTCTCACTGTGCTTTGTTTTCAAAGGACACCACACTTCTCCCTACAGGACCACCTCTGGCCCCCTGCTGTGTCTTAGCATAAGTTCAAGAAAGGACAGGCTTGAGTCCCACCAGGGTGCCCATCTCCTTGAAGGCTAGGTCTTAGCTCCCACCCATCTTACAACTGTAGGAACTGAGTGCCTGCCCTCCTAGTTGTATCCATGTCTGCTCCAGACACACACACGCAAGTACACACACACACACACACACACACACACACACACACACACACTGAAATCCCCAGGGGAGCATCAGGTGCTCCTCCCGGGGAATTCATTGCTCATCTACCTTTCTCCTTCCTCTCTCTCTTCTGCAACAATCCAGTGAATATTTCGTTTATATAAGCGTTCCGTGCAGTCAACCTGAAGATTCGTCTCCTGTATTTCAGGGCTGGGCCACTCTCGGAGGTAACTGTCACTCAACAGTTTATCCTTGTGCTGTTCCATTGAGTCTATTCCATATGTTAAGCGATTGATAGTAGACATAGGGCCACGAGGGGCGGGGGCTGTTGCAGAGACAGAATGAGCAATTGATAGAGGTGGACCCGCCTGCCCTGGGCTCCTGCTGCCATCTCTCACAGGTAAATGACATGTACAAGCTGAGAAAAAAACAACTCTCTCATTTTCTTGTAGCACATTTTGTTTGTTTGTGTGTCCGATTACACAGTCAATCAATTGTGACAAGCCACTGGGCTATGCAAGGCATCGCAAATCCAATGTAAACCCCAGGCTCTGCAGACAGAGAAGAAACCAATCCCAACTGTTCACGGCTGTTCCCCACTGCGGAGGGAGAAAGGCAGGAACAAGGGGGTTTTTCCAACTGACTTTCTATGACAGGGAGGGAAAGAAATTGTGTTCCCCAGGAGAAAGTGGTTAATTTTATTTTATTTTTGTAGCTGCAGGCAGTCTGTGGATAAGTGGGTATTACGATCCTGGTACATCTCTAATTAATAAGATCAATTGCCACTGTATTTTCTTTTACAAACTCATTTAGATATGTCAGGGCTGCAATTATTTTGAGAATGATCTGGCTTTACGCTTATTCATCTTTCCTCTTCCTCAAGGAGAAAATAAAACTGTCAGCTTAAATGCCCTTTGAAGTCTGTTTTAGATCCTTGATTGAAAATTAAAAACAAAGTCGCTAGCCCAGTGCCACTTACAGGGTCAAAGTTCCTGTCCTCATGTTGGGGTGTGTGTGTGTGTGTGTGTGTGTATTGTGTTAATGCCTGTTGTTAAAAGGGTCACATGTTGGTTTTCTAATAACATGCTGCATCTCTTTGCTTTCATCTCTTTAGATCTACAAGAACCCTGAAGTTCCTATTATTTTGAAACTGAGAAGCACCAGGCGTTTTGCTTAGCTGTTGTTTTTTGATTCCGAGAACGACCTTTCTCCAAATGGACGTTATAACTCTTGGTGTAAACCTAGAGAATGGCTTAGGAAGCTTTGCTCACCACCCTCCTGCCTCCTGCAGGAATTACCGCCAACTGAATGTGCAGAAATCCACCCCCACTCCTGGGGACCCAGATGTCACCCCACTAGGTGGGAAGGGCCCGCCATCCCTTCTCTGAGTCTGTGCACTCAGTTCCGACAGCATCACCACCGAAAAACCCGAGAACCTGCCTGGTCGTTCCATCCGTCTCTGGGGAGCCCCCCACAGACACAGACAAATAAACCTGGTCAATCCTGTGATGCCCGAGGAATGCTTCTAGACGCTCCCTCTGGGAAGGGCGAACCCAAACTCTTTCAAACAGAGACCTAAACCTTTTAAACTTGGAGAAGCCAGAGAGGCTGGCATGAGGCTAAGAAATCAGAGAAGCTGCTCTGAACTGAAGCAGCTGTCTCTCCCAGGCCATCCCCTGCCTGCTTCTCCCATCCCTGCCTTCCGTCTGATTTGTCTTTAAGGTTTTAACATTATCCCTCTGCTGACAAATGAATACTTTTCTGGAAGATGAGGTATTTCCAGAAGCTGGCAGACACTGGAGTGCAGTGGTCTGGCTCCCTCGATTCATTATTTGAACAGGAGAGGCCTGGAGGCTTGCACTAGCATCACACTCAAGGTGATGATAAATGTGGTCTGGCCGGGGTGGTAATATGGGAATTTCTAGCCAGGTCGTGTCTAGACCACGGTTTTGTTAGGGAGTGAAAACCACAAAGGAGGGGGCTCCAGTACCCTGCTCCTCAGAGAAATGGTCCCCAGGGAGCTCCAGCCACATTTCAAGTCTGAACCCTCATCCGGCCTCTCACTGGGGCTGCTGTAAATAACATTAACCTGTCTTTCAGTGAGCTCTGGGAAGCTTACAGACTGAACACGCTTTTTGTTGTCTGTAGTTGGGCATTAAGCTCAGTACTGTCAAGTCTAATTATTCTCATTAAGGCCTGAAAGTTTTAGGGATTAATTAAGCAGAGAGCAAAAGCTTATGCAGAACAGCAATATTTTCCCCCTCAAGGATTAGCCCGTCATTCTGGTGGGGTTTTTCTTGAGCGCTGCCCATTACTTTAGGAGATAGCAAAGTGTGGAGCTCATATAATATGGATTAGAAATAGCCTACATTTCACATGTGCTACTCAGCCATGAAAATAAGTCCTGGCCCTTGTGCCCATAACCCAGAAGGCTCACTAATGAGAACCAGGCAGTGGGGCTAATGAGAAATCCAATACGTGCTGTCTCTTTTTCCCATTTCCTTTCAATTTACTTTCCACCAGATTCGATGTGTATAGGAGGAGTCCGAGTTGGTGCTCGTGTTCTTCTCTTAACTTGGTGAGATGTTTAGAAATTACCTAATTCTACCCCTTCGTCCCAAGATGTGAATTCTGGGACTAAGTGATTTGCTCAAAGAGCCATAGTTATTGACAAAAGTCCTTTAAGTGAAGGTGGCAGGAAACTTCTGGAAGCACTGACGGTCCTCACGTCAATTAGAATGGTGAAGGTACTTAGCACTTGGGGTTGGTGTGCACCAAAACTCAGCAGAAGGAAACAAGGTTGTCTCACAGCAAAGGGATGATGATGGTGAGGACCTAACTTGCGTGTGAGCCCCAGGGAACCCTGGGACACCAGGAGGTGCCAGCAGGTGTCCTGTTCAATGAAGGATTCCAAGGCTTTGTGAAGAAACGGGGGCAAGAAGATGGATAAGCAGGCCCTGCCATTGCCAAGGATAAAAAGGAGAGACGTGTGGGTAATCATCCTTGCTCTATTCCGTGAACTTGAGTTTTCAGCAAGATGGATTTTCAGAGCGGTGTTTCTGTTGTTCACTTTTTGCATTTCACATAGAGACATGGTTCCCATTTGAGGATCTGAAATGGAGCATTCTGGCTCCCACAGACTCCCATGTTCATTTACTCGCTTAGCCCTTTAGATTGGCCCCTGGTGTGCGCCTAGAACTTGGGCTGCAGGAGAGCCACCATCCCTAGGGCTTCTCTGTGCTGAGCTGTGGCTTCCACCCAGCAGAGGTAGGGGTCCCGCTTCTACCCGAGACCTGGCCATACCCTGCTGCTCCCGCTGTACCCCAACACATCTCTGGCACACCAGAGGACTGCCCAGCAACCTGAAGGGGGCCAGAGAGAGCCCCTCCCATAGACACCAGTTGGAATACAGCCAGGAAGAGCAAACTTGGCTGCCATATTAGGTCGGGTACCTCAGTGGAGCTTCCTTTACTGTCTCTGGTAAGCTGGTTTTGGCTTCTCAAAGAAGGCAACAGGAAAAGTGTAGCTTGCAGAGGCTGGATTCACTGGGCAGAACCACATCCCAAGAGGAGTGGTCAGTGAAGCCAGGTGTGACAGCAAAAATGGGAGCAGCAGCTGTCCAACAGCCTTGGAGAAGGTGGTCAGAGGAGACAAGCCACCATTGTCATCATCAGCTGGAGCCCTTCTCTGAACGTGACAGATCCTTCTAGCTTCTCTGCTCATAAAGAGCCGTTATTCCCTTCCCAATTCTCCAGGGCACTTTGCTTACGGTTCTTTTTGTTTCCTAAATGCTGCATTTGCTTGTATGTTTATCTATGAACCGTGAGTCCCAGAGGATCTCACTGCTTCATTTACCTTTGGCCTGTGTCAACCCTGCAAAATTCATATGTTGAAGCTCTAACCCACAATGTGACAGTATCTGGAGGTGAGGTCTTTGGGAGATCACTAGGCTTAGATGAGGTCATGAGGATGGGTCCCCCGTGATGGGGTTTAGTGGCTTATTAAAAAGAGGATGAGACAAGAGGTCTCACCCTCTCTCTGTACCTACACTCTCACCAAGGAAAGGTCATTTGGGACCATAACCAAGAAGAAGATTCTCACCAGGAACCAAATCGGCTGGCACCCTGACCTTAGACTTCCCAGCCTCCATAACTGCAAGAAAGAAATGTCTGTTGTTTAAACCATCGGGTCTATGGTAATTTATTATAGCAGCCTGAGCTGACTCAGAGAGCCTAGAGCCATGATTCTTACATAAGAGGTGAAAGCAAACTCACTGACTGATGGGCTGGAATCTCTCTCACCTACACATAAACAGTGACCCAACAATTAATCGGTACATCCATTTTCAGCTTCTACTGTGGGAAACACGATGGGCTGAGCAGTGGGAAATGATAACTTCTTTTCAAAACCGAACCAAAGGTCCAAGCAGCTTAACACAGTATTAGATTTTGTCAAATGGGTATGTGTCATTATGCATGCAGATCTAATTAATCGTATTTCTAGTGGATGCATTGAATAACCTGAGAGAAGAAATCAATTACAGAAACTCATGTTGCTCATAATTTGAGGACTTTATGTCTCAAGGTTTAGGTTTGAAATCAAAACTGTTTAGCATGAGGGGTGGGAAGATGGGAGGGAAGTATGCTTTTTACATTCTGAAGACATTTAAGGGTAGGGGATATAGGATGGTTAACCTGTATGTGTTAGTGGGATATCTCTGCATCTTTTAAAGGTTGTGAGCATAAAAGGTGAACAAGAATTATTTTATAAGTAATACAGCTAACTGACACGTCTTCTGTTGTTTCTAAATCTGAAGAGAAAGCCTGTGACTTAGTACTTCTGCCCCAGCTCTTCCAAAGGCAAAACTGTGCACTGAATCAGGAGTGGAAGAAGGACTATGACACAGAGGATAAATGAACACAGGGTCAGGAATAAAGAATATCACTTTCTCTATTGCTTGTTAATTACAGTAACTCCTTAGATACTGAAAGCTTGCGTTCTGTTCAGTGAGCATTGGGTCGACACGTGTAAGATGTGCTCAGCTGTACTTCTTCACCCCATCGCTGACACCACGAGGGCCTGCTCAGCTCTTTGCGGCCTTTCCCGGGAGGACCCTGGCCCCCATCCCTCTGCCCACGTGCTTGACTATCATGGAAGCGGGTCCACAGTGAACTAAGTCCAGGAGGGCCAGGGTGAGCTTTGCATCCAGCAAGGTTATCTAAAGGGCCTGGAACGCTGCCTGAGCATAATACGAGCTTAATCAAAGTTGCCGCTTGGTTGAATAAAGGGACTCATCAAGGCTCAAAGCAACAGCCCATTCAGGCCCCAGGGCACCCCCAGGACAGGCTAACACCCACCACAACCCCCCCACCTCCCACCCCCTCACCTCCATCTTGGCAGTTTTCTCTGGTGTCAAGGAGGATCCAGTAGAGGTGGGGAGATGGGAGCGATGTGATTGGATCTGGGGAAAGGAAGCCAGATTTGGCAGAATCCAAGTTCAGTTCAGTTCAGTTACTCAGTCTTGTCTGACTTTTTGCGACCCCAAGAACTGCAGCACGCCAGGCCTCCCTGTCCATCACCAGCTCCCGGAGTTTACTCAAACTCATGTCCATTGAGTCAGTGATGCCATCCAGCCATCTCATCCTCGGTCATCCCCTTCTCCTCCTGCC
>NW_011494846.1:1270436-1283715 GCF_000754665.1 Bison bison bison | reverse complement strand
CAGAGTCTTTTCCAATGAGTCAACTCTTCGCATGAGGTGGCCAAAGGATTGGAGTTTCAGCTTTAGCATCAGTCCTTCCAATGAACACCCAGGACTGATCTCCTTTAGGATGGACTGGTTGGATCTCCTTGCAGTCCAAGGGACTCTCAAGAGTCTTCTCCAACACCACAGTTTAAAAGCATCAGTTTTTTGTTGCTCAGCTTTCCTCACAGTCCAACTCTCACATCCATACATGACCACTGGAAAAACCATAGCCTTGACTAGATGGACCTTTGTTGGCAAAGTAATGTCTCTGCTTTTGAACATGCTATCTAGGTTGGTCATAACTTTCCTTCCAAGGAGTAAGTGTCTTTTAATTTCATGGCTGCAGTCACCATCTGCAGTGATTTTGGAGCCCCCCAAAATAAAGTCTGACACTGTTTCCACTGTTTCCCCGTCTATTTGCCATGAAGTGATGGGACCGGATGCCATGATCTTCGTTTTCTGAATGTTGAGCTTTAAGCCAACTTTTTCACTCTCCTCTTTCACTTTCATCAAGAGGCTTTTTAGTTCCTCTTCACTTTCTGCCATAAGGGTGGTGTCATCTGTATATCTGAGGTGATTGATATTTCTCCCGGCAATCTTGATTCCAGCTTGTGCTTCTTCCAGTCCAGCATTTCTCATGATGTACTCTGCATATAAGTTAAATAAGCAGGGTGACAATATACAGCCTTGACGTACTCCTTTTCCTATTTGGAGCCAGTCTGTTGTTCCATGTCCAGTTCTAACTGTTGCTTCCTGACCTGCATACAAATTTCTCAAGAGGCAGATCAGGTGGTCTGGTTATTGATATTTCTCCTGGCAATCTTGATTCCAGCTTGTGCTTCTTCCAGCCCAGTGTTTCTCATGATGTACTTTGCATATAAGTTAAATAACCAGGGTGTCAATATACAGCCTTGATGTACTCCTTTTCCTATTTGAGGTTAAACCAAAGCAAGGAAAGATTAGAAGCCAGGAAATGTGGCTTCCTTCATCAAGGTGAGGAGAGCAGTGAAGAAGGTGGACAGATGGGACCTGAATGGAGGAAGGGAGGTGGGCCGGGGTGGCCACCTGGGTGGAGGTGGGGGTGAGAAACAGAAGAGAGCTATGGATTCTTCCAGGTTTCTCTGGCTCGAGACTGGAGGACGGCATGATTAACCCAAATTAGAAATGAGTTAAGAACAGATGGGAGTGCACCGGATGCTTCATTCAAGTCTCAGCCTGACTCCGTCAATGTCAAGTCAGAACATCTCAGTCATCCAGCTGAGTGGTTTGATGGAGACCTAAAGGTACGTTTTTGCTAACAGGCTGTCGGATGTAAGATCCTATTGATAGATAATTCATTATCCACACACCTTGTATTCACCTTCCTTGTAGAAACAGGTGTGGCCTTTTTAAGCACACAGAATGCACTCGACAGGGACAGAGAGGCAGAGCTAGTGGTCATGGCCATGGAGGGTTTGCCGTCTCTGCCGGCTATCATGGCCCTGTGGGCAAGAAAAGGCTCCTCTGGTCGGAAAGCAAAACTTGGCCTATTCTGAGTGTCATGCATAGCTTCTCAAAGGCCCTGTGAGTTGCAGCATAGTGTTCTTCGCATTTTCCACTCAGAGGCACAGCAAGAGGTATTTGGCACGCAGGAGTCGGGCTGCCTGAGCGCTAATCCCTTCGAGGGCGGGTGTCCATCCTGTTCCTGCAACCCCCTCACTCTCCCCTCCCACCCTTTGCGTCTTTTCATTTTCTTGCCCCTTTCATTTTGGCTCCTCACCCGGGTGTGGCTTTGTGTGGAAGTCATTTATTCTTGGAACCCCCTACTTCCACCAAGTGGGGGAAATGTGGAAGAGATTAGAAGGATCCCAGCAAACTCCAGGTCCTGATCCAGGAGATAAGGGCCCCACCTGTGGTTTGAGGGAGGAATGGAAGGGAGGAAGGTGGGCCGTCTAGAAGGATCTGCGGCCAGCGCAAGGGAGTCCCATCCTCCAGGAGGTTAGAGTCCTATGGGCTGTGCTTGCGCCTGATGTCACCTCCCTGAGAAGGAAATGTGGTCCCCACTGCGTCCAGATGAGCAAGGTCAGGCATGTAGCACCCAAATCTTACTGGTGGCAATAATTTCCCTGTCTCCAGCTTTTGCCCTCTTTATCACAAATTGGCTAAATGGGATGATCCTATCAAAGATTTTGAATGATCCTTCCAACCTACTAGGCTTCCCTGATGGCTCAGACGGTGAAGAATCTGCCTCCAGTGCAGGAGACCTGGGTTGGATCCCTGGGTTGGGAAGATCCCCTGAAGAAAGGAACGGTAACCCACTCCAGTATTCTTGCCTGGAGAATTCCACGGACAGAGGAGCTTGGCAGGCTGCAGTCCATAGGGTCGCAAAGAGTGAGACACGACTGACTGACTAACACTTTCACACTTCCAACCTACTAAGGAGGTGAAAAAAAAAATGTGTAAGAACTAGAAATCCAGTTCACTGCCAGTTTCTAGCTTTGCTTGAACTTCACAATTGAGGTGGCACGGAATAATTTGAAAATTTGACCTACGGTAAGTCCCCTACGTACGAACCTTCAAGTTTCGAGCTTTCAAAGATGTCAACGTGTCCCTGTAGGCCAGCTGTTGTACTGACTGCTGTACTTTTCAAGGTACTGTATTGTAAGATTAAAATGTTTTTTTTTAATTTTTAAAAATGTTTTCTGTATTTTTTAAATGTTTTTTAAATGTATTATTTGTGTGAAAAGTATTGTAAACCTGTTACAGTACAGTATTGTGTAGCCGACTGTGTTAGCTGGGCACCTAGGCTAACTTGGGAACAAATTGGATGTATGGACACTCTCTCAGAATGGAACTCATTCACATGTAGGGGACCTGCTGTATTATCCAATATCTCTTGTGATAAAGGGGCTGAGGCATTGGTCTTTAAACACCTCATTATGCCAACAGGAAGGAGTGAGGCTCTTCAACCAGTTCAGTAGCTGTTGAATCCAAAAGTTCAAAAGGTCCACAGATCCCCTGTAGAATCTGTTTCCTAGCCCGACTCCTGCTCTAGGATCTTCCTTATCCTAATCATTGTGTTATCACACTGTGACCTAGTAAGTGAGGCTCAACCGTGCCTGACCCTTTTGCAGCCCCATGGATGCGGCCAGGCTCCTCTGTCCATGGAATTTTCCAGGCAAGAATATTGGAGCGGGTTGCCATTTCCTCCTCCAGGGGATCTTCCCTATTTAGGAATCAAACCCGCATCTCTTACGTGTCCTGCACTGGCAGGCAGGTTATCATCAGTGCCACCTGGGAAGCCCCGTGGCACATTGGCAAGTGGATTCTCCATCACTGGTGCCAGCTGGGAAGCCCACTGTGATCTAACGCTATACTCTGGTCTCAGGAATGGGTGGTTGGCAGGATTGTCCGTAAGGTGTCCTAAAAGACCTTGCTCCACGTTTGCTGGGCAAGGAGAGCAGAGGGGCAGGGGGCCCCGAGGGGATGACTGCCTCCCCCTTCTTCTGCGCAAGAGCCCAGCAGGCAGGCTGAGCCAGATCCGCAGACAGCCACTGCCAGCCGAGTAGAGGGCAGACAGAACACACCGAGAACCTCAGCTCCAAAGGGCCCAGCACCCAGCTCGCCGACGTGGGTGCGTCCGTCCGCACACACCGCCCCTGCCTGCAGCTCTCCCCACACGAGGAGCTGCTTTTGATCAAAGGCGGCTTGCCGCCCCCGAGGGGCAGGAGGAAAAGCCACAAGTGGTGACAAGCTCCAAAGACAGTGGAGTCACCATCCGCCAGAGTGGAATCTTCCGAAGCCTGCAGTCTGGGGAAAAAACCCAGGTGCCTATCCACTCGGCCACACCCACCGCAGGGGCAGGGAAAGGAAAACAACAGGCTGGAAAGGCAGGCCGCTTCCTGCTCTGTGCGGAGACAAACAGTGTCCTGCCAAGAGCTGACCTGCAGAAGATGTTTGTTGGGTGAACCGGTCTTGAGCAAAGCAGAGTCAAGTTTGAATGTAGGCCCATGATACATTTCATCATGATTTGAAAAGATTAATAATGTAATACACCAAAAATCATTGATTTGTACACTTCAAACAGATATAGGAACTGTATCTCAATAAAGCCATTGTTAAAAATGCAAAACAAGTAAAAAGACACATTTTGCAAAAAACAAAAGCAAAAAACCTAAAGCTCCAATTAAACTGTGTCTGTGAAAACTTTTTTAAAAGATGCTGTGTGTACTAGCAGAGTTTCTTGCCAGCAGCCTTGCACTGTCTTTAACTGCCTCCCCGCTCCCCATTCTTGGCTGTTTCTTGTATGTCACCACTGAGATTTGAGCTCAGCTTCAGGTGGGTGTTTCATGCAGGAGATGGTGCTTGGCTGCAGGCAGAACCCCTTGGTTTTGGGAGTTCTGATTCCTCAGCCACCTGATTCATCAGTCAGGCTGCCCACCTCTCAGACCCTGACCTTAAAAGTCTAATTTTCTCTCTTGCTGCTGCTGCTAAGTCGCTTCAGTCGTGTCCGACTCTGTGCGACCCCATAGACGGCAGCCCACCAGGCTCCCCCATCCCTGGGATTCTCCAGGCAAGAACACTGCAGTGGGTTGTCATTTCCTTCTCCAATGCATGAAAGTGAACAGTGAAAGTGAAGTCGCTCAGTCGCATCTGACTCCTAGTGACCCCATGGACTGCAGCCTACCAGGCTCCTCTGTCCATGGGATTTTCCAGGCAAGAGTACTGGGGTGGGTTGCCATTGCCTTCTCCGTAATTTTCTCTCTTAGCTGTGCCCTAAAACCCTGTATGCAGGCTCTTTGCCTTTCCTCCCTTACTTAGCACATCCTACACTTTTTTAAACCATCTCTTCTATCCTTGGTTTTCCCTTAAACCTTTAGCATTTCACTACATCACACCTTTAACTTGCTGAGAGCTGCAAGCAGGGTCATGGACTGTTTTGACTGAAGGAATCATTAAAATAGCAACAATTTACAATACACGCTGTATATATGCACACACAAAATACAGGTAGACACAAAGACAGAAACAGCTTGTCAGTGTCTCTCCTCTCACTACATTGGGAAGGGTAATCTGGAATCCCTGACACTGCATTTGCTGCAAGAGGATTGGAAATATTCAACCAGCAATGATAGAAGAACTAGGTCATAAAAACATCTTGTATATAAATATCTATTGTTCACGGGGAGGTGCCATGTCCAGATCAGGGCATATATTGTGATTAGATTTAACACTCATGTAAACATTTCCCAACCTGTCATTTTCTCAGCTGGATTTGTGCTTCACCCACATTAGACAGTCAGCAAAGAGTGCCAGAGAAGCACAGAAGACAGGGGGGGAAGCAATTAGGGTAGGGGAAAAAGAAGGAAAAAATAAAAACAGTCTTGAAAATATATCATCCTAACACGCAAAACAGCTAGTGTTCAGAGAAGATGTTAAGAGATTCAGAAAAAAGAGAATGACACTGTAAGAATGGTTGTAAGCATGTTTTTTATCTTACTAGAATCTTTAGAAAGTCAGCAATTTGCATACCGCACCTGTATTAATCAGATACTTGATTGAACAGAGGTTTCTCATTCCTTTCCTCCGTCAAACTGTCTAGGATGACACTGGGGGAATTGACTCTGATGTTCAAACGAGTAGCAGGGAGGAGTGTCTGGAGTCACCACTCAATGAAATAATTTAGCACTTTTATTAGGAAATCATTATATTTACCAAAGGAAAAACCTAATTTTCACAGCAAACACAGGAAAATCAAGCAGTTTCAAAGGCTGCATAAGAAAGATTAGTCAAGTACACATCTGTCCCCAAAGATAGACAAGTTGAACAGGTAAACCCACTCTTGGTCATGCAGACTTGTAGGTAGATCATACAACAGCTTTGGTATTGTTTCTTACTCTGAACGATTGCCTCCTGCCGTTGTTGGCTGGCTATGCAAGCGCTATCCTGAACTACCAACTACTACTTACTTTCCAGTGTCCTTTGTATCTAAGGGTGTCAGTGTGACTTGTCTTGGCCAAGGAAGTTTGCTGAGGATGAGAACGAAGCTGGGTTATGGGAAGGCTTGCATGAGACAGGTAAGCTGTCTTATGGGCTTCCCAGGTGGCGCCAGTGGTAAAGAATTCACCTGCCAAGCCAGAGACATAAGAGATGTGGGTTCGATCCCTGGGTTGGGATGATCCCCTGGAGGAGGGCATGACAACCCATTCCAGTATTCTTGCTGGAGATCCCCATGGACACAGGAGTCTGGTGGGCTACAGCCCGTAGGGTCGCACAGAGTCAGACATGACAGAAGCAACTTAGTAAGCAAGCAAGCTATCTCTTCCCCTTGTTTCTGCCCTGTAAGTGGTTTTGATGCTATGAGCTGCAAAAGTCATTTACAGCTTCAGGATGGCAAGGACAAGGGACAAAACTCAACACCTCAGGATGTCAGAGTGAACAGAGGAAACACGTGGCTCCCCAAAGATTCAGTTGAGTGGTTGAACCAACACCAGCCTCCAGCTCCTGCCAGATGTCTTAAGTGAAAAAGCAAATACCTATGGGCCTAAGGTACCATTTTGGATTTCTATTACCTGCAGCCCAAAGCATTTCTAAGTGACCCATCATGTACCAGGGATCCACATAGGCCCAAAGCAGGAGCTAGAATCTGGGTGTCTGATGAACTAGTGTTGCAAATTGCCTGAAGTCATCTGTTTGCACTTTTAGAAGTCGAATTACTTTAGCTTTCACCTTTAGATCTGTAATTTTCCTGGAACTGATATCTTTTATACCATGTAAGAGAAGAATCAAGACTTTTGACATATGGCTATCTAATTGACTCAGACCATTATGAAAAAAAAAATCTTTTAACCAATGCACTACTGTGTTAACTTTGTCATCAAGTATGACTTTATATAAATGAGTACACTTTTAATACTTTCTTCTGATATACTACTTGATATTTCTATTTTGTATGAACAGTAAGCTCCCTTAACTGTCTACAGCTTTACAATACTTCTTTATATAATAAACTCTCCACTTTTATTTTTGTATTAAAAGAGTAGTTGACTATTATCCTTTGAATTTTCATACAAATTTTACAATCAACCTGTTGCTTTCCCAAAAAAGAGAAAAAGCAAAACATACATCTTAAATATCCTAGATATTTAATTTCTTGAGTATCTTGATCTGTTGGTGTCTTTATAACACTGAATCTTCTAATCTATGAATGTAGCCTATTCTTCTTTTATTTAGATCTTATTTGATTTCTCTCATAATGTTTTCTTGCACATTTTTCATTGTATTTATTTTAGAACTTGATGATTTGAGGATGCTATTATAAATAGTATGGATGTTATTTCCTTTACAATTGTTGCTGTACCATCATACCCAAAGTTTAACTTCTGTAGTTTCAGTAACCTGCAGTCAACCATATTCTGAAAATATTAAATGGTAAATTCTAGAAATAATTCCTAAGTTTTAAATTGTGTACTATTCTGAGTAGCATGATGGAATCTTTCACTGTTCCTATCCATCCTGCTGAGGACCTAGAATCATCATTTTTTCTAGTGTATCCACGGCGTATATGCTACCTGTATCAGAAAAAAATATAGTCCATATAGGGCTTGGTACTGTCTAAGGTTCTGACATCCACTGGGCGTCTTGGAACATATCTGCTGCAGATAAAGAGGAAATACTGTATGTAGGAATAAACTGATTATTGTGTATTGGTATTGTATTCAGTGGCGTGGCTGAACTTACTTAATAATTCTAATTATTTTTCTATAAATTCTTTTGTATTTTTCTAAATGCACCATCATGTCATCTACAATAGCAATAATATTGTATCTTCCTTTTGAAACCTCATTGCTTTTATCTCTTTTTTCTTGCTAGTAATTCAAATAAAACACTAAAGAAGGTGACTCTGGTATCTTTTCTCATTCCTAATCTCAAGGGATGGCTTTCATTATTTTACCTTTAAGTATGATGTTTGCAGTAGATTTTTTTGAAGATGCCCTTTATCAGATTAAGAGAATGACTTCTGTATTTATTTTGAGAAGTAAGAATTTTATTCAGAATGCATACTGAATTGTATCCAATGCTTCTACATTTACGGAGATGGCCACATCTCCTTTATTCTGTTTTTATTATTCTAAATTGCCTATATTATCCTATGTCTAATTTATCATTCTCCTTTACACTATTAATGTGTTCAATTATAATTGCAGTCTTTCGATTATTAAACCATTCCTATATCTCTGGAATTAACCCAAATTGGTTCTGATTTGTACTTTTTATACATCACTGGATTTGACTTGCAAATATTTTAATTAAGAATTTTAAATCTACAGTCATGAAAGAGACTCATCTTTAATTTTTCTGACTTGTGATGTCCTTGTATTATTTCAAATTATAGTGAAAGCGTTAGTAGCTCAGTTGCGTCTGACTCTTTGAGACTCCATGGATGTAGCCTGCAAGGTTCCTCTGTCCATGGAATTCTGCAGGCAAGAGTAATGGAGTGGGTAGCCATTTCCTTACATCTGACTTTATAAAACAAGTTTTAAAATGTCTTTTGTTTTCTTATTCTCTGGAAGAGTCATCCAAGATCATTTATTTATTAAAGTTTGGAAAAATTTTCCAAACTGGACCTGGAGTTGTCCTGAGGGCAAGGTTTTTAATAATGCATTCAATTTTAATAGATACTGGAATTCCTATTTCTCTCTGTATTTATTTTCATAAGATGTGTTTTTATAATCTATCAAATGTATTGGAATAAAAAAATTCATCATATCATTGATTTTCCTTTAATGTAAGGAGAATATGTAATGATGTCCCTTTTTTCCATTCCTGCTGTTGAGAAGTCTGGGGTTAGTGTTGCATGTTTTAAAATAATAAAAATTTTTTTTAAAATCTGGCTACTTTTAAGATTTCTACCTTTAGTTTTCACAGTCACGTTTCAGATCATAATATATCTAGATAATATATCTATATCTTGTATGTATCCCATTGGGGTTTATATCCTTCTAGAATCTATGGCTGGTCTCTTTTTCAGTTTAGGAAAATTCTTAGCTGTCATCTCATCAAATTTTGCTTCAGTTTCATCATCTTCTTGTGGGATTCTAATTATAAATTGGGACTCTAATTCCATGCATGCTAGGGCTTTTCCCTCTGCTCCACAGCCTGGAAAAGACTTGAGAGATGCAGCTGCCCTAAGTGAACAGTGTCTGTGGCCTATTTGTAGACTATTTAACCATGTACTCTCCTTAGAGAGCTCTTCCTTATAGAGTTTCTCTCTGCATCACCCAATTCTCACCCTCTGTCCTTCTCCTTAAACGTATTCTGAGCCGCCTCCTAGTCCCAGATGCAGTGCCCGTTCCGATCACTCTTTCCTTGCTCCTACAACCTGCTTTGAAAGCTATATCCAGGAGGGTTTCCTGAACGCTCAGGGAGGATCTTGGATCAAGTCTTTGACTTTTTTAAAATTTATTTTTGGCTGCTTTGGGTCTTCGTTGCTGCTATGGGCTTCTCTCATTGTGGTGCACAGGCTTCTGACTGTGGTGGCTTCTCACACTGCAGAGCTTCGGCTCTAGAGCAGGGGATTGGTAGATATGGCACATGGACTTAGATGCCCCACAGCATGTGGAATCTTCACAGACCAGGGACTGAACTCATGTGCCCTGCATTGGCAGGCAGATTCTTAACCACTGGACCACCGGGAAAGCCCCCACATCTGTGCCTTTCTATCAACTTTTGGCTGTCTATGCAGAGTGCAGGAAAAACTAATATAATTAGTCAGGAGGATGAGATAATGTAACTCTGGAATTTAATACCGGAACCTTTTATCCACGGGAGGATAAGACAGCCATAATCCCTCCTGGTCTTTAAAAAGGTTTCATCTTAGTCTTTATGGTTGGATGTCATCACCGGTTCAATGGACATGAGTTTGAGCAAGCTTCAGGAGATGGTGAAGGACAAGGAAGCCTGGCATGCTGCAGTCCACGGGGCTGCAAAGAGTCGGACACGACTGAGTGACTGAACAACAACAAATAATAATTTTATGTTTTTAAATGTTGCCTTAACTACCCACTTCCCCAAACAAAAGAAAAAGAAAGAAAAAAGTGGACTTGGTATATAACCCCTTGTGTTCGCCTCAGAACAACCTGATGAAGATTTATTATTGTCACTTTAGAGCTTATATAACAAGGGATGGAACTTGGTCTTGTCCATCTGTTTTCGAGTCTGGGCACGTGTGTGCAGGCATCCAACTCTGCAACCCCATGGACTGCAGCCCTCCAGGCTTCTCTGCCCGTGGGATTATTTAGGCAAGAATACTGGAGTAGGTTGCCATTTCCTCTTCCAGGGGATCTTCCTGACCCAGGGATCGTCTCCCGCATCTCCTGCCTTGGCAGGCGGATTCTTCATCACTGCACCACCTAGGAAGCCTGGGCACGTGCAGTGATATGAAGATCCAGCCTCCCTCTCATTCTCCTTTAGCCCCCTACACGCTCTTGCTCTCTGCAACGCAATCAATAGATCTAATGAAAAACCAGGTGACGTAGGACCAGGACCCCACTGGCTACAAGACTCCCCGCTCGGCTCTGCCCCGTGTGGAGCAGCATGTAAGGACCTTCAGCTCTGCTCACCTGTAATCAAGTTGGGAAGGTTTTGCTTGGCCCCATGACACCCGCGATGCTGGGCTTCTCCCCCAGGCCTCTCACCCTTTCATTTCTCAGCGATTCAGTCAGACTTCAGTAAGATTTCTGCGTCCACAATCTTCGAGGCTTTTTTTTTCCTTAGGCGACAATGAACCTTCAGTGAGGGCAAGGGCGAAGACACCTGTTTAATGAAAAGGCTGTGCTATGCTTAGTTGCTCAGTCGTGTCCAACTCTGCGACCGCATGGACTGTAGCCCGCCTGGCTCTTCTGTCCATGGGGATTCTCCAGACAAGAATATTGGAGTAGTGGGTTGCCAGGCCCTCCTCCAGGGGATCTCCCCAACCCAGGGATGGAACCCAGGTCTGCTGCATTGCAGGTGGATTCTTTACCGTCTGAGCCACCAGGAAGACACTTAAAAAAAAAAGCACCAGGCAGGCAGGTAGAGAAAGGGTCATGAGAGCGAGCTTTGCACCAGGATGTGGCTTTGTGTGTGCGCTCAGAAGCCACTGCATGTGTGTGGATACGTGTCTTATGTGCATTTCATTGGCTCTGAGCACGGACAGGACCAAGGAAGGGGCGGGGCGGCTTTGAGGCCGTGGGTGGGGAAGGACAGGGGGTCCTCAGGTGGGGCGGCGGAGGCTGGGGCATCTGGGTGGCAGCCGTAGGTGCAGTCTCGGAGCTGCTGACTGACATACGATTCCCGGCAGGCTGTCACCCGTGTGCTCATCATCCTGCCACTCAGCCTTAAGAGATGCTCTGTGTTTACCCGTCCGGAAGGCCCGGCTCAGGCCGGTCTCTGCCTCATTGGGCAGGCCGTCGCAGCCATCAGCCGTCATCATTCCAGAGGCCTGTCACACAGCCCAACACCCGCCGCAATTCCCGGGCAGTTGAAAGGCACCAGGCCCCTTCCGAGCAAGCACAGCATCCACAGAGGCGCCTCTTCTCTCCTCCCCGCTGCCCTCCGTGAGCGCCCACCAGCTGCCTGCCCCCAACCCATTAGCCCCAGACAGAACAGACAACCCGGCAGCCCAGGGACTCTGTTTTCCACTGTCATTGCCTCCAAGTCAGGTGTGAGGGTCAGGGGGGCCCGCGGGGTGAGGCTGTTAATCAGTTAGAAAACCCTGATTGCATCTTAATAACAAATGCAAAGCACCCGAGAGCAGCAATTTGCAGTAATGGGAAAAATCAGCAGGTCCCTGGGGGTTGACAGGAAGTAAACACTCTCCAGGCTCAAATTGGGGGGAGGAAAAATCATTTGTGAGAGCGTCCTGGCAGGGCTTAAAGCTGCGCTGCTGTCTGTCCTAAGAGGGGAGACGCTGGAGTGAGAAGAGACCAACAATAGATGGAGGAAGGCCCAGCTGTTGGGCATGGCCTCACCCTCAGGCAAAGAGCCTCCACCCTACCAGCCTCCCTGCCTCCCAGAGGATTCCAAAACTATCATACTCTTTCTGGCCCTGGGGCCTCCCTGGTGGCTCAGATGGTAAAGCATCTGCCCTCAATGCTGGAGACCTAGGTTTGATCCCTGGGTTGGGAAGATCCCCTGGAAAAGGAAATGGCAACCCACCCCAGTATTCTTGCCTGGAAAATTCCAGGATGGAGGAGCCTGGTCGGCTCTAGTCCATGGGGTTGAAAAGAGTCTGACACGACTGAGTAACTTCACTTTCTTTCTTTTCTTTCTCTCTGGCCTCTCTGGGTGCCAAGCGCCCATCAGAAACAAACAGAAAAAAATCTCTCACAAAATCTGGCCAAACAAGGGTATCCAACTCAAAGCATTTGAGATTGATGGGCAACCAGGCAAAAACAAAAAACTCAAAGCATTCGAGATGGAAGAGCAAGCAAGCAAAGGTTCATTTCCCCCTCCAGCCTCAATGACTGTACACACCTCTCTCTGTAGTCAGAGGGGGTTGGGAACTCACCATTAAATATTTCTATCCTGCTGGGACATTCCTTTCTTTTACAACTTCCTCAGAATGGGAAGGAGCAGTTATCCCCACTAGAAGGTGAAATGTTTTTTCATAGCATCAATTTTTCTTCCTCTTTGAAAACGTTCCCAGCACCAAACACGCACATTTTTCTTAAATGTAATTTGATTTGGATGGTTTCTTGACCTGCATCCAAATCCAGCCGTGGGTAATTATTACTGTCACTATTGTTATTAATACTGATATTTATCATAATCTCACAAATGCTGGGACAGCCCTTAATCTTGCTGTTTTATTTGGTTGAAAGGAAAATGGAAACCACTGGCCCCCCTCCCGGTTGATCCTCTTGTATTCACCTTCCCCGACTCCTACCATGCGAATAATCAGCCCGGTTACCAGTGAACTCCAGTCAGCTCTAACTCTGAACTGCATTCAGGGCATAGAGACAATGCCAGCAGGTGGAAGAGTCAAGTAGTCAGAAATATCTCACTACAACTGAGGAAATATCTAATTGTCAGGGCTTCTCACTAAATGCTTCGCGAACCAGTGAGCTCTCTATAGCCAGAAATATACAGGTAGAGGCCACAGAGATTATCCTTCAGTTCAGTTCAGTTCAGTCGCTCAGTCGTTTCCGATTCTTTGCGACCCCACGGACTGCAATACGCTAGGATTCCCTGTCCGTCACCAACTCCCAGAGCTAACTCAAACTCATGTCCATCG
>NW_011494846.1:1266331-1270336 GCF_000754665.1 Bison bison bison | reverse complement strand
GACCCCACGGACTGCAATACGCTAGGATTCCCTGTCCGTCACCAACTCCCAGAGCTAACTCAAACTCATGTCCATCGAGTCGGTGATGCCATCCAACCATCTCATCCTCTGTCGTCCCCTTCTCCTCCCGCCTTCAATCTTTCCCAGCATCAGGGTCTTTTCAAATGAGTCAGTTCTTTGCATCAGGTGGCCAAAGGATTGGAGTTTCAGCTTCAGCATCAGTCCTTCCAATGAATATTCAGGACTGGTTTCCTTTAGGATTGACTGGTTTGATCTCCTTGCTGTCCAAGGGACTCTCAAGAGTCTTCTTCAACACCACAGTTCAAAAGCATCAATTCTTCAGCGCTCAGCTTTCTTTGTAGTCCAACTGTCATATCTGTACATGACTACTGGAAAAACCATAGCCTTGACTAGATGGACTTTTGTTGGCAAAGTAATGTCTCACTTTTTAATATGCTGTCTAAGTTGGTCTCCTTTTCATCCAAGGAGCAAGCACCTTTTAATTTCCTGGCTGCAGTCACCATCTGCAGCGATTTTGGAGCCAGAAAAATAGTCTCTCACTGTTACCCTTCAGGTATGTATGCCATTTAGGGAGGTAATGAATTAGGACCTTGGGTCTCAGATTTCAGGTCCATCGGAATCACTTGGAAGGTTTGTTCACAGATCTCTAGGATCCTTCCCAGCAATAGTTGCTAATTCATTAAGTCTGAGGAGGAGTCCAAGAAATTGCATTCTTCTTCTTTTTTTAATATTTATTTAATAGTTATTTATTTGGCTGTGCCAGGTCTTAGATGTGGCCCTTGGGATCTTTGGTCATAGGGTGAAATTAAAAGACACTTGCCCCTTTGAAGGAAAGCTATGACAAACCTAGATAACATATTAAAAAGCAGAGACAACACTTTGCCGACCAATGTTCATATAGTTAAAGCTATGGTTTTTCCAGTAGTCCACGGGGTAGCAAAGAGTCAAACATGACTTAGTGACTAAGTAACAACAACAACATCAAATTGGAACTCAGTCACGGCATGTGGGATCTAGTCCCCTGACCAGGGGTTGAACTCCAGTCCCCTGCACTGGGAGCACTGGGAGCACTGGGCCACCAGGCAAGTCCCAAGAAACTGCATGTCTAATGAGCTCCCAGATGATGCTCTGAAGCAGCTGGTCCAAGGACATGCTTCGAAACCATTAAACTAAGGAGAAGGCTAGATTAGATCACTTAACTCTCTCTGGAGGCTAAGATTTTATGATGTTACAAAATAAGGATTATTTAAGAAGTCACCAAGAGTGCCTGGCTCTGGGTAAAGGGATGAGGTGTGACAGTTCTCTTACAAACTTAATATGCACGTTTAACAAGAGGACAACTTCACCCTTCACCTTTCAGCACTGTCGTGTCTCCATAGATAAGCTGATTCATCCCACAAATGCTAGATGCCGGTCCAGCCTATCACTGGAAATTTTCCACTGCCTCATTTAGTTGAGGTGGATACGCGCACATACACAAAAAGATAAACCCCTGGTTTTTACTCTCCCTGGAATAACTGTACACCTTCTGGCTGCAGCATTTTTAACAAAAATAAAAGGACAAAAAAAAGTCCTTTTCCCGGACACAGGGTAACACAGCCTCAGCTTGTGATTTCTCTTACTCTGTTTCTTTCCGGGGCTGTGAAATCCCCTGGAACCCTGTTTTCAGTAAGCCGTGTATGGGTTACTGAAGCCCAGCCTTGGGCGGCTGTAAAGGGGAGTAAGGAGAGGAGAGCAATCCCAGTAAACATCTCACAGAATATGACCCTGTATGAGGGCTTCCTGACGGCAGAGCATCTTCCACAGCCATTATTATATCTGATCCCCAGAAAACTATAGAGGACAGACAGGAGAGGCGGCATTAACTTTGTATTACTGATTAGGAAATTGGTGCAGACTTTCTGAATTGCCCAAGGGTCACTGAGTGCACCACAAGTGTGTAGAAGAAAAATTCAGGTTTTCTGACTCTTGGTGAAATCTTTTCAACTACCTCAAACTGCTCTTGAAACAAAGCAGGAGCAAGGACAATGAACAGGAAAACGGTAAATCTGCAGGAGTTGGATAGAGACTGAGTGTCTGGACAGCCACCGGCTCTCCTCCTTCCTCTTCTCAGTCTGTCTGGCAGGTATTCTCACAGACCCATCCATCTGTTCATGCATCCACCCATCTTTGGACCCACCCATTCATTCATCCATTCATTCAGGTTCTCAATCCATCTGTCCATCTTCCCACCCACTTACCCACCCACCAATTCATCCATTCATGCATCCAGGTACTCAACTGTCTATCCATCCACCCATCCTTGGTCCCACACACCCATTCATCCATTCATGTACTCATCCATCTATCCATCCACCCATCCACCCACTCACCCATCCATCCACTCATCCATTCACTTCATTTCAATGACAGAAACAGGCCTAGAGAACTGAAGTGCCTTGCCCAAGATCACACAGGTAGTTAGTAGCAGAGTCAGGACTAGAACTAAATATAGAACTCAACTTCTGAATCTCAAAAAAGTATCTACTATTAGCATGCTACTTTTCATGAGAATGGCAGCATAATATTAGAGTAGATTTGCTGAGGTAATTCTTCCCTGTGTTTTTTGTTACCCTGTGACTATTCCCTTTATTCTAGAATTAGCCTGATATTTTATGCTTACAGCCTGAGTGAAGGAAAGAGATATAAGAACAAAGTTCCCCTATGGTATGAAGGGTGCCAGGCAGATATTTTTGCAGGGGATAGGAAACTGTCTGTAAAAACAGTTGGAGCTACCCTAAATTATCCTGTCAGTAGCACTGGAATCGGAGAAGGCAATGGCACCCCACTCCAGTACTCTTGCCTGGAAAGTCCCATGGACGGAGGAGCCTGCTGGGCTGCAGTCCATGGGGCCGCTAAGAGTTGGATGCGACTGAGCGACTTCACTTTCACTTTTCACTTTCATGCATTGGAGAAGGAAATGGCACCTCACTCCAGTGTTCTTGCCTGGAGAATCCCAGGGACGGGGGAGCCTGGTGGGCTGCCGTCTAAGGGGTCGCACAGTCAGACACGACTGAAGCGACTTAGCAGCAGCAGCAGCAGCACTGGAATAAGGGTCCAACAATAAGGGTCCAACCTCATACAATTCTGACAAAGAATCACTGCTCCATCCAGTGGAAGTGATCTCATCACCAACCTACTCTTCTATAAAGAGCCAAGCCCTGGGGCCCTTGGCTGATCTTATAGGTACAAGGTCTAGGGCCCCTTGGGCATCTGGTAGACATCTGGCATCTGGAGGAAAGGGTCAGACAGTGGTCCAAAGGAGAGAAACGGAGATGGGCCTATGTGCCTTTCAGGGGCCAGAGGAAGATTTAGAAAAGTTCAGAGAAGACACTGCAAAGCATGGGGTTCCTTGAGGCACAGGGCCTGGGCAGGGGTCCCATTTGTCCGAGTTAATAACAGTACTGCACCAGACCACAGAGGGAGGGAAAGTCAGTACAAGCTTGGACGCTGGGGCACTAAAAATACTTGATATAGAAGCAAGGGTTCTCCACCCTGGGGCGAAACAAAGATTCTCTGGGCTGGAAGAATGAGGAAGAAAAAAGCTGAAAGGGAAGGAAAGAAAGCTGAGATGCTGTTGAGTTTCACCCAGCCAAGTCAGAAAGGAAGAGTAAGGAGTGACAGAAACCCCTGAGTTCCTGAGACGACGGTGCCCCTGGGCCAAGCCCCACGACCTGCAGCTCCCACCTCTTCTTCCGCCCGATTCCACCATGCCCGGCAGGGTGAGGATGGAAAAAGTGTCTGTGAAGTGTGTCTTCGTGGGTGGGCCTGAGGCAGCTCAGAAGTCCTCCTTGAGTGTGGATCACACAGGTGATATGTTTTCAGTGCTCCTAAGAGTGGTGGAGAGGGCAGAAATGGGGTGGGGTGGGGGAGAGGGAAGAAGGGGGGAGGGGAAGGGGAGGGAGGGGAAAAGGAGGGAGGGAAGGAGGGGGAAGGCAAGGGGGA
>NW_011494846.1:1227436-1266058 GCF_000754665.1 Bison bison bison | reverse complement strand
ATCAGAAGCAAAGGAGTCCCAAAAGAGACCACAGGAGGAAGAAGGGCCTCTCAGCAGAGGCGAGAGATAAGACCCAGGCTAAGCCAGCCCTCCTGCTCCCAGATCCCCCATTTCAGCACCGCATGCCTCCCAGAGAACGGATGCAGCCTTGAGGTGGAGGACCCTGAATGGACCAAGGGTAGGTTTTTACCACTTGGCTGAATGGGGGCTCAGAATAGAAATGAAATTGTTACTGAATGCAAAAAAAAGACATTAAAACACTATACACTCTTGCCTATCTCACTTTTTAATTTAGCCTCATACTTAATACAAGAGGCTCTAGTGAAAAGTGACAACTGAAATCCTAGAGAATTCGAATAGACAAGGGTGCTCAGGAACCGTTCTGTCTTCAAGACCCGGGTGAGGGTTGGACAGAAGAAAACAGGTTCTGGGAATCGCCTGGCATTCTGTTTGTCACTTGGGGTTCTCTGTCTTGGTCTCTGGCATGTCCCCGGGGGCCCGTCATGTGGAAGAGATGGCAGAGAAGTGGCTGTACACTCTGTCCCTTCACCCTCACGCCAGCCCCTTACAAAACAATGTGAAAAGCCTGCAGAAATGGCCCCAAGCATGTCTCCGCAGGGTTACAAGCAGCACTGGCAGGGCTGGCAGGCTGTGGGGTCACGGCTTTGTTCTCATTTGACAGCAGTGAAACAGGAAGCTCTGCTCGGGCACACTGGCTTGCCTTGACCCTGCTCACGGGAGCCCTTCTCTGTGTGCAGGAGCAGGTTCACGGCGGGTCTTGGACAGGACAAGCATTACTATTCACCAGCAGCCCTGGGAACTCTCCCTGAGGCCTCCACTCCAGTCATTTCATAACCTGGCAAGAATCGTGTCACCTTCCGGGGTTTTCAGCACTGATGACACTCTTGTTTCCTCATGAAAAAGCCTGGGTCACCTGAGGATGCTTCTTGCATGGATCCAGCTGGCCTGCACCTTCCTGTCACCAATTCCCTGTGTTCCCTCCAGGGGCGCTGAGCATTGTTTTCACTGTGATGAATACACTGTAACTGAACTAGTTACGAGGATTAAAAAACAAGTCATTGCAATCTGCTAAGTAACGCCTTGAGCCCTTGTCCTCTTTCAAAAAGGAAGACAGCAACTGATACCCCACCAGGTTTTAGCTGGGCTTACTGAAAAGCCGTATTTTCATTTTTATTTATTTTTTTTACTTCTTATTTTGTATTGGGATATAGTCGATTAATAATGTTGTGATAGTTTCAGGCAAACGGTGAAGGGACTTGGCCATACATATACATGTGTCTGTACTCTCTCAAACTCCTCTCTCACCCAGGCTACCACATAACATTGAGCAGAGTTCCATGTACCATAACTTTTTAAAAATACAAGTGTAATATGAACCAGCCACACATCTCAATATTTCACCTGCTTGTAGAGAACATGTCTCCAAAAAAGGCTTTGGGGAAGAGCACTGCAGTATAAGGGCAATGAGGTCAGATCACCTGCTCATTGTATATACACAAATTATATGTGGAAAAGCCCAGAAGGCATATCCTGTCAGGAGGTGGATCGAATCACCGATAGTCACTGATTCAGCTGTTACTGATGGTGCTCCTAACTCCCAAACCACCCAAGGTACAGCAAGGTATATACCAATAAAAAGAACATGCAAACTGCTTCACCCTCACATAAACGGGGGACTCAAGGTTTTACCTATAGGGAACAACTGGAGAACAATACAAAGAATTCTTGTAATTAGTGAATACAGTAAGAACAGTGGTTGATACGCAATAAGTCCTAGGCCTTTGGTAAGCATTTGACATACGTTATCTCATCAAAACTTTAGGAAGACAAAGACAAGTGCTGTTATTAGACTGATTCAATTGAAACAGAGACCGAGAGGTCTGCACTGGCCCAAGGTCACGTGGTCAGAAAGGCAGGACTTGAACTCAGGTCTGCTTGACCTCAGAGAGCTCAAGTGCTGAGGTCTGTTCTGTGCATGCGTCAGTGAGTAGCCCAGACAGGATGTGCTGGGGTCATTAGGAGAAGACAAAGAAGACCACAGGGCAATGCCTGCTATGTCAGCAGTGCGCCAAACCTGGCCTGAATTGGGACCCAAGTAAAAAGGCCAGTCTGGCAGCTGGGCTGGTCTTGGTCATGTGGGAGAGCTGTGAGCGCTGGGCAGCTCCACTCCCAGGTCCTTCTGACTGCAATCTGGAAAAGTAAGCAACCTCTGCAGCGTCACACAGATCCCTGAGCCATGAAAGGTGGTAATTAAACAAGCTGCTGTCCAACTCCTGTCTTGGGGAGAGGGTCAGAGGAGGACACAGGATAGCTCAGGACACAGCTCGAATCCTGGAAGCGTATCTCCTTCGTAGGAACTTCTTTGATTGGCTGTGTTCGTGCACCTTGAGTGTCATCAGATTGGCACTGGCCCTGACACGCAAAACCACCTGAGACGGGCACGTTTTACCTGCTCTGTGAACGGATACTAAGGTTCCCAGCTTTCCCGTGTAAGGCCTGAAGCCATCGTGAAGTAACCAGATCTCAGTGATACATAAGATAGAGTGCTGCATCTTGATTGTGTGAAATTGGAATCTGAGAACCTCTCCTCTCTTTGGGAGGTAAGAATGAGGTGAGAATGGGAGACAAAGATGGGAGTGGGAAGTGAAAATAATCTTTTGGAAGGGTGAGAGATGTGAGTCCAGGGGACCCATTTCTTTTTCTTCATCATAAGCTAACGTTTTTATTTAGTGGGAAAAACATCCAAGGAAATGTTTCTGGGAGCTTTCACACACATTTCTAAGTAAAATTCCAAAATTCTCTGGAGTATGATCTAACACATTATTGTCTAATGTATTAATGTCTAATAAAAGCAACTCTCATTTTATTCTTAATATAGTTAAGAGTGTACAGTACGTGTGCTAATAACATGCATGTATTTTCCTATCCAGTCTCTTAATAACTCTATGAGGTAAGCATTATGCTCCTTGCTTAATGAGGTGAAGAACTAAGGGATAAGAAGTCCAGTAATTTGTTGTTGCTGTTCAGTCACTAAGTCGTGCCTGACTCTTTGTGACCTTAGGGACTGCAGCACACCAGGCTCCTCTGTCCTCCACTACCTCCTGAAGTTTGCTCAAATTCATGTCTGTTGAATCAGAGATGCTGTCTAACCATCTCTTCCTCTGCTGCCCCCTTCTCCTTTTGCCTTCAATCTTTTCCAGTATCAGGGTCTTTTCCAACGAGTCAGCTCTTCATATCAAGTGGCCAAAGTACTGGAGCTTCAGCATCAGTTCTTCCAATGAATATTCAGAGTTGATTTCCTTTAGGACTTACTGGTTTGATCTCCTTGCTATCCAAGGGACTCTCAAGAATCTTCTCCAGCACCATGATTTGAAAGCATCAGTTCTTCAGTGCTCACTCTTCTTTATATTCCAACTCTCACATCCGGACACGACTACTGGAAAAACCATGGCTTTGGCTATATGGACCTTTGCTGGCAAAGTGATGTCTCTGCTTTTTAATATGGTTTTTTCAGTAATTTACCCAATTTCAGTAATTTAAAGTCAAATGGCCAGGGGACACTGGAGCCTGGGTTCAAACCCCAATCTGCCTGAACCCAAAGTCTTAGCTCTTGACTGGCTCCAATGGCAGAGTAATTATCAAGTCACTTTCCTCTCTCTACGCATAATGTGATATGTCTACAATGAACCAAGACTCATTTGCACAAGGGACTCCTCTGCATAATGGGAAGTTCAGTTTTACACACAACCTGATGTTTGTTCTTCATAGTTTCCTTTTCAAGCCACAAGATCACGAGCAGCACCACCAACGAAAATCCAATATTTTTAAGCAAGGGTTAGAAAGCAGGTGTTCAGAGTCAATAGCTAATTTTTTAAAGGTACATTTTATACACAGTAAAAGGTATAGATCATAAGTGTGCATCAGTGAGTTTTGGCAAACCTATACACCTGCATAATTACCACCCGGTGAAGATAAGAGTATTTCTATCACACAAGAAATTTCCATTTTCCTACCTTGCGAGCAATCACCATTGTAATTTCTAACACCACAGATTTATTTGCTGTATATGTGTGGGTCAGTTTCTGTACTCTATTCTATTTTCCATTGATCTATTTGTCTACTATAATGCCAATATATTAATTACTGTAGCTTTACAATATATTGTGAAGTCAGATGATTTTAGTCCTCCAACTTTGCTCTTTTTTTAAAGTTTATTTTTATATTCTAGGTCACTTGCATTGACATAAAAATTTGAGGACCAGTTTGTCACTTTTTATTAAAAAAAAAAAAAGCCTGAGATTTTGATTGGGAATGCACTGAATCTATGTATAGACAGCTGACATCTTAACAACATTTAATTCTTGATTCAAGAAAGAAAGTCCTTGAATATGATGTACCTCTTAATAATCTGTCTTCTTAAATATCTCTTAGCATATATCTTTTATAATTTTGTTTAATCTATTGCCAAGTATTTTATGTGTTGGTACTACTGTGAATTATTTTTATTTCATTTTAATTTATTTGCTATTAGTATATAAAAATAAAATCAATTTTTATACATTGACTTGTACCTTGCAAATGTGATAATTATTTGCTATTTCTAGCATTATTTTGTAGATCCCTTAGGATTTTCCACGTGTACAATCATTTGTATCTAAGAACCAGTCACTTCTTCTTTTCCAATCTTTATGTCTTTTCTTTTTCTTGCCTTATTACCGTGGCTAGGACCTTCAGTACCTGTTGAATATAGGAGATGAAAGCAGATGCTTTTGTCCTATTTCTTATCTTAAATAGAATGTGTTCAATAGTTCTTCATTAAGTATTAAGTTAGCAGAAGGATTTTTATCTCTGCCCTTTTTCAGATTTAAGAGGCTTTTTGTTTTTGTTTTTTTACTGAGAATTTTTAATCTATAAATGGTTGTTGAATTTTGTCAAATGCTTTTTTTTCCCATCTCATTACCTATTTGTATTTTTATTTAAAACTGAGCTCCAATTATTTCTTTCAGCTATTTGCTGTTTATCTCCTTATTTTCTGATATGTGTGGTCTCCTAGGCAATTTTGCTGACACCAACACAGCATGAAGCCGGATTCATACGTGACTGAAATCTGGTATTTCCTGACAGCTGTACTTTTGTGTGGTAGCTTCTGTTTTCACTCAAATACTGTTCATTGTAGGAATGTTTTTAATTTTGAGCCAAATCATACTAGAATTACATATTTAACTATTAGAAATAGTCATTACAGAGTTGTTTTTTTCCCACCTACTACATTTCTTGAGACAAATGTAGTCAAAAGCCTCAGAACTTGGCTTGTTCATCAATTCACAATCTGAAAAAGAAATGCAGAAATATTGCACGTCTTCCCTTTGTATCAAAAACCATGCAGTCAAGACAGATTGGAAAGAAAATGAAGCACTGAGATGTGCCGTCCAGCAGCCAAATACCATGTCATCTGTGGATCAACCTGACCAAACTATGTGCATTAGGGAGCAGTTTGGGGAAAAAGACAGGCTATGACCCTGCCAGCCTAGATGTGGCTAGGAAAAATAACTACCTCATCCCCAAGGATTGCTACACACTGCTTATACTATTTCCTTAACAACTGCCACCCAGTCTCTAAAGGAGTTATCCATCATATCATTAGACATGACAATTTAAATGCTTGAAGCCAAGCCTAGGCCAAATTAAGAGTTAGGTTTTTTTTCCCCCCTCTGTGGTTTCATACTTTATATCTCTCTTTTCCTTTTCCTTGTTTTCTTTACTTCTAAACGGTTCTGTCAGCCAAACATACCAAGTGTCTAGAAAGCAACTTTCGTCTCCGACTACAAAAGAACAGATGCTCAACCAAGACTCTCTTCATGGTCAACGTGGGGATGGTCTTATTACAGTGATATTCTCAAATCTCAAACTCTTCTGGAACAAGCATTCCTTTGAAACAACACTCAGGGTCAAGTCACTCATGAAAACCAACCTTTGTACTTTTGGCCTGAATGTTGCATCTAGTGAGAAAACCCTGCCAAACTAAAGGGAGCTGGAGGAAATAAGTTTACAAGTGTGACATTCTTACATCCTCCTGGAAATTCACAAGATACATTTGTGTATCAAAAGCTCTTTGATATATTCTTTAACTTACTATGGTTTTCACTCTTTTTGACCATAGACATACTGCTTTGGTTTGGTTGACTAACCCTTTTAACTCTCATTCCACACTTTGACACTGTCCCTCTACTTTCTGTGTTCATTGGCACCCTATAAACACTCAGCTCTGCATCCTATGAAAGGGAAAAAAGCATCTTTTAGAGCAACACTCCACAGTGGATAATCAAGACCCTTCGATCTGGCCTTGCCTTCACAGCTATTTGGATGGTAATGCCCCCTTTGGAAAAGGATCACAGTTAGCTCTCCGACTTGGCTTAAACATTGAAGGAAGTTGAGGGCGGAAGGAGGGTAAAGGTTTTGCAGCCCAAAGTACAGACAGGGTGAAAGTGCTGGCAGAGAAAGGAGAGAGGAGAAGAGGGTGAAGACATGCGAGAGCTACGGAGAGGGTAAGCTGCCTTTGTGGGAGAGTGCAGCCCACCTGTGTGGTTCACTCCTGAGGGATGCGGTGGGACTCTACCCATGCGAGGCCAGAATTAATGTGGAGCATTATTAATGTGGCTTTTTAGGAGCAGAATTAATGTGGTTCAACCCCCACTTTGTTATGTTCAAAACATTCCTCTCGTGGGCAATGACATCCTCTTCTTTCGCCTCTCCTGCCATCTCTTCGTTTGGTATCCTAGTTTGGTTTAGTTTTCATTATTAAGCCAACTCATTTTCTTTTAGTGTGAAACTTCTTAATTCATTCTAATATGTTTTAATTTTCCCCCCCATATCTCAGAATATCCTTCTTCTGCATAGAGACTCTTGAGTTTGAGGTCTAGGCCACTGCTGTCCCACAGGATGTACTGGGCAATGGAGATGCTCTACATCTGAGCTGTCCTGTGGTCCCCACTGGCCGGCCACACGAGGCGACTGAGTGCCTGAAATGTGGCTCGTGCGACTGAGGGGCTGAAATGTTAATTTTAAAGAATTTAAAGTCAGATAAGTGGGGACTTCCCAGGTGGTCCACTGGTTAAGACTCTGCCTTCCAGTGCAGGGGATGCGGGCTCGATCCCCGGTAGAGGAACTAAGATCCTACGTGCCTTGCGGCAACTAAGCCCATGCACTACAACTCCTGAGCCCGCACACTCTGGAGTCTGTGCCACAACTAGAGAGAAGCCCCCGAGCTGCCAGGAAGGATCCTGAGGGCTGCGGCTAAGACCTGATGCAGCCAAACAAACACATAGATAATTTTAAAAATAATAAAGTCAAATAAACACACATGACCAGTGGCTACTGCATTGGAGAGCAGATTCAGATGCCTAGACCCTGAGAAGAAAAGAAATGTGCTTTTATCACATCGCACTGGGATGGCTACACCACACCTGGCACCCTGGGGAATCTGTTAAATCCATTACTGTGTGCTTTAGTTTTAGGCTAGCGCATGCGTACCACAGGACATCTGGAGATACAGTTTTCGGCAGTATCCATGGTTTTGTACATACAGGGACTCGTTCTCCCGATTATTTGACTTCACATATCCAGGAGGCTGTGTGTGTAAATACGTGTAAAAGGGCTCTGAAGGCAGACAGACTTGGGTCAGAACCCTCATCCCAACAATCTCTAATGACCCCTTACCCACGTTCCATCTACGAAGTTGCAGCAGCAACTATCAAATTCCTATCATATAGCCCTCGGCACCAGGTACAGGTATCTAGAGAGGACAGGTAACCCAAAGTGGGCCATTCTCTCCCTGGGAATTTGGGAGATTAGAGGGAGAGAGAGAGATTGGATGCTTCATTGGTTGGATCCACACACCAACATTGAGTACTGCTGGTCTCCTCATTTTCAATACCCAGATTACAAAATTCAAAGGAGCCAGTGTACAAGAGAGACAAGAATGACACAGGCAGGCAGAAGCGGGGTACAGACACTAGATGAACAGGGATGGGGAGGGCTCCTAGACCTCCCTCTGATGGGCATCAGTGCTTGCCCACCAATGCCTCTCCTCCGCTGACAACAAGAAGTTGCCCTCCCCAGCACTTTCGCAGGGCCATCAGACTTGCAGTAACATGTGGCCTGAGGCAGCGAAATTCCTCTCTGAGTCGCCCCAGGCTCTCACTGCCCTGCTGGGGTGCATTTAGGAGCCTCACGATGAGACAGATCCAATAGTCCAGAGATCCAAGCAGCTGGGTCTCTGAGTCACCACGTGGAGGACAAGCGCCCTGGAGAACCACCCGGGCCTGCATGCTGGTGTCTCGAACCACCGCGATTATGAGGTGGTTATGAAAGCATAACTTGGCTTCTTCTGGCTAACATTCTCTCTGAGCCTCCGTTTGCTCATCTGTGAAATGGAGCTAAGACTGTTCTGTTAGAAGAAGCCTTTCTTTGTTCTTCAGCAGCGAGAGCTCCAGGTCTGGTTGATTCTTGTTGTTGTTGTTTAGTGGCTAAGTTTTGAGTGACTCTTTGCCATGGACTATAGCCCGCCAGGCTCCTCTGTCCACACGATTCTCCAGGCAGGAGTACTGGAGTGGAGTGCCATTTACTTCTCCAGGGGACCTTCCCGACCTAGGGATCGAACCCACATCTCCTGCATCTCCTGCATTGGCAGGCAGGTTCTTTACCACTGAGCCACCAGGGAAGCCCCGGATTGATTTTAGTACAGTCTAAAAACCTCCCGAGTACCACAGTCAGTATGATAGAATCAGTGCCAACGCAATGGCATCTGAAATGCATTTGCCTCAGCCTAAGGAGCTCGAGCCGGTCTCAATAGGGACCAGTCACAGAGAATACACTGTCCTTTATCAGGGCGGCAGGAGGGGACAAGTGTAGGGCAGGCCTGGGATGGCTTGTCCTCCCGGGGGCCACTGAAAACTCCTGCATCCTCACAGCAAATCAGGGCAGGTACCCCGGGTTCTGGGAGAGGCTCCCTTCCTTCTTCTTGCTGCTGGCAGATGGGCAGTGACTCACAGAGCCAGCCCCTGAGACAGAGGAATTGGCTCCACCAGTTGGTGCCTAAGAGAAAAAGAAGGAAAATACAAGGCTTCCAGAAATCAGCTAGCAGCACCAAGGCTGGCATTGGACATCCCTCATCACCACACGCCCATCGGGCTCACTGTGCCTCAGCTTCTGTGTAACTTCCCACCGGTGCAAGTCTCATGGGTCCCTGTCAACGTTGAGCGTGTGTGTGTGTGTGTGTGTGTTGTGTGTGTTGTGTGTCTGTATGCATGTGTGCATCTGTGTGTGTTGTGTGTGTATGTGTTTGTATTGTGTGTCTGTATATGTCTGTGTGCATGTGTGTGGGGGGTGGCGGGGGGGATATCCACATTTGTGATGCAGCAAAGGGAACCCCTGTGCTTTCTCCTCCAGAGTTCCACGAGGTCCTTGCTGCCCTTGGTGTTCACTGTTGGAAAGAAGAGCTAAGGTCCTGACAACAGCCTTGCTCTCCAAGCCCAGTCAGCTGGACCGGTCAGAGGGGCACATTGATGAGGTGTGAGCTTGAAAATGGGAAAGAGATCAGTTTGGGTTCATAACCTGTGGAATCCATCTAGTTCCTCTGTGTCGTCTGTTGGGAATCCCACAGAGAACCGTGCCCGGCAACTGGGAGGCTTGCCTTTCTTTCTGAAGTGGCCGTAGACTGAGGGGTTTAGCCAGGAGCTTTGGGACCTGGGTAGAATGCTCTTTGCACAGGTCCTGAGTGGCCTTTGGCCTTGCCTGAGGGGCAGGCCCAGGGGCTCAGAAGTGGACAGCTGCTCAGAAGAGGAGCATGGCTGGTGGGAGGGCAGGCGCTCTGACCCGGGCTGGGGTCTCCAGGCTCTGCCCAAACCCAGATGCGTTCACTTCTTGTCGGCGCCCCTCACGTGTGCTGGTGATTGCCCTGGAAAGGCAGGAAATGGATGAAGAGAGTAAAAGTCTTGGGCTTCCCTGGTGGCTCAGTGGTAAGGAATTTGCCTGCCAACGCAGGAGATGCAAGAGATGAGGATTCAATCCCTGGGTTGGGAAGATCCCCTGGAGAAGGGAATAGCAACCCCAACTCCAGTATTCTTGCCTGGAGAATCCCATGGACAGAGGAGCCTGGTGGGAATAGTCCATGCGGTCACAAGAGGCAGACACGACTTAGTGATTAAAACAACAGCAGTCCTCGCCTCAGTCATTCCGAGGCACTGCCAGGATCTAACTTATCTAATGGCCATTTCCACTCTTACCTTCTCACTGCTGATTCTTTCCCTGGGTGGAGAAGGGGTTATTAGATTTTCCCTGAAATTGTTTTTCTTCAATTCATGATCTCCAAAGCGCAGAGTCCTGGATCAGAAATGTGTGTGTTACACATAACGCCTTCTTGAAAGAAAGCCTGGCCCTTGAAGGCCGTGTCTCAAAGACTGAGCTAAAACCAAACTGAGAAGAGAATTTGTGTATCTTTTTGTGGTTTAGAAGGTCAGGGACTTCATTTCCTTCCTCTGGAGCTTGAAAAGGGCTCCCTGCTACGCTCTCAAGGAGCCTTTCATTTGTGTGGCTGCGAACGCTGGTTTATGTTGATGGCAACGTATAAAATTAAGTGAGTGGCTGGTTATTTCATTTCTAGTACATTAGAGTTCTTCTTATACAAAGCAGTTATTCACAGAGTTTATTCTGTTATTTGTTTTCTTTTAAATCCCGGGGTAGGGGGGGATGTTAACAAGGTTAACTCCCAGTTATTCAGGTTATCTAGTTTGTTTGCCGGTGGCTGAGTGGGGCCTGGGGTACAGTCTCTGGAAGCAAGCGGATGCAGGGGTACTGTTACAGGGAGAGGGCTCATCTGGATTTAGGGCTCAGGAAAGGGAGGGGAAGGATGAAAGGACAAGAGACTGGGTACCAGGGCTTGTTGACAGATTTGGTATGGAACCACAGAGCAAAACACAAAGAATAACTCCAGGATTGCAAATTCTAGAGTTGTTGTTGTTCAATCACTATGTCGTGTTTGACTCTGCAACTCCAAGGACTGCAACACGCTAGCTCCTGGAGTTTGCTCAAATTCATGTCCATTGAGTCGGTGATGCTATCTAACCATCTCATTCTCTGTTGCCCCCTTCTCCTCCTACCCTCTCAATCTTTCCCAGCATCAGGTCTCTTCCAATGAGTTGGCTCTTCGCACCAGGTGGCCAAACTATTGGAGCTTCAGATTCAGCAACAGTCCTTCCAATGAATACTCAGAGTTGATTTCCTTTAGGACTGACTGGTTTGATCTCCATGCAGCCCAAGGGACTCGTAAGAGTCCTTTCCAGCATCATAATTTGAAAGCAAAGTCTAAAGTACTTTCATACAATTAAAATGCAATGCATTCTATATATAGGAGCCACATTAAGAAAGTAAAAAATAAACAGATATATAATATTACTATTTTGATAATTTTAAAATTTAACCCACTATGTCCCAATATCGTTAATATTTTACCTTCTGGGTTTTTTTCAGACTAAGTCTTTTCAAATTCAGCATGTGTTAACAGACCACATCACAGATCAGCCACACTGCAAGTGTTCTGTGGCCACACATGGCGGGGACCCCCAGAAAAGTCCAAGGGGATTGGAAGGATCTAAGAAGAAATGAGTAGGAAAGGATCCTTTGTTTGGAGAGGAGCCTGATAAGCTGTTGCCACGCTGTGTTTTGTGGGATGCCCGAGATGGTTGGAAGGAATTAAAGATACAGGACTGGTGGCTGGGAAGGGGAGGCAGAGAAGATGGATTGGTCAAGGCAGATTTGAGGAAATAAAAATCCCCTTACTATATTCGACAACACTTGTTTCATGGATGCCCAGACACTGCTCTGTATTAAGATTTAGCCCATTGACACGTGTGCCCATAACGGTAAAGGGCTAGGACCATCTGTAGTGGGCCTGAAAGAGTGAAAGCATCAGTCAAGTCCAGCTCTTTGTGCCCCCGTGGACCGTAACCTGTTCCCCGTCCATGGGATTCTTCAGGCCAGAATACTGGAGTGCATTTCCACTCCCTTCTCCCAGGGATCTTCCCAACCCAGGGATTGAACCCAGATCTCCCGCACTGCAGGCAGATTCTTTACTGTCTGAGGCACCAGTGAAGTAGTGAGCTTAGGCTTCCCCTAAAGCTCTCAAGCTTGAAGTATTTGGGGATATTAATGCCTATCCACCAACCTCCAAATCACTCCCAATATACATCAAGGATTCAGGTACAAGTGCTTTTTGTTAAATTCACGTATGTTAAAATATCCAAGTACAGAAGTGTATAAAATAGAAAATAACTGTATTTTCAGCTTTCTTTTTGTTTCTTATAAAATAAGGATGCTATACTGTACTATATCATTTTCTTTAAGGTTCTTTGTTTTGTTTTTTGACTGGCTGTAATGGCATACAGGCTGTTAGTTCCCTGGCCAGGGATCAAACCCATGTCCCCTGCATTGGAAGCATGGAGTCTTAACCACTGGGCCCTCAGGAAAGTTCCCCACTTCCCCTTAAATGAGTATTGTGAACCTCCACCTCATCCTTTGAACCGGATGTGCACTACTCTATTGTATGGATGTGTTTCACCATTCATTTATCTGGTCTTTACTTGATGGAAATTTATGTTGTTTCAAATATTTTTGCTATTATAAAATACTACAATGGCTGTCCTTTCATATATATCTCTGTACAATGGTTGGTTTTATTCCTTAGGAATACATTTTGAAAGTGATTATCATTATCAGTATGAATATTTTAAAGTTCTCAATGAATACTGATAAGTTGCTTCATAAAACTTCCCTTTAATACTTCTTGAGGATTCTGTTCCCACGACTCCGTGCTAATACTGGTTATTTTCATTCTTTTCAATCTTGTCCATCTGATTGGTGAAAAATATATTACAGTTTACATTTTAACTTCTTTGATCACTAGTGAAGTAAAGCAGTCTTTAAATATGTATGAAACATTCATATTTCTTCTGTAGATTGAAAGTGAAAGTCACTCAGTCGTGTCCGACTCTTTGTGACCCCATGGACTTCTCCAGGCCAGAATACTGGAGTGGGTAGCCTTTCCCTTCTCCAGGGGATCTTCCTAACCCAGGGATCGAACCCAGGTCTCCCGCATTGCAGGCGGATTCTTTACCAGCTGAGCCACAAGGGAAGCCCAATTCTGTAGATTGCCTGTTCCTATTTTTTGCCCATTTCTAGATTGGGATTTTGTTTTTCTCTTACTAACAAAATGACACTGACATTTTATATGTAATATACCCTGCAGGTATCTCCCCCAATTGTTTGTTTTTTATTTTGTTTGTGGTGCCTTTGCCTAATATTTCCATTACAGGTAAAATCAGGCTAAAATCATCATGTGGAGAAGCTGGAGTTGGGAACCAGCAGAAGGGCAACAGTGGGAAGAAATAATCTAGTGCTTTCCCTCAGTGATAAAACTGGCCTAAAGGCAATACACAGAAGCGGTGGAAATCTCTCAACCATCTGGACATCTGGGGTAAGCCTCATTTTATTAAAAACAAAGTAGAAGTTTGTATTTTATTTAATAAACAATTGAGTCTCTAAACTGTAATAAGAATGAAAAATAAAGAAGGATGCTTTCCCTTCCAGACTTAATTCTGATTTTTCTTCAGAGAAAGGTCAGTTGGGATATAGGGGGAAAAAAAGCTCTTGGAAAAGTAATTTTGCTGCTTTAGAAGTAAGGGTAATAACCATTTGGAAATTCTTTGCAGTTTAAACAAGTTTCTCCACGTTATCCCTTTTCTCACAGATGGGGCTTCTGGGCCAGGTTAAGCATAGCATTTACTCCAGAAACATTTTTTAAGCCCCTACCCTATGCTAAGTGCCTCTAAAAAGGGAAGAATTTCTTGCCAACTGGCAGTAGGACAAAAGCATGAAGAAATCAGGCTTTACTCTAAATGTGCCTGAACCCAATAAATACAGAAAAATCAATTAGTACAGCCCAGTCTTGAAGGCCTTATGGTCTCACAGGGAATAAGGTTATTGAACACACATGGGCAGTGCGCTGCCTCCGGAATGCTGGAGGTGTAGCATGCTGGGAGGGGATGGGATTCCACCTAGAAGGATCCAAGGAGTTTTCAGAAGAAGCAATCCTCAGTGTTTAGAGACAGAGTATGTAGTTAAGTGATCTGGAAACTAAGAAAGCAGATTCCAGATATTCAGCGGAAAGACAGACGTGATTGCAAACACCAGGGATTTTTGAAGCACTTGTCATCCTCAGGATGATCTGCTAAAGGACATCATCCTTGTCATCCTCAGGATGATCTGCTGAAGGACATCATCCTTGTCATCCTCAGGATGATCTGCTGAAGGAGTACTCTGAGATACAAAAGTATAGGTAGTGATCACTGTGGATACACAGACCATCAGACGGTGAGAACTGTGGGACCTGGCATGTCGGTACCCAGGGCTCCAACATGGGCCAGCTTCTGATGTGACTCTTTTAAAAGATAAGATGCCTTTTCAATCTATAGTAATAATACTCAGTTGAGTTCAGTTCAGTTGCTCAGTCGTGTCCGACTCCCTGTGACCCCATGAACCGTGGCACGCCAGGCCTCCCTGTCCATCACCAACTCCTGGAGCTTGCTCAAACTCATGTCCATTGAGTTGGTGATGCCATCCAACCATCTCACCCTCTGTTGTCCCCTTCTCCTCCTGCCTTCAATCTTTCCCAGCATCAGGGTCTTTTCCAGTGAGTCAGTGCTTCTAATCAAGTGGCCAAAGTACTGGAGTTTCAGCTTCAGCATCAGTCCTTCCAGTGAGTATTCAGGACTGATTTCCTTTAGGACTGACTGGTTGGATCTCCTTGCAGTCCAAGGGACTCTCAAGAGTCTTCTCCAACACCACAGTTCAAAGGCATCAATTCTTTGGCACTCAGCTTTCTTTATAGTCCAACTCTCACATCCATACATGACTACTGGAAAAACCACAGCTTTGACTAGATGGACCTTTATCAGCAAAGTTAACTCTGCTTTTTGTGTTTGTTTGTTTTATTTTATTTATTTATTGGACATGCAGCATGTGAGATCTTAGTTCTCCAACCAAGGTTCGAACCCATGCCCCTTCAACCACTGGACTACCAGGGAAGTCCCATCTCTGCTTTTTAATATGCTGTCTAGTTTGGTAATAGCTTTTCTTCCAAGGAGTAAGTGTCTTTTATTTCATGGCTGCAGTCACCATCTGCAGTGATTTCTGGAGCCCCCCAAAATAAAGCCTGTCACTGTTTCCATTGTTTCCCCATCTATTTGCCATGAAGGGATGGAACCGGATGCCATGATCTTTGTTTTTTGAATGCTGAGTTTAAAGCCAGCTTTTTCACTCTCCTCTTTCACTTTCATCAAGAGGCTCTTTAGTTCCTCTTCACTTTCTGCCATAAGGGTGGTGTCATCTGCATATCTGAGGTTATTGATATTTCTCCCGGCAATCTTGATTCCAGCTTGTGCTTCATCCAGTCCAGCGTTTCTCATGATGTACTCTGCATATAAGTTAAATAAGCAGCGTGACAATAAATAGCCTTGAGATACTCCTTCCCCAATTTGGAACCAGTCTGTTGTTACATGTCCGGTTCTAACTGTTGCGTCTTGATCTGCATACAGATTTCTCAGGAGGCAGGTAAGGTGGTCTGGTATCTCACTTTTATGGCCCTTCGTACTTTCCAGGCTCTGTTCCAAGCATCTTACATATAACAGCTCAGTTAACATTCATAAAAGTCTTCTACTTCCCTTTGGCAGGTAAGGAAATTGAGGGACAGAGAGTTTTAGCCACTTACTGAAGGCTCTTTGTTTCAGAGGTGATAGTGTCAGAATTTGAATCTGAACTGGGATGTGAGTCCAGCCATCCAGATCAGTGTCTTCCAAGCAGATATAGTTATTGAGTATTTACTAAGTCTCAGTAAATAAGTTGCACGTGGACTCAATGGACATGAATTTGAGCAAACTCCAGGAGATAGTCGAGGACAGAGGAGCTTGGCGTGCTGCAATCCATGAAGTCACAAAGAGTGAGACACGACTTAGCGACCAAACAACAAGTTGCAGGTCGAGGTATTTATTCTGTACATGTGATTCTCAACTGCCATAGATCTGTGAGGTTGTGAGGTTGATACTACAATTTCTCCCCTTCGATAGCATTACAGAGATTATCTGCTTGCCCAGGGTCACAAAGTAGAAAGTAGCAGACCCAGGATTTGAGCCCAGAGAGAGTGACCTTGGAGAGCGGCAGAGCTCCTGGGCATGGTCACAGAAGCACACGACGCAGGAGGAGGGAGGGGACGGTCCCACGGCATTTGGCACGTCTACTCTCATAGCTTTCTCCGGAGCTTCCAAGACAAACGAGTATTCAGAGGATGCTCTGCAAATACTGAGGAAAACTGCAGGAAATGGGGGTGACAGGCTTAGCTAAAAGGAAACTGGGAAAGGGGCATGCAAATGTCCCAGTCATGGGCAAAGGAAGAACTGTCAAACAGAGAGATGGGACTGATTCTCTATGGCTTCAGAGGGGAGAATCAACAGGGATTTTCCAGTAGTACACTCACAAATGGAATGGCATTGTGAACCCCTCGGTAGCAAGGTTTTTCTGAGAAAAGGCAGGAAAAAAATAACCGTCAGAAAGTTTGGAGAGGGGCATTCCATGCTGGATGCAGAGCTGGCTTAAGTTGCCTCTAAGGTCACTCTCTTCTATGAGCTAATTGAATCTTAATCACCTTCCAACAAGCTCCGTTCCTTTTATGGAAATTAACATATGACAGAATCAAGACTTGCGAAGTTCATTAGAAGCTGTTTATCCAGCATTCTTTTGCCTGTTTTACCAAATCTTTGGCGCACGAGGTTCATAATCAGGTTTCTAAGGAAATACAAGTGGCATCAGTAGCTTATAAAATAGATTGGATTATGTTCCTTGTAATTTACAGTTCAGAGTATTTTGTTGCATACTAATGCTCTTGAAAAGTCATGCTCCACGAATGAGAGCTAATAGGTCACCTTTAACCAGAAGATATGATTAACCAGGATAACCCACCTGCATGCCATGACAAATAGCAAACGTTCTGGAACAGTCTCCAAACGGGAAACTGAGCAGCAAAGTATATGAAGCCGTTTCCTACTGGGAACCCAGAGGCAGCAACCCTCTGCTCATTTCCTCCACTGGCCAAGCCCAGGTCCCGGAGGTTATGATTTAGTGTCGGCCACAGGGTTTATTCAGCTGTTTCGGGGACAGAAGAGCTACTGCTCCTAGGCTTGATGGCCAGGGGCATCCAAAAAGGCGGCCAATGTTCACGACGTGTGTGTTCTCCAAGCACAAAAGGTCTGTTCTTACGCAGGACTGTCTGATGGTCTGGACGTGAACCCTAAGGGAGAGGCGATTACTCTCCCCACCAAGCTGCAAGATGCTCCAAGGAGAACTCTCCCAGAAGGCCGCAGTTCACTCAGTTTATTTAGGGAGCTTCTAACACCAGTGATACGGAGAAGACAATGGCACCCCACTCCAGCACTCTTGCCTGGAAAATCCCATGGACAGAGGAGCCTGGTAGGCGGCAGTCCATGGGCTCGCACAGAGTCGGACACGACTGAGCAACTTCACTTTCACTTTTCACTTTCATGCACTGGAGAAGGAAATGGCAACCCACTCCAGTGTTTTTGCCTGGAGAATCCCAGGGATAGGGAAGCCTGGTGGGCTGCTGTCTATGGGGTCGCACAGAGTAGGACATGACTGAAGTGACTTAGCAGTAACATCAGTGATAAAGAATCCTCCTGCCAATGCAGGAGATGCAAGAGACGTAGGTTCGATCCCTGGGTCAGGAAGATCCCCTGGAGAAGGAATTCCAGTATTCTTGCCTGGAGAATCCCATGGACAGAGGAGCCTGGCAGGCTGTGGGTCATGGGGTCACAAGAGTTGGATACGACTGAGCGACTAAACAGTGATGGCACCTCAAGGCGATGTGCCCACAGTAGGCACTGCATGGTCACACCTGCCCTCATCACCCTGTCTCCTGCCTGGCTGCTCTCATCACTGATGTTAACTTTGGGGAGTCACCTTAGGGCTGACCGGTCCCCCTGCTCCCAGGGCCACCTGGCTCACCCCCTTTCCTGTGTCCCAGAGCAAAATGAGCCCCTGCCCCACAGACAGGAGGCCTGCTGCCAGGCCCTCCGCCACCCCCGGCCTTTTCTCCACTCCTGTCTTGTCACCGACTTGTCCCTGGACCTGTTCTCTCTATCTGGGGGCCTCCTGTCCCCTCTCCACCTCCAGCGTCCACTTTGCCAAGTGCACGCCCAGAGGGCTCTGCCCATAACAGCTGTGCTCCAGGGAAAGCACCATGGACCAGACACCGAGAGCCTGTGTGCTGGTCTCTGTGTGGTCCCGAAGCCACGGGGCTTGTTTCCTCAGCTGCAATCCAGGAATAATAACTACCCCCTCCCCTGCTGGGTATAAAAGACCTTAGTGAACTGAGAAATGCCCCACGATGTAACAGAGGAGACGAACATACCATCTTAAAAAGCAAGGAAATCCTGATGCACACCACAGCGGGCACAAACCCTGACACTATGCTAAGGAAACACGACAGTCACACAAGTAGTAGCTCCCTGGGGCCACCGACTCAGGCAATGAATAAGGAAGTACAAGCCTGGAGGAGGAGACGAGTGTTCCAGAGGAATATCCCAGTGCTCCAGAAATCTCTCCTGGAAGCCTCTGGGAGGTTTCAGAGATGCCAAGTAACACAGGATGGAAAAGTAATGCACGTTGCATAAGTCAAAAATAGACTAAAACCCTCCATTCTTCACTATTCTTCAATCACAGATTTAAACGTTCATTAAGACAAATTAGTATTTTGTTAAATGCTAAAAAAAAAAATCCTAAGGCATTTCACTTCCAGGGATAAACCCCAAAGAACTGAAAACAGGAACTCTAACAGATTTTTACACTCATGTTCATAACAGCATTGCTCACAACAACACAAAGATGGAAGCAAACCCAGCGTCCACTGACAGATGAATGAAAAGCCAAAATGTTGTCTGTCCACACAAAGGGATATTATTCAGCTTAAAAAAAAGAGGACATTTTGACATAGACTACATCAGGGATGAACTCTGAGGACACTGTGCGTGCGTGTTAGTCACTCAGTCGTGTCTGACTCTTTTAGACCCTATGGACTATAGCCCACTAGGTTCCTCTATCCGTGGGATTCTCCAGGCAAGAATACTGGAGTGGGTTGCCAAGCCCTCCTCCAGGGGATTCCCCCTCCCTGCATTGCAGGTGGATTCTTTACCCACTGAGCCACCTGGGAAGCTCTTAAGAACATTATACTATGTGAAATAAGCCACAACTTACAGTGCATACAAACGAGTTCCGTTCTGAGAGCTCATCAATTTGTAAGTTAAACAAAGTTAGCCTAGCACAGTCGGCTATACACCGCTGCTTTTTCCCTTGCTTCTGGATATCCTGGGCTTGAAATAAAGACACTGCACTACTGTACTCTATACAGCACTGGGCAGTAAGTGCCGCAAAGCACAGCCACTCGTAGAGCATGCCCGAATTTGACAGTGTATGCCAGACACATGAATGATTAATAACTTACCTGACTGGACTTGCAAACCCACGGTCACATCTTTGAAACTTCTCAACTTGAACGTTCGTAAGTAGGAAACCCCTTACTGTACAAATACTGTACTCTAGGAGGAATCTAGAATATAGGCATACCTTGTTTTATTGCTCTTTATTGCATTTCTCTCTCTTTTTTTTTTTGCAAACTGAAGGTTTGTGGCCACCCTGCACCCAGCAAGTCTACTGGTTCCATTTTTCCAACAGCATTTGCTTAGTTCCTGTCTCTGCGTCACATTCTGGTAATTCTCCTACTATTTCAAACTTTTTCATTATTATTATATTTGTTCTATGATCTGTCATCAGTGATCTGTGATATTAACATTATCACTCACTGAAGGCTCAGATGGTAGTTAACACTTTTTTTTAGCAATGAAGTATTTTTCTTTGTTATCTCAAACTTTAAACTTTTAATTTTGTATTGGTGTATAGCCAATTAACAATGTTGTGATGGTTTCAGGTGAACAGTGAAGGGACTAGCAATAAAGTATTTTTAAAGTAAATTGTATACATAGTTTTTTTTTTAGATATAATGCTATTGCACACTTAATAGACTACAGTACAACATAAACATAGCTTTTATATGCATTGGGAAAGCAAAACATTCATGTGACTTGCTTTATCACAGAGGTCTGTAACCAAACCCACAATATCTCTGCAGTCTGCCTGCAGTCAAATTCATAGAGACAGAAGGTAGAATGGTACTTTCCAGGGGCTGCGGGGGAGGAAGCTATTGTTTAATGGGTAGAGTTTCTGCTTTGCAGGTTAAAGGGGTTCTGGAGATTGATTATACAACAATGCTGCTGCTGCTGCTAAGTCACTTCAGTCGTATCCAACTCTGTGCAACCCCATAGACAGCAGCCCACCAGGCTCCCCGACCCGGGGATTCTCCAGGCAAGAACACTGGAATGGATTGCCATTTCCTTCTCCAATGCATGAAAGTGAAAGTTGAAAGTGAAGTTGCTCAGTTGTGTCCGACTGTTAGAGACCCCATAGACTGCAGCCTAGCAGGCTCCCCTGTCCATGGGATTTTCCAGGCGAGAGTACTGGAGTGGGTTGCCATTGCCTTCTCCATTATACAACAATGTGAACATATTAATACTTCACACTGTGCTGTTCTGAGTTGCTTAGTCATGTCTGTCTCTTTGCAACCCTATGGACAGTACCTCATCCGCAAGGCTCTGTCCATGGGGATTCTCTAGGCAAGAATACTGGAGTTGGTTGCCATGCCTTCCTCCAGGGGATCTTCCCAGCCCAGGGATCGAACCCAGGTCTCCTGCATTGTATGCAGATTCTTTACTGACTGAGCCACCAGGGAAGCCCAAGAATACTGGAGTGCATAGCCTATCCCTTCTCCAGGGTATCTTCACGACCCAGGAATCGAACTGGGGTCTTCTGCACTGCAGGCAGATTCTTTATCAGCTGAGCTACCAGGAAGTTTAATACTTAACACTCAGTTCAGTTCAGTCACTCAGTCGTGTCCGAGGCTTTGCAACCCCATAAACCGCAGCACGCCAGGCCTCCCTGTCCATCACTAACTCCTGGAGTCCACCCAAACCCATGTCCATTGAGTCGGTGATGCCATCCAACCATCTCATCCGCTGTCATCCCCTTCTCCTCCTGCCTTCAATCTTATCCAGCATCAGGGTCTTTTCAAATGAGTCAGCTCTTCCCATCAGGTGGCCAAAGTATTGGAGTTTCAGCTTCAGCATCAGTCCTTCCAATGAACACCCAGGACTGATCTCCTTTAGGATGGACTGGTTGGATCTCCTTGCAGTCCAAGGGACTCTCAAGAGTCTTCTCCAACACCACAGTTCAAAAGCATCAATTCTTCAGCACTCAGCTTTCTTTATAATCCACCTCTCACATCCATACATGACTACTGGAAAAACCATAGCCTTGACTAGACAGACCTTTGTTGACAAAATAATGCCTCTGCTTTTTAATATGCTGTCTAGGTTGGTGGTAACTTTCCTTCCAAGGAGTAAGCTTCTTTTAATTGCATGGCTGCAGTCACCATCTGCAGTGATTTTGGATACTTAACACTACTGAATCTTAAACATGATAAAGGTGGCAAATTTTATATTTATATAATTTTATATTATGTTCATTTTGCCACAACTTTTTTTCCCTCTGTGTTGGCTCTTAGCTGTGGCACTTCCACTTAGCTGTGGAATCTTCGTTATGTCATACAGATATTCCGTTGCTATGCTCAGACTCTAGCTGTGGTGCCTGGTCTCAGTAGTTGCAGCTCAGGGCTCTCTCATTGTGGCACTTGGACTCTGGAGCACATGGGCTCAGTAGCTATGGTGTTCAGGCTTAGTTGCTCCGTGGCATCTGGGATCCCAGCTCCCTGACCAGGGATTGAACCCACGTCCCCTGCATTGCAAGGCAGATTCTTATCGACTGGATAGCCAGGGAAGTCCCTACCACATCTTTAATAGGAGACATGAGCCCTGAGCATCAGGTGTTCCCAGGGGTCACTTGGTTTTAGAGGAGTTTCTGAGATTCACATATAGTAAATAGTCAACCGATGTTTATGGAGTTGAAAGGCTACCTTGGGTGCTTCCATAATACCTCAGTTGGTAAAGAATCCATCTACAATGCAGGAGATCCCGGTTCAATTCCTGGGTTGGGAAGATCTTCTGGAGAAGGGATAGGCTACCCACTCCAGTATTCTTGGGCTTTCCTTGTGGCTCAGCTGTGCCTGCAATGTGGGAGACCTGGGTTCAATCCCTGGGTTGGGAAGATCCCATGGGGAAGGGAAAGGCTACCCACTCCAGTATTCTGGCCTAGAGAATTCCATGGACTGTATAGTCCATGGGGTTGCAAAGAGTCAGACATGACTGAGACTTTCACACTTCACACACAAGACTATCTTGAACTCCCCTTTCTCATCAAGGGGCTCAATAAAGGAAAAGGTTTCTAACCAGAGAGGAAAGCTTTGATTGGATGAGGAGGCTGTCAATCACATCATCTTTCATACACATGGAAGAATGACTGATGAAGGTTGCTCGTCTCTATAGCTTTCTAATTCCACTCCTGTTGCCCCAGACGGTGGATTCTCAGCCTCCAGTGCATCAGCCTTCCGAGTGTCCCTTCCTCAGGGCAGCTGCCTGGTTTTCCTTCTCTTCCCACTCTCTGCATTCTGCCTGGGTCATTAGACTTTCTTTTATGGCATCTACTGTGTCTATGCTAATGAATCTCCAGCCCAGATTCCTCTTCTGAAACACAGATTTTTACAACCAAGTGCCTATGGAGAATTTCCATTTTAAGGACTCTCAGTATCTCTTTCTACCCCAAACCAATCTACTCCAACTCTCCTGGCATTTCAGTGAACATCACCACCATCCTCCCAGTTAAAAGCCAGGACCTAGAGGTCAATCACAGCTTCCCACCCTCATTCCTACATCTAAGTCCTGTTGCTTTTATCTCAAAATTAACCTTGGACTCCACTGACTCCCTCCTGACTCTTCCCCACTCTCATTTTTGCCTGGGCAGATGTTAACAGCTTCACGTTGCACTGTTCCAGCCACAATCCCTTGTGCCAGGGCCAGAGCCCAGCAGATGGCACCCTGCCACGGGCCCTTGAAGAATCCCTATTTACAAAGGGTCTTGGCAGGGTTGATGGAAACCCACAAGGGATGGTGATGTCCCCTGGGGCTAGCAACAAGGGGAGCCTTAGGCACCTGGACCTGAAGGGAGCTGTCACTATGTATAAGCCAGAGAGAGAGAACACAAAGAGGGGAAAGGGCAGCCAGGCAGGACTGGGGCTGCAGGAGGGGAGCAGAGACTGCAGGAGGGAGCAGAGCCTCAGCCCATATGAGGCCACAGCAGGGAGGGAGCTGGGGAACAAACGCCCCAGTTTCCAACTCCGTCCCCCTTCCCATCCCCTGCTCCTGCCCTCTGTGGTCTGGACTCATCTGCAAATCAGCGGGCAGAGAAGCCCTCTGTTGCAGTCCCAAAACTGTCAGCCTACTGGAACACAGAGAAGGATGGAGAGAGGCAGCAGGCAGGTTTGGAGCAACAAATGGAGAATATCCCACACACCCTCTCTGTTTCAGCTCCACACTGCAGTGAAAGCACCTTTCCTATAGTACAGATCTGATTATGCCATCCCTTCACTTAAAGGTCTTCAATGGCTCTTTACTGCCCCAGATGATGCTTGAACCTCTTAACACCATCCCTGCATTATTGCTGCCAAAGTCTCTGGGCAGTCACCCATCAACACCCCCACTGCCGATGGTTCCCCTTAACCTGGCTGCTCTTCCTCTCTCTCTCCACTGCAGCCATTCCAAAATGATGGGCAATGCCCTCTTGGGTCTTTGCACCCCCTTCCTTGCCAACTTATTCCACCAATCAGTTCTCACTTCGGTTGTGGCCTCCTCCAGGCAGCCTTCCATCACCATCCAAGACGGGGCGGGGTGCCCCTCCCCTGACTCGTCTCTCTTCCCTATGGTAGCCCACTGTGCTTGCTCATCAGACACGATTGTCTTGATCTATTTCACATCCACTTTTCCCATAAACCTCAGCTGGTAAAGAATCCACCTGAAATGCAGGAGACCCTGGTTCAATTCCTGGCTTAGGAAGATCCACTGGACAAGGGATAGGCTACCCACTCCAGTATTCTTGGGCTTCCCTGGTGGCTCAGATGGTAAAGAATCTGCCTGCAATGCAGGACACCTGGGTTTGATCCCTGAGTTGGGAGGATCCCCTGGAGAAGGGAATGGCTACCCACTCCAGTATTCTGGCCTGGAGAATCCAATGGACAGAGGAGACTGGCGGGCTACAGTCCATGGGGTCACAAAGAGTTGGACACAACTGACCAACTTTCACTTTCACTTTCTCCTGTAGACCAGAAACATATTGGAAGCAAAGACTGACAGCCCTAACATTTGCTCAGTGCCTGGCACACAAGCACTCAACATATACTTGCTAAATCAATGAATGATGTTTACAAAAATCCTGTGACATATTGGTATTTGAGGCTAGAGATGTTTAGGGATTAGTCCAAAGTCACAAGGCTGCTCAGATGAGGCCCGGATGAAAGAACCTGTGAGTTCTGATTCTTGAATCAGAGGGTGGTACTCGCTCCACCTCCCCAGGCTGCCTGCCAAGGATGCCCCAGAGATGCCAGAAGAAGGTGCTGTTGCTTTGTCTGATGTGCCCAGAAGTCTAGGCTCCCCTGCCACTGGTTCCTCCTCCCTATAGAGCATATAAGATGTGTTCGTGGTCCTCAAATTTCCTTCGTTTGCTGGTTTCTCCGGCAACAAGGCAATTGATGTGGGGAAACAGGGTCAGAGGATTACAGAAGGAAAGTCTGAGGGCCAGATGCTTTTGCTGGAAAGAGGACAGAGGTAGAGACACAGACAGAGAGAGACTGAGTCACTGCAACTCGAATCCACCCCGGCCAATGTACTATCATGCCTCCCCAGCACCGGAAGGCTTCTCACACCAACCCATCTTATGGAAAAGCCCAGTCCCCATTGCAGTAGGTATACCTGCTCCAGATTTAATTTCTCAAAGCACACGAGGGCTGAAGCAGGGGGAACCCTGAGAAGCAAAGGCCTACTGTCTACTTTGGGGAGCAGTTATTGGATTCCTGCTCCCTTCCCCCACTCCCTACCCTCTCTTCTTTCTTCCCACTGAAGGGAAAGTGCTTAATAGAGTGATCGCAGGCTTTCATCCAAAGGAACAAACAGCTAGCAAGCCTGGCTCTCGAAACACTAGTAGGAAGGATGTCAACATGGGAGTCTCGGAGAAATTCTTCTTGAAGAGTACTTTAGTCAGTAACACCGGGGAGATGGCGAGGGCGCAGAGCAAACTTAAGTGAAGGCGTTTCTCTGTGAATGCTGAGAACCACGGCATGCCCAGCACTCTCCACTTGCCAAATGGGGGGCTCCAAGTCCTTTAGAAATGCACCAAAGCCTCCCCGCACTCCGGTTAAAAGGAAAAGGGGTCATTATCTCTGTTTTATAAACGGGGGTGCAGAGAAAGGCACCAGCGCTTTGCCCTGGTCCATAGCAGGAAAGCCTGAGCCCTCCCCAGATCCCACCTGGGGAGGTCTTTCCTGGCCCAGACAGGGGGCACCTGGTCACTGGGCTTGGTCCCACACACCCCACTTTCCCCAAGAAAACTCATGGGTGTTGGAGATCTCCAAAATGAGAGAGCAGAAAGACACAGGTCCTGTTGGGTCAGAGGCACGGTGGAAAACATATTTAAAACTAAATAAAGGAACAACAGCAGCAAAGGCCTGGGGCTCGGGCAGCTGAGTAGGGGCAGCTGCGGATACACGTGGCCCTCAGAGAAGGAGCTGCAAACTCGGGTTGCCTTCCTGCCTGAGGGATCTTTAAGGCGTTCGCAGATGGGAGCCCCTTTTGAAAAATAAAATTCTAAAGTAAATTGCGCTTGGGGCTTGAAACACAGAGTGTCCTTAATGGAACAAGCTCCCTAATGGCCTGATGCTGCAGTGAATACCGTGCAGAGGGAGTTGGGTCTTATTCAGTGATGTCTCAAGGCCTGGTGGGTTCCGGCAGAGGAAGGGAAGGAGGGAAGGATAGAAGGAAAGTAGGGTGGAGGGAAAGGAGAAGGGGAAAGAGAAACAGAATGGGGGAGAGAGAGGAGAAGGCGGGGAGGAGGGATGGAGAAAGGAGCACCAGAGAGCAGAAGGGAGGGAGGGGGTGAAGGGCGGTGACAGGACAGGAACACAGAGAAGCAGAAGTATTCATTTCCCTCGCTTCTCCCTGCTTCGACGCTGAGGACACGGTTTGATGGGGCCACGCTGCATCCCTGGACAGGACCAGCTCCCGTCCACTGCCCTCCGCCCCACACTCACAGCCTCTGATGACACCCGGCCCCCTGCAGGCTTGGGGCCAGTCACGGCTTCCCACTCAGCCCCAGAGGCGCCATCGCTTGCCCCCTGCCCACACCTCAGTAAATAGCAGCCCTCCTGAAATCCTCTTCTGGTTAAGCTTTTTGAGTGGGTCGTGAGTTTCCTGCCCGGGTCCTGAGTGGTGGGGCAGCTACTTACTTTGTCTGAGAGGTGACTCCTTTGCCTCTAAAACAAGGATGCTGATACTAAGCGAGAAAGTTTGTTTCTAGGCAACAGTAGGTATGATGTCTATGGGGCACCCGCTATGCGCCTGGAGTTAGATTACAAATTCTACAGGCGTGAATTCCCTTCCTCTGACTTTTACAACAAGCACCTTGCTGCCACGCTTTCTGAGAAGGATGAGGGCGGTGATGGACTTGCCCCCTATGGCCAGGGTCCAGCAGCCCCGAGCTACCCAACCCGGCAGCCTGGCTGGCCTGTGTAGACATGGCTTTGTCAGCTCACAGCTGGGGAAGAAGCATGGATATGATACAGGTTTGGGCAACCATCTCCAGCCAAAGATAAAGCCTGCGCTCTAACTTAGGAGAGAAGGCCACAAATGCCTGCTGGACCCCCTTCTTCGAGGCCAAATTATGGAAGCAGTGACAGATTTTATTTTCTTGGGATCCAAAGTCACTGCAAATGGTGACACAGCCATAAAATTAAAGAACCTGTGTTCCTGGGAAGGAAAGCTATGACGACCTAGACAGTATATTAAAAAGCAGAGACATCACTTTGCTGACAAAGGTGCATATAGTCAAAGCTATAGTTTTTCCAGTATTCATGTATGGATGTGAGAGTTGGACCATAAAGAAGGCTGAGTGCCAAAGAATTGATGCTTTCCAACTGCGGTGTTGGAGAAGACTCTTGAGAGTCCCCTAAACAACAAGGAGATAAAACCAGTCAATCCTAAAGGAAATCAACCCTGAATATTCATTGGAAGAGTTGATGCTGAAGCTCCAATACTTTGGCCACCTGATGCGAAGAGCCAACTCACTGGAAAAGACCCTGATGCTGGGAAAGACTGAAGGCAGGAAGAGAAGGGAATGACAGAAGATGAGATGGTTAGATAGTATCACAGATTCAATAGACATGAATCTGAGCAAAAAACTCTAGGTGACAGGAGAGGACACAAGAGCCTGGCATGCGACAGTCTATGGGGTTGCAAAGAGTCAGACACGACTTAGCAACTGAATAAAAATAACAACAACACTCATCTCGCTGGGTGAGGCTCTCCTTTTGGGGGTGGTATTTCAATAAGCTTCAAGCTCTGGGGTCATAATCAGCCATCCCCACTCCGAACCATTGAAGTGTCTTAATCACTCATCATCATTGTGGAGGGTCCATCCAACCTCCAGAGGAAATCCAGCTCACTCTTTCCATTACGCCTTCTTTCAGTGAGTACACAGTAAAGACTCACCATGCGTCATCATTTTGGTTGCAGCTGTCTTCATGGAGACAGAAGAACAGGAGAATTCGGAAGGCAATCTTCCAAGATTATGGAAGTCCTGATCACTAGCGTGTGGGCTGACTCGTAACCAGACGGCTCTGAGCCTGGCGGTCTGTTTATTACTTCCATTTAGTCATCTTGATAGTTGTCTCATCAGCCTGATTAGGCTCCAGGCTTACTTCTGTTTTCTCATCACCCCCACTCTTGCTATTCTTCTCACTCTCATCATTGCTGCTATAACTATAATCCACTATGTCCAGCTTACAAAGGACAGTTCATCCTTCATGTGCGAACATATCTGATGAGTTTTTCAGCTGGCCTGTTATTAAGGGTTCTGTGATCACCTGCTATGCTTCACAGTACTGTAAACACTGAGAATTTCTAGGGACTTCCCTGGTTGGCCAATGGTTAGACCACTGTGGTCTGTGCTTCCAACACCGTGGGTACAGGTCTGATCCCTGGTCAGGGAACTAAGATCCCACATGTCACACCATGCAGCCAAAAAATAAAAGAAAGAAAGAAAATTAACAGAAGCAGAGAAAATTATGGGATGTTTTAAAAGAGACCAATTCTCTTGTGAAACATTTAATGTGTAGGGTTTTTCATCAGAGTTTTATGGAATGAATTTATGTACAGAAACACATTTCTGTTAATACTAGTCTCTGTATTAACAGCATGTTAGTATTTACATGAATCTCATGAAATCAGGAATAATAACAATGGTTTATTTCATTCATCCAACAAATTTTATTACGCACCTACTATGTGCCAATCACTGTTCTTAACATCAGGGATATAACAGTGAGTGAAATGAAGAACCCTATCTCTTGGAGATTATAATCTAGTAAAAGGAGGTGGAGAATGACCGTGGATACGACGTCAGGGAGTGACACATGCAAAGGAGGAAAACTAAAGCAGGAGAAGTAGGCAGAGAAGGTCTGGGTGCTGTATTAGGCAGCATGGTCAGGGAAGGCCCCCTGATAAAGCAAACGTATTGGGAATGTGGGTTTTTGAAGTCAAGAGTGTCCTAACTAATAGAACAGTCAGTGCAAAGGTCCTGAGACACAGAGCTTTGTCAGGGGAGAGGAAGGTGGAGGAGGTCAGTGTGACTGCAGCAGAGTCGGGGAGGGGCGAGTGCTGGGAGATGAGGTCAGAAAGCTTGTCCGGATGGCATATTACTCAGGGTCCCACCAACCATGGAGAGAACTCTGGATATGGTTCAGAGTGAGCTGGAAGCCTCCTTCAAAGGTTCTGTGCAGATTCTGAGCATAACATGATATACTCTAAGTTCCAGAAGACCCACTCTGACAGCTGTGTGGAGAATAAACAGACGTCAGTGTGGCCAGGGCAGAAGCAAAGAGGCCAGTTGGGGCCACTGCAATAGTCCAGGCAAGAACGGGTGAATCCTCTATTAGAACTGGCATATTTGATGTTTGGCTTATACTGTCCTTACAGCCCTGGTGGCTCAGACAGTAAAGAATCCCCCAGCAATGCAGGAGACCTGGGTTCGATCCCTGGATCAGGAAGATCCCCTAGAGAAGGAAATGGCAACCCACTCCAGGATTCTTGCCTGGAGAATCCCAGGGACAGAGGAGCTTGGAGGGCTACAGTGCATGGGGTCGCAACGAGTCAGACACGACTGAGCTACTTTCAGTTTTCTCCTTGACTTACCTAGGCTGGCATTTCTCTTCCTCCTTGATGAATATAGTTTCCTACTCCTAACCACACAATACAGATTTTCTTAAGTGGACATAACACTGACCAAAATTATGTGAACAATATAGTCTTTTCATCCCATTCACCCTAACTTGAAGAAAGAAATACAAGATTCCTTTTTTCTTTTCTCTGTATAAAAGTGCTCCTAGCAGTTGGTCTCAAATGTTTGAGGAATTGGTACAAGATGAGATTAGAAACTGAGAACTCTGCTTTATTAAATGCTCTTTTCTTCTAGTAAAATTGGGCTAATCACTTCCAAACTGCGCGTTTCAGACTTTCACAAGTTATCCTTCAAAAGGAATGCGTGTGATGCTAATTTTCAGGGACTGGATCACATTCTGAATTGCAGTATCTGAAAGTTTTCAGTTCTATTAATAAAAGACTGTCACTGAATTTTCCCCTTGAAATTTGGTTCAAAGAAATGGAGAGAGCAAAATATTGCATTGTTACATGCCGTATTATTTGTTCGTAATATTCACTGCCCTTCTCTGCAGACCAGTTTCTACAGAACAATTATTCTTCTGTTCTTGCTAACATTGGGCTTGACCATTTGATTCCCTTTGGGCAATGAAATGTGAGAGATGGCACAGCCTGTGCCATCTCGGCCAGGAGCCTTCAGAGCTGATGGGTCGTCTCGCCACCGCTCTTCCCTCCGCAGTGAAGCTGTTGTGTTCCAGGCAGGCCTGCTCCTTCAGCCAAGGTTCTGGGATAAAAACGGCACAGAACAGAGTCCAGGTGGCCTGCAAACTGTAACTTAGGGAGGAAAGGACCTTGTCTTTGTGAACATAGAGTTGGGGTTCTTTGTTCCTGCAGCATAACTAAACTTCAGCTGACTGATATATATACCTGTATTTTACCCATTTCAAATAGCTGAAGCCTTAGAGTAGGGTCTGTCATTTTCTTACACATCATTGGTGGTCGTGGTTTAGTTGCTAAGTCGTGTCTGACTCTTGCAAACCCATGGACTGTAGCCCACCAGGCACCTCTGTCCAGGGGATTTCCCAGGCAAGAATACTGGAGTGGGTTGCCGTTTCTTCCTTCTGCAGCGGATCTTCCCAACCCAGGGATCGAACCCACATCTCCTGCATTGCAGGTGGATTCTTCACCCCTGAGCCACCAGAAGTCCTACAAATTGTTACAGCTTGATTTGGAGAAACACAACCTGGAGAAAACTTTACTGGCATTTTGAAGATTTCTTAAAGAGATCACTCCATTCTCTCCAGTTTAGTTACATTTGGGAGAGCTTTCTAATTTAGAAAAATCTCCAAGGTGAAATTTCATTTTGTGACCTTCCTCTTCAATATCCAGGGGCCAGGAATATAGACTATTGCCTCGTCCTCTTGAAAACAGTGAGAAGCTCAATTTTGAATAAAGACCTGTAGACACCAGAAGGTGCTGAAGAGAGACATCTGGGATGCTGTGCGGCCAGCGGACGGGATACTACAAGCAGATGGACGGGTCTCTTGTACCCCAGCCTACCCTGCAGATCCTGGGCTAAACTTCGATAAAGACTTTCAATAGCTTATCATTTCAGAGAGTGTCCGGAAGTTTCTTAGCCATCTTCCTAAAGGTTGAGTGAATACATATCACATCCTTTGCAATTCCCCAGCTTAAAGGTCCTGGGTTACCTACACACTGACAATAAAAATCTAAGCTCCCTCCCACGACCCGCATCCACCAGCCCGCAGCCCAGCTCTCTCCCCCACGACCAGCCGCTCCCCTCCTTTGCTCTCTCTTCTCTCTCCCTACTGGTCTTTCAGTTCCCCAAACACATAAAAATCTTTCCTAGGTTACAGACTATGCAATCGCTGTTTCTTCTTCCCAGAACATTCCTGATTCTTCACTTGTTTTGATTTTCCAAAGCATAAGAGACGCCGCCTGAATAGCTGGGGCTCCCCTGAGGAAGGGTGTTTCTAAGCATCACGCGCCCAGCAGCCCACGTGCTTATCACCTCTCAGGATTGACAGCAAAGCAGAGAACAGGGTCGGGGAAGCCCTCTCCACCATTGCTCAGATTTTCTCAAAACCCTGCCTGCAGCTCACCGCCATGCCCGCTCTGAAGAGGCCTAACCGGGGCCCCTACAAACCACCTCCTGAGTCAGAGGTGCTAGCCCCAATTAACATCAGGAATACTCTTTGTTTCCCAATTTGTTTCCTCTTTGTTTCTTTACTGTCCCTTCCCAATTCAATTCCCCCAGGGTGCTGTCTAGTACTGTCTGTATCACCCAAGTGAGAGATCCCTAACCAGAAGGCAAACCGTTTTATGACAGTGAGTATCTCCCTTTGCAGGAGCTTCCCAGGCAGCTCAGTGGTAAAGGATCCACCTGCCAGTGAAGAAGATGCAAGAGACGCCAAGTTTCAATCCCTGGGTCAGGAAAATACCCTCGAATAGGAAATGGCAACCCACTCCAGTATTTGTGCCTGGAAAATTCCATGGGCAGAGGAGCCTGGCGGGCTGGCTACAGTCCATGGGGGCGAAAAGACTCAGACACAACTGAGCACACACACAAGAGCACACGCGCATCTTCCTTTGTAAGACGATGGACTCCTTCTTTAAGTGGCTGGAGTTACCACCAGCTTCATTTCTCCTGCATAACGGGTCTACCCTGAGGTGTAGCTCTTTTAAGCCATCCATGTGATTGTTGTCTCTCTTTGTTCCCTGAAACCTACATGGATCCTATTGTAAGTATCTTGGCTTCCTTTATTTCTGCAGGTCCTCACTCCAAGGGGGAAAAAAAGATGAATTATTTTATTTCTTTCATTTAATTTTCCAGACGCCTGGGGAAGCGTGCTTAGAGAAATCCAAACAGAAGAAGAAGAAAGAGTGCTGTTGAAAGACGATAGGCCCCGATGCCTTTACTTGGCTTCAGAGAGAAGAAAAAGGTGCTTCAGTGGGCAGTGGTCCATTTGAAAGGACACAAGAGAAATCTCTTTTTTTCTGTGACGGTCTCCTTCACAGCCCACAATGCTTCCCTCTACATTTTGCAAAGGAGTATTCCATGAAGCAATATACATATGTACAGACACGCACATGCACACACACACACTCCCACATGTGTGCAAGCCCAAAGAATGTGGAAGGGCTTCTTCTGTGAGCTGGCAGCAAATCTCTACAGAGAGAAACACAGTGATGATGCCTGTAAGGGCCTATGTAAATACTTCATTCCTGATTATTATCCAAAACTCGTACTTTTTTTCTAAAATTTTCCCATCATCAGTATTATCTTTTATGTACTCTGAACCTTCCAGTTCATTAAAACAATATAAAAATAATACTGTTACTGACAACGGAAGACAATGGCATTCTGACCTCCTTGTTATGCTATAAGCCAGACACTAAATGTGTCACGTGACTCGTTATTATTTAATTTTTAAAATAGTCCTCTGAGTTAGATACAATTGCTGCTGTTGCTGTTATTATTATTATCATTTCCAGATTATAAAGCGAAGGCTTTGGGATTTAAATAACTTGGTGCTTGGGTTTCGAATCCCAGCCATCTGACCCCAGGACCCAAGCTTGTAGATGGAAACTGGCGTCGCCTCGCTATGCAAACCATATGGCAGAACAGAAAGCAAAAGAGCAGAAATTCACCATTTAAGCAGTAAACCGTTTTTCCTAATAAAGCCAATCGTACCTGGCAGGCTCTCTCCTCTCATTGCAATACCGACCAGGACAATTTCCCAAAGTTCTTGGCTCATTTCTGGGTTTCCCCGCAGCCACATTCCATCACTTGAGCCCCTATCCATAGGAGCAGTCTGTAAGCGGCTCAGCTCATAACAAAATCCTTTGGGTAATCCCCTAAAACTCACTGGCAGGAATCCAAGAAGGAAACGTCGTATATCAAATACCACTCTCAATGAAAAAATATTTTAGTAAGGACCTAGAATATTTATAGTAGGTGTGATTATCCCCCTTCCCACTTACAAAAGTGATAGGAATTCTGGATGAGATATCGCCACCAAGACAACATCTTCTCCCCCTCGGTGCCGGGAACCACAGAAATGCCGTGATATATCGGAGAGTAACAGCACGGAAACAGCATGTCGGAAAAGACCTCATGAAATACTAGCCTGCAAAAAGGCAGTCTCTACACATGCAAAGAACAGGCTTGAAGTCATTTCTGTGTGATATGCACAGAGCAGGGAGCACAGGACTCAGCTCTAATATACGAGAGAAACAGAAACGCGTTGCTTGCGCGGAGTGCAATGCAACAGCCGGGCTGGGGATCAATGCTAACTCGGTCAGACACCTGCATGATCAGTCTCGAGCTTCCCAGCAGGTGGAGGCTCCAGCCAACCTCCCGGAAAATGTGACAAATAGCCGGGCCGCCCACCCTGGGACATACCTGGTAAGAGGACGTGACTCTGACTAGTAAGCGTATTAATTATTTCCAAGGCCTGGCCAATCACTCTTGGGGTTTCTGTAGCACAGTGTCCAGGTCAGTGCTCTGAGCTCTGCAGGAAGCAGAATGGGAGCAGAGGGAATTTTCCCTCCAGCAGCCACCCCTCACGGCTTGTTGTTGTTGTTTTCAGTTGCTAAAGGAAAGTGAAGTCGCTCAGTTGTGTCCAACTCTTTGCGACTCCATGGACTGCAGCACGTCAGGCTTCCCTGTCCTTCACCATCTCCCAGAGTTTGCTCAGATTCATGCCCACTGAGTGGGTGATGCCATCCAACCATCTCATCCTCTGTCGTCCCCTTCTCCTTTTGCCTTCAATCTTTCCCAGCAGCAGGCTCTTTTTCAATGAGTCAGTTCTTCAAACCAGGTGGCCAGAGTAGTGGAGCTTCAGCTTCCCTGGTGACTCAGGGGTAAAGAACCCGCCTGCCAATGCAGGAGACGTAGGTTCGATCACCTGGAGAAGGAAATGGCAACCCACTCTAGTATTCTTGCCTGGGAAATTGATGGAAAGGGGAGACTGGTGGGCTACAGTCCATGGGTCGCAGAAGAGTCAGACACAACCAAGTGACTAAAAAACCTCATTATTGCAGGCAGAAGTAAATGATGTCCAAAACCGGGCTGAAAAAGGAGGAATCCTGTCATTCCCTTGAAGGGTTCCCCAAACATACATTCCTCACCACAGTTCTCCCAGCACCAAAACGTCATCCCTCTTGCCCCAGGCAGTTTTTTTTCATTTTCTTCCACCCCAGGTGAGTCCACCTCTTTGCTGTTTTTCCTCTGGCACAGGGCTGCCTGTCCCTCCCTCCTGGCCTCTGGAAATGCTTTCTCCCAGCCTGGAATGCTCTTAATACCCATCCCCACCTTCACATTCCCAGCCCTTCTTCAGAGTCCATCAGACCCTGGAATCTGCTTGATTGTCCTCGTCCTTCACACTCAGGTGGGTGAGAGCTGGGCTGTGGGAGATGAACTGTAATTAGGATGAGAGGGAGCTCGGTCATCTTCTGGATGTTTGTCTTGAAGACTGGCGAACTTCCGTTGAATGCAAGGATGCTTGGTGAGGGACCAAGGTCTGTAAGAATCCCCACCATCTGTCCAGATAGATCTTGGAGGCTCTCCACCTCTGGACCATTCCAGGGACTGGTAGGATGACACAGACCCTGAGGAGAGGGTGCAGGCATAACACAGAAAGGTGGGGAGAGCAGAGAAAGTGGGAACTCAGCAGAGGCTGCTCTAAGTCAATTAAAGGGCTACCAATGGGAAAAGGCTTCTCTGAGAGCTCAGTTGGTAAAGAATCCACCTGCAATGCAGGAGACCCTGGTTCAATTCCTGGGGCAGGAAGATCCACTGGAGAAGGGAAAGGCTACCCACTCCAGTATTCTGGCCTGGAGAATTCCATGGACCATATAATCCGTGGGGTCACAAAGAGTCGGACAGGACTGAGTGACTTTCACTTCACTTCCACTTCCAATGGGGAAAGCAGAGAACTGTTTGACACCTTCTAGAAAGCTGTGTGTCTGAGTCTGTGTATCAGCAAGATTATTTTCTTGCTTCCTATATGCTCTTCTGGGCTTCCCAAGTGGTGCTAGTGGTAAAGAACCTGCCTGCCAATGCAGGAGATGTTAAAAGACATGGGTTAGAGCCCTGGGTCAGGAAGATCCCTTGGAGGAGGGCACGGGAACTCACTCCAGTATTCTTGCCTGGAGAATTCCACGGGCAGAGGAGCCTGGAGGGCTAAGGTTCATAGGGTCACAAAGAGTCTGACACAATTGAATCGACTTAGCCCACGCACATGTGTGGTCTTTGAGACATGATAAGATAACGGCAGAGTTACAGAACATGCTCAGCTACACCAGCGCCCCTGACCCAACCTGGTTGCACACCTTCCCAGGGTTCACTCTTGGTCCTGTGCTGAGTCGCTCAGTCATGTCTGACTCTTTGTGACCCCATGGACTGCAGCCCACCAGGCTCCTCTGTCCGTGGGGATTCTCCAGGCAAGAATACAGGAACGGGTTGCCATTTCCTACTCCAGGGTATCTTCCCGACCCAGGGATCAAATCTGCATCTCCTGCATCTCCTGGATCCACCGTCTGAGCCACCAGGGAAGGTCCTGCTCATATTTGCCCTTAAATAAAGACTTGCTGCTTGTTGTATATGTGTGCACCGTTGCTTCCCAATGAGGTTCTAAGTTCTCACAATGAATTTCTTGTATCCCACAGCCTGGAACTTGCACATATGCTCAATTATATAACCTCTAATAAGACATAGTTTTGTAGTATCTTTCTCCGTTATTGTATTATATAAAACAGCAGGGTGGATTTTCAGCAACTCTGTGGAATTTGGGGGGGAGAGGTGGGGAGCTTGAAACAACACAATTGTATTATTATTACAGAGTTCTGGAAGGCAGAGTGGTTCTTATTGGGCTAAAACCAAGGCGCGGGAAGGGCTGTGCTCCTGGAATCTCTAGGGGAGAATCTGGTTCCCAGTCCTTTCCAGCTCTTGAGGCTGCCCCCTTCCCTTTGCTAACAGTCACTTTCTCCATCTTCCAAGCCAGCAGCACAGCTTTCTCAAATCTCTATCGGATGTGACTCATGTATAAGGATCCATGTATATGGGCCACACCTGGATAATCTAGGATAATCTCCCCATTTCAAATCCTTAATTACATCCGCAAAGCCCCTTCTGTCATATTCACAGGTCCCAGGCATTAGGACAGACATCTCTGGGAGAAGGGAGGGTCATTATTCTGCCTACTGTAGTGGAGGAGCTATTATTACTCCCAGACCTGAAGAGGAAGAAAAAGGGATGAGTTCCCAAACCAAGAACGAGGTATGGCACTGCATGCACGCTCAGTCGTGTCCGACTCTCTGCAATCCCATGGACGGTAGCCCACCAGTCTCCTCTGTCCTTGGAATTTTCCAGGAAAGAATATTGGAGCGGGTTGCCATTTCCTACTCTAGGGTATCTTCCCAACCCAGGGATCAAATCTGCATCTGCTGCATCTCCTGCATTGGCAGGTAGATTCTTTATCACTGAGCCGCCTGGTATGCTGGTGAGGAGGTCTCAATGGGGGCTCTGTGGTGGTGATAAATACCATGGTGGTGATAAATAATCCCTTCCTACTTGGCAGAATGCTTTTGAAATGGTCTCATATAAAATAGAAGCTGTATAGTATACATACAAACTTAACTGTAGGGGTCTTGGGTAGAGAGAAAAGCCCACTGCGTGGAAAGAGATGACCCTCTAACAGAGTAGGAAAGAAAGAGCCCAGACTCGGGAGCCAGACTGCCTGGGTTCAAATCCCAGTGTTACCATTTACTGACTAGGTGACTTCAGGCAAACCATGTCAGCCCTCTGCGTCCCCATCAGTCAAACAGCCATGATGATGAGAACACCAAGCTCACAGGGTGGTTGTGAGAATCTGTTGAGACATTATTTGTGGAACTCTTGGCATGGCTCATAGTGAGTGCTACTGTTATTCTTGTTGAAGAGGCTGCAAATGGATTTCTGTGAGAAGCCTCACCATGCTACAGACAGAGAAAACAAAAGTGGTTTCGAAGTGAAGGTACGAGGTCAAGCATTCAGAACCCCAGGTCCTGCTTTTCAGACAACCTGCTTCTCACATTGCGCAACTCGATGAGGACTTCTTCCAGGGTGCAGAGCAAGCAGGATTTACATATTTCACACGCACACATGGAAAAGCCAGCTAGTGCTCAAAGTATACCTGTTGAATTAAAGCAACAGCTCTGCGATGGATTTAAAATATGTTTAGAAAGTTCTCCTCCAAGAAGTGAAGGCTGCTTCTCTTCCTCTTCAGTATTGACTGGATTTATAGACTTTCTAATGTACTGAATACTGTCCATGGGGTTCTCCGTGGACAGATTTTTTTTTTCTTGGGCACCAAAATCATCGTAGATGGCAACTGCAGCCATGAAACTGAAAGACTGTTGTTCCTTGGAAGGAAAGCTATGACAAACCTAGAGAGTGCATTAAAAAGCAGAGACATCACTTTGCCAACAAAGCTATGTTTTTCCAGTAGTCATGTACAGATGTGATAGTTGGTCCATAAAGAGGGCTGAGTGCAGAAGAATTGATGCTTTAAAACTGTGGTGCTGGAGAAGATTTTTGAGAGTCCCTTGGATGGCCCAAAGAAAGGCAATGCCAAAGAATGCTCAAACTACTGCACAATTGCACTCATCTCACACGCTAGTAAAGTAATGCTCAAAATTCTCCAAGCCAGGCTTCAGCAATATGTGAACCAAGAGCTTCCAGATGTTTAAGCTGGTTTTAGAAAAGGCAGAGGAACCACAGATCAAATTGCCAACATCTGCTGGATCATAGAAAAAGCAAGAGAGTTCCAGAAAAACATCTATTTCTGCTTTATTGACTATGCTAAAGCTTTTGACTGTGTGGATCACAATAAACTGTGGAAAATTCTGAAAGAGATGGGAATACCAGACCACCTGACCTGCCTCTTGAGAAACCGGTATGCAGGTCAGGAACGCAACAGTTAGAACTGGACATGGACTG
>NW_011494846.1:1226390-1227336 GCF_000754665.1 Bison bison bison | reverse complement strand
GGAACCACAGATCAAATTGCCAACATCTGCTGGATCATAGAAAAAGCAAGAGAGTTCCAGAAAAACATCTATTTCTGCTTTATTGACTATGCTAAAGCTTTTGACTGTGTGGATCACAATAAACTGTGGAAAATTCTGAAAGAGATGGGAATACCAGACCACCTGACCTGCCTCTTGAGAAACCGGTATGCAGGTCAGGAAGCAACAGTTAGAACTGGACATGGAACAACAGACTGGTTCCAAATAGGAAAAGGATTACGTCAAGGCTGTATATTGTCACCCTGCTTATTTAACTTATATGCAGAGTACATCATGAGAAACACTGGGCACAAGCTGGAATCAAGACTGCCAGGAGAAATATCAATAACCTCAGATATGCAGATAACACCACCCTTATGGCAGGAAGTGAAGAATTAAAGAGTCTATTGATGAAAGTGAAAGAGGAGAGTGAAAAAGTTGGCTTAAAGCTCAACATTCAGAAAACTAAGATCGTGGCATCTGGTCCCATCACTTCATGGCAAATAGATGGGGAAACAGTGGAAACAGTGTCAGACTGTATTTTTGGGGGCTCCAAAATCAGGGCAGAAGGTGACTGCAGCCATGAAATTAAAAGACGCTTACTCCTTGGAAGAAAAGTTATGATCAACCTAGACAGCATATTAAAAAACAGAGACATTACTTTGCCAACAAAGGTCTGTCTAGTTGAGGCTATGGTTTTTCTAGTAGTCATGTATGGATGTGAGAGTTGGACTATAAAGAAAGCTGAGCATCAAAGAATTGATGTCGTGTTGGAGAAGACTCTTGAGAGCCCCTTGGACTGCAAGGAGATCCAACCAGTCCACCCTAAAGGAGATTAGTCCTGGGTGTTCATTGGAAGGACTGATGTTGAAGCTCAAACTCCAATACTTTGGCCACCTGATGGGAAGAGCTGACTCATTTGAAAAGA
>NW_011494846.1:1219773-1226290 GCF_000754665.1 Bison bison bison | reverse complement strand
AGCTCAAACTCCAATACTTTGGCCACCTGATGGGAAGAGCTGACTCATTTGAAAAGACCCTGATGCTGGGAAAGATTGAAGGCAGGAGGAGAAGGGGACAACAGAGGATGAGATGGTTGGATGGCATCACCAACTCAATGGATGTGAGTTTGAGTAAACTCTGGGAGTTGGTGATGGACAGGGAAGCCTGGTGTGCTGCAGTCCTTGGGGTCAGAAAGAGTCAGATACAACTGAGAGATTGAACTGAACTGAACTGAATGCAAAGAGCTCAAACCAGCTAATCCTAAAGGATATCAACCCAGAATATTCACTGAAAGGACTGTTGCTGAAGGTGAAGCTCCAATACTTTGGCCATCTGATACAAAGAGCTGACTCACTGGAAAAGACCCTGATGCTGGGAAAGATTGAGGGCAGGAGAAGGGGACAGCAGAGGATGAGATGGTTAGATAGCATCACCGACTCACTGGAGATGAACTGGAGCAAACTCCAGGAGATCGCAGAGGACAGGGGCACCTAGAATGCTGGGTCCATGGGGTACCAAAGAGTCAGACACAACTGCGTGACTAAGCACACATCCACTAACTTAATAAGACCTAAGTGTCATTCTCTGGCAATGTCTCACACACACGCGCCCTCAAACTTAACCAAGGACTGCCGTTCACTCATTCAGCATTAATTAATTACTAATAACTAATTAATAATGAGCATACCAGGCACCGACCTTCACTGATGAAAAGACATGGCCTGTGCCCTCAAGAACCTTCAGGAAAATCACATCACGTCATCATGGAGCACTGCTGTGGAACAGCATTCCGAGACCCCTGCAGGAGGGTGGGGAGACCGTGCGGGCTTTCAAGAAGGGAGGGTGTTTGTGCAGACTGAATGTAAACTTCTGAAAAGGAGTTCTGTAACAGCTTCAGGACCCCCTACCCTGGCCCTGAGTGGAAAACCAGAAGAACACAGAGCATGGTATTTCTGATCTGGAGAATTACACGACGCCTGGCGGAGCACTCAAGTTCAACAAAAGCACCAGATAATAGCATCCGTAATCCAGGACGTCAACGTGAGCCCCAAACACCCCCTTGGTTCCTGTGAAAGGCTGAAGCCAAGGGCTCAGTGCTGGGCAGGGAGGACACACAGACATCTTTTCCTGGACAAGCTTTGTTCCAGGTCAGCCTGAAAGGTACACAACGCTGCCCCGGCTCAGAGGCCGGCAGAACCCACATCACAGGTGGAATTATCTATCAGTAAGAGACTTTCAGAGTGTTTACTCACTTGCCAGATTTATTTATCAGGTATGGGATTGAGAGGATTTCCCGACAGGATATGTAGAGATTAGTGCGCAGCAGAAATGCTTTTCCAACAAACCTGTCTGCTAATCAGGTCCTGCTTTTCTCATTCGAGCAGAACGGTGCTTGTTGCCCTTCGTTGGCATTTCTGGCAAAAGCAAACATCCATGCTGACAAAGCAAGCCAGCGGAAACATGGACATCTCTCTATAATGCTGAAGAGCAGCTGTCACTTTTTCCAAGCCCACGGGCACATTTAAATATTTTGTTAGAGCCACATGTTTAAGATCAAAAAACCTCAGGTCTCCTTGAGTCCACAACACCTGAATGAGAAGGAAAAATATTTTCCACTCGCTGCCTGGTCCACCTGGAGTCATCATGAGATGATTTCCAGAAGTGTCTCAAGCCCACGCTGGGTCTAAGGAATGTGTTCATTAAGAATGTGCCACATCAGAGCTTAAAAACGCAGCTGAAGGCTCACGGGTCTCTCGAAGGGCAAGTGGAGAGTGGGGACAAGTCCACTCAAGCAAGCTTCTTATACCATGTCTCGCACTGCCTCTCCAGTGAGGCCAAAGCAAGCAGATGAAGAGAGAAAAAATCACCTCCTCATCTGGCCTGTTCCAAGCCAAACATCTGGATGTTACATAATGAGCCATTGGGGTCGTTTTTCTTGCTTTCCTTTGCTGGCTTTTTAAAAATAGGTTTAACAATTAAATCTGGTTTTTACACTCTAAATTTCATATATTTTCCATAAGCTCTTTGAGCAGACTGGTCTTGATTATTCTTTCCCATTAAAAACCCACACAGTAATACCTACAGCGGAAACCTCTAAAATAAATCAGAGGTTACCACGAGGTAACTTCTGATCTTTCCTCAGCGACTTCAGATGTCCATTCCTCACAGACAAATGGCTCAGGACAGTAAGGAAGATAGCAACGTGCCAACAGTCATAGATGCCAACGACCTCCATGCTGAAGAAACTGGCTTTCTGCACAGTGGCTCAGTTTTATACAAGGGGGAATGATACCAACAACTCAGGGAATTTCTTCTCATTTAGTTCAGTTCAGTTCAGTTCAATTCAGTCGCTCAGTTGTATCCCCTTTGCGATCCAATGGACTGCAGCACTCCAGACTTCCCTGTCCGTCACCAACTCCTGGAGCTTACTCAAACTCATATCCATTGAATCGGTGATGCCATCCAACCATCTTATCCTCTGTCATCCCCTTCTCCTCTTGCCTTCAATCTTTCCTAGCAGCAGGGTCTTTCTAATAAGCCAGTTCTTCGCATCAGGTGGCCAAAGTATTGGAGTTTCAGCTTCAACATCAGTCCTTCCAATGAATATTCAGGACTGACTTCCTTTAGGATGGACTGGTTGGACCTCCTTGCAGTCCAAGGGAATCTCAAAGTCCTCTCCAACACCACACTTCAAAAGCATCAATTCTTCGGCGCTCAGATTTCTTTATAGTCCAACTCTCACATCCATACATGACCACTGGAAAAACCATAGCTTTGACTAACTGTTTAGTTCCTTACAATTTCTCAAAGCACCCTGAGACAGGACAGCGGGCTACAATATGCTGTCAGGTCACAGCTGACCATAAGGTTTCAAGTCCATGGTCAAACACAAGGTGCGGTGGTGAGCAGGGAGTTTCCTGGTTCTGGCTCCCCTACCCTTTCTAACTGAAAAAAAACACTGGCCTAAAAGATAAAGACCTATCTGCCCATTAGACATTCCTCTCTAGTTATATCTAGAGATACAGGTATATCTATAGATAGATAGATAGATAGATAGATAGATAGTTATATCTCCTGTGGTTCTACTAAATAAACTCTGCCCCCAAGAGATACTCTACTCAAGGAGGTCAAGTAAGTCTCAAACTTTTCTATTGTGTCCATTTCCTGCAACCTTGCACACCAGCTCATCTGCAACTGGGACACCCTTTTTAATTCTACTCAAATAGAAAATTTCCCAGGGCCTCCCTGGTGGTTGGGTGACAAAGAATCCGCCACCAATGCAGGAAACATGGATTTCCTGCATTGATCTTCCTGATCTGGGAAGATTCCCAATGCTGTGAGGCAACTAAGCCTGTGCACCACAAATACTGAGCCTGTGCTCGAGAGCCCAGGAGCCACAAGCACTGAAGCCTGTGCACCCCGGGGCCTGTGCTCTGCAGCAAGAGAAGCCGCCACGATGAGAAGCCTGCACAGCACGACTACAGGGCAGCCCCTGCTCGCCCAACCAGAGAAAAGCCCACTCGCAGCAACGAAGACCCAACACAGCCAAAAAGAAATTAATTAAAACTTTTTTTAAAAAAGAAAATTTCCCCAACATACAAGGCTCCTTATGAGCCTAACATACTCATTTTGCACCTTACACACTTGGTGTGACAGGAAACAGAAAGAAGTAAAAGATGCAGTCTCTGTCCTCACATTTCATAATCCAGTTGTACAGAAAGAATATAATAAAAGTTGGGGATAAGGTGATGAGCATGATTAGAATATACATATATATATATATATATATATATTTAGAAAAACAACCTGTACTTCCCAATGAGTTGTACTCTGCCCATATTCCTCAGAGCATATGCTCTTCAGTAAGGCTGCCAGGTCTCACCTCTTTGGAGAATTTTCTCTTCTGGAATTACGTTTAGATCCAGTATTCAAGTCACAGAAGCAAACCAGACTGATCCAGACACTGAAGTCCGGAGTGTATCCTATTTCCCTTTAGCAAAAATGGTTTCTCTTACCTTGATGGTTGGCTTTTTCACTGGACTCCAGGTGACTTCTGGATGGTTCCAAGCATCATATTCACCTTCAAAAACAGCTGTCAGCATCGAGGTCTGAACAGATGTGCCTCGGGTTCTGAAGGCGATTCCTCAGACGATGCCCCATCTTTTCTTAGGGCACTGGCATCTCCACAGCCATGACCAGACTCCTGAGAGCAGAGAGGCCCCTTCAGCTGGCCCAGCCAAGGAGGGTTCTTAGACCAGAACAGGCAGAGCTGAGCCTTGAAGTCGAGTGAGGTTTGGTCAAGAATAGGAATAAAGATTCAGAGATGGGGAGGCACTTGGGTTCTACACCTAGACTCTGAAGTCCAGATTCAAATCCTGGTTCTGCCGTTTACTGACTGTGGACCTTGCACCATTTCCTTAACTTCTCCAGACCTCAGGCTCCTCTTCTATGAAACAGGGACAGTAAGACTATCCCTCAAGGCTGTTGTTGAGGATTAAATGAGCGAATACACGTAAAACAGTAAAGATGATGTAAATGTTTTCTGACGTCAGTATTATCAGTCCCCAATATTAAAAAGTTTAGCCCAATCAAAATTAAAAACCTGTCTCTTTCATTTAAATCAGCACTTTTTCTCCAATTGGAAGCTGGGGATTTATGCTTGGGAAAACGATTTGATCAGAGTTTATCTCTTCCTCTCAGACCCTCCAATCACTGGCTGGTGGCTCAGGTCTCTCGGGGCCAAAGTTCTTCAAGGAGGGCTTGGGGATAACTGGAGTTCAGGCAGGCGTACAGATGTTGGCTCTTTCCCTGGTGGGGTCCTTCCATGGGTTCTTCTGATGGTTGGAGTTCCCCTCCCAAGGGTTCTGCTGGCGGGCCACCCTTCCCCCACAGATCCTTGTTCCCACTGTTGACTGTGCCCCTCCCTTGCCTGGGGAGGTAGGCCCACTTTGCCAACAGGAAGACTGGCCTGTATGTGTGCCTTGCCAGCTCTTTCTCTCGCCACTGTAAACAGTCTCTCTACTCTGAAGCTACCTTGGGCCCTGTGGCCCCCCGCCCCCGACTCCAGGAGACATCTGCGAAGCTCTCCAGGTGGGTCTCTGAAGCCCTGCTCCCCTATTTTAAGAGAGGTGGGAAAGCATAACAGGTGAGCATTTTTCTAAAAAATGCTCCCTACTGGCCTTTCCTGAGTCCTTAGCCTCCTGTCACACAGCCTGGAGGTGAGAGATGGCCTTGTCTGTCCAGCACTCCTGCAGAGATGACCTGCGCCTCACTGGAGACCGCAGGCGGCATTTAGTCGGCACATATGTTGTTCCGTGTTTGAGCATGGGTAGAAACCCCAACATCTGTGAAGAGGAGTTCCCCCTCTGGAGTCCTGTCACAGGTGGACCGTTGCTAGGCTGGAGCAGACTAGGAGCATTGTGGGAAATTCCCTGGAGGACAGCTTAGGGAGCCCAAGGGAAGGGCTTGACTACTGGGGCATGGAACTGGGCTGGGTGGTGTAGGCAATGGGAAGCCAAGGGGGTATTTCTCCCTCCTTTCTCCATAAGTGGGAATGTGCAACCCAGTCCCTTTCTTGCCTTCACCTCCTCTGGCCTCTCTCTTTCCCAGACAGCCCTCAGAATAAAAAAAAAAAAAAGAGCGGAAGACATGTCCGTGTGTATGTGTGTGTGTTGTGGTGTGTGTGCAGGTGGGGGGAGGGACGGGGTTAGACTATGGTAGGGGGCGTGAGCACAGCCACAAGCCAAGGAGGAAAGTGAACAGAGGGGGAAAAATAAAATTCCAGTGAGCAGAGAGAAAAGTCGACCCTCCAACCCGCACACGCTGAAAGAGGACACCCGGCGCCTGCAGCGGGGTCAAACGAGGTCGGAGGAGCTTATCTCTCTCTGAGTCTGGAATTAAGGGCAGCCCGGGACAAGCCTCGGGACCAGGACGTTCCCGGGATGTTCTCCACTTGAGCGGGTTAGGATTCCAGGACGCCGGTGCGTGGAGAGATCCTCCGAAACGGTGGTGGTGTAGACCTTTTACCAAAAGAAAAAAAAAAAAAAAAAAGGAAGCTGCAGATTGCTTCGGGGGAGGAGGGGGAAAGGAGGTATTCTCAAGAAGACAGACAGTAATTGTCCAAGTGTTTGTTTCTTTCCGAATGGATTCTCAGAATGGCCCTCAAAGGAAAGAAAGAAAGAAAAAAAAAAAAAAACTGCTGAAAACATCAACATACCTGCTGCACTGACAGACCCCAAGTTCTGATTCCCTGAGTTGGGACAAAGACGCCATCGGGGCATGCATCTCTCCCAGGGGAGCCCCCAGATCTGAGGGGCGCGGCCAGCCAGCCCTGGGGGTGACCCAGGTCCGGGTGTGTCTATAGGTTCATTAAAACTTTGGCAGGAGGGAAGTGCGGACTCCGGCCGCCCGGCGCGGCGCGTGCGGACCCCCGGTCAGGACACCAGCAGCGCGGCACTGCCACCTTGTGGACACCGGCCGCCCGCCCGGGCGCCG
>NW_011494846.1:1200093-1219547 GCF_000754665.1 Bison bison bison | reverse complement strand
AGTCAGGTGCTGCGTGTGCTCGGCGCCCGCGGCAGGGGCCGGGCGGGAGTAGAGGCATCCTTGCGCTCCGGAGCCGGATCGGGACGCGAAAAGGCTCCCTAAATGGGTGCGCCTCTCGTGCAGGGAGCCCCTGGCGGCGGAGGGGCGGGCGAAAGACGGAAAAATAGCAGAGAGCTTTAAAATAGGACTTTCCCACTCTCTGGACCCGAAGTAGTGACCCCGGAGGGGGCAGTGGGCGGCGGCGGGGTGGGCAGGAGCCCCGCCCCGAGCCTGGGTTCGGGTTCCCTCTCCCCGCCCCACCTACTTGTTGCCTTGCCAAACCCTTGGGGCCGAAACGGCCACTTGGATCCACAGAAGGAGATTAAGACAAAAAGAATAATGAAGTTCCTGGCCTTGGCCTGTCCGTGCTGGCAACCCTGTAGCAGGCAGAGAAGACAGGCACGGCCCTTAGGCCCTCACGGAGCCGAAGACTTAGCCCCTTAAGAGACAGAAGCAGAAGAAAGTCACGAATTAGGTCAAAACAAAAAGTCAACTTAGTAGTTGGTTTTAATTACTGTAAGTGGAAAAGCCACATCCAGAAGTACATCTAATGACTTTTATGGTAATCCCACCATGCTGACATAAACCAGCCCACCCCTGCATACAGAGAAGACCACAACACAGAATGTCAGAGGTCTATTCCAGGGCATGGGCGAACCCAGGACCAACAGAGACAAGCATGGTTTCCATCAGATTCTTGCTTTTCTGGTTTCATGGTCAGGCACACGCTTGATTTCTCTAATAGGGCATCTCTTTCTCTGTGTGTGTGTCTCTTGTTGCTTCGTAATGTTCTCCTGGAAGATCTTTTACTTTATTGTTGTTTGGGAGTTCACCTGGTGTTTTCTTTCTCTGAAATGAATCCAGGGTGTAGATGGCCTCAGAAGGGCATCTAATCCTTTGCCCTGCCTCAAGGCACTTTGAAAGAAAGACAACAGACTGTGATACTGTTGTGAGGTGGTATTAGAGAGAGGAGAATATCTTGAAACCAGCAGGATCTAGCCATTCCTATTCTTAAAGTAACCTAGGCAAAGATATCAAAGAGCACTCTTTAATAACCTACTACAAATGCTAACCACTTTGGGTAAGGTATAAGAACTTTCTGATCCCAGGTTTTATTGGTTTCTATTTAAGCTCATTCAGGGTCAGGCTACCCCAGAGGGCAGTTGAACACCTGCCTAGAAGCTTATGGACAGGACGGTGCACTTCCCTCTGCCAGGAACAGAGGCCCGTGAGGCCAGCTGCCACCAGGAACTTTGCCTGATGCCCAGACTCTGTGGGGCAGTTCCTGGGCGGCTCTGAGAAGGACATCCACTCTGAGTCATATTTTCTTCTATAATGCTGCCAGCCGATTTTGTTGATTCACTCAGTGAACAGGGCTTGTGCACTTTTCTGTGTGTGGAAATAAACCTACTATATTTGATGATTAGGTGTATATAAATGTGATACAGTATTTGATTTTTTTAATCCATCATATTCTCAAGTCCTTGACCAGGAAAGGGTTTTGAAGATGTCAAGAAGATTTGACAAACATTAATGGAGCTCGAACTAAGTGCCAAGCCTTTGTTTAGGTACTGGGGATACGGCACTGCAGCAGGGAACCTGCATAAGGAAATAGACTCAGGAGGAAAAGAAGTGAGGAGGGATGTGCCTGTTTCCACGGTCCAGGAGTAGGCCCATGCTGACTGATTGCTGCTCCCTAAAACTCCTCTATGTCAGCCCCATATTCTTTGGGGGACCTCTTAAATCATGAATCAATAAGGTCACCCACATGTCAGTATTATTAAACAATGTGACGTGATAGGAAAAGTCATGGACTAGGAATAAAAATATATACCATATACCTAGTTCCAGCCTGGTTCTGCCACTTGATGAAATCCATTCCTTTCTACAAATCTCTTAAACTTTGAATCTTACGTCCCTCATCCTGAGAGTGGGGTCATTCTTGCTTTGCAACTCCATGGGGTCAAGATTCAAGGCCTTGGTTTTCTCATCTGCAATTTGAGAGGTTTGAACTCGATTTAAATTTTACATACTTTCTTTAGAAGTGAATTCTGCTTTTGAGATAAAATCTAACCTAAAACCCCAACATGTAAAACAGACAAAGACTAGGCTTGCTCCGGTGGCCTTGAGGGAGAAAGCTAAGAATCCTATATACCTCTTCCCCCATCCTAAGAAGACCCTTGAGCCACCTGTGTGTGACCCCACTGAGCATAGTGGGAAACCCACTGAACTAGATGATTATGTTTAAAGTACCTTCCAGTCCTAAAATTCTATAAATCAAAATGTTCCAATATTGGAAAAGAAAACTCCAGTTTTCTTCCTTCATTAATTAATACAGGAGATAGACACAAGCTTCACAGAATACATTTCATTACAGTCTTCCTATTTGTGAATCCAATCTTTCTGTCACAAAATGAAATTAGATTTTAATGGAATACAGTATCCTGTAATGAGAAAAAAGCTTCTCACTGGGGGTGAGAAGATAGATGTTCGAACCCGATCCTGGGTAGCTCCCCAGCCTTGATCAAGTCAAGGAAACTTACCTCTCCAAATCAATAAAGTTAAGAAGTGCGGTGGCCTCGTAATCACAGGGTTGCACATGATCGTTTCTGGGCTCCATGCCCTAATAAGTTTCTCTAAATTCAGTAAGTTTCAAATTCCACCCTGCCTACAAGCCAGGTCGCTCCATCACACTCTCCTCGGTACATATACTCACCCTATTTGGAGAGGAAGGGGAGGAGGGTGGGGAAGAAGACAAATTGGGTTGTAAATGACACCATCAGGACATCGAGCTAGAAGTATCCACTGGATCACTGCTGTGTTTGTGCAGGTGGTTGGAGCTCACAGCGTGCCTTGACCTCGGCTCACCAAGCAGGATCCACAGCTCCATTAATAAGTGTCCTGCTAGGCGCTGAACGCAGCATGGGCATTGATGAAGGCAAACCAGAAAATCCCAGGGCTTGGGGAAGGTTTCAAGCAAACAGTCTGGGCTAAGGACCCAGGACATACAGTTTGATTCATTGCCTCCAAGAGTGCACGTCCTGGGAAAAAGCAACAGGCCCTGCCTGGGAAGCCAGGGAACTTTAGGGCTAGACAGAAGAACAACAGCTCTGGTCATGGCTGTGACTTGGTTATAAGTTAACTTTATGGGTCACCGAGTGTCTGGAAACAGACCATAAAAAAGAAGAAAGGGTGGCCCAAGCAGCTTTGTGTTGGGAATGGCTGTGACCAGTTGCTTCTGGAAGGGAGACGTATTGACTGCAATAAAACTTGATGGGCTCAGCCCTGGTTTGTTCAGGCTGGAATCGGAAGTAAACTTTGGACCTGAGTAATTGGTTTGAAGCTGTGCTTAAAGAGTGGGAGCAGAGGGGATTTTGTTCCAAGCGGTAAACAATATGGTACCCAACTGATGCGCATGGGCCACCTTCCTTGTGACCCCTAATCCCATGATGCTGTCTGCAGGCAGCTCTTTTAGGTTAATCTCACAGTCCACACAAATGGGTATAGTTTCACTTTCACTGTAAAGGCTTTATATATATATTTTTTTAATTTTCCTTGTTTATCTCAGGACAGCAACACATTTCAGGTAAAAATAAATAAAAGCATCAGCCTTAGAGACTTACTATCCTTAACTGTCTGTTCTGGAGGAAACAGTACATTATGTTTCATGTTAACTTTTCCCCAGCCATCCAACTTTAGCCTCCTCCAGCTAGTCAACTTAATTATGTATTAAGCACAGACTTTCACATCATCAGGTGTCAGAGAGAAGACCACCCACCGCTCTAAGCAACAAATAAAATAAGATTGTGCCAGAAATATTTCAAAAAACATGGATTATTTTTTTCACTTGATTTTTTTCTTGTTTCAAAGTTTGAGGGAAACATGTTACAAAAGCACTGAACTGAGTTTTCTCAAGGCCAAAGAGCCCATCTTAACTCTCCTTATCTCTAGCTGTGTGGCAATCAGAACATAACCCATATCTCTGAGCTCCCGTTTGTTTATCTGAAAGATGAGGGAGGCTGAGTTGAGTCATATTCCGTATCACAAAGCTCAACTATAATCATCATTAATGTTTCCTGAGACAAGCACTTTGCCTTCTTTATCAGATATCCCTTGTAACAACCCTGTGATGTGTGTATTATTATTTTCCCCATATTCCAGATAAGGAAACTGGACTGAGAGAGGTTTTGAAACTTGTCCAAGGTCACACAGTGAGTGACAGATCCAGCATCGGAACCTACTTTGGCCCCAGATCCCAAGATGCGGCCACAGTTTCATGGCACAGAACTGCCTTAGAGTTCATCCGGGAAGGGGGGCACCTGATCTTTAATGTATATCAGATTTTCACTTTGACTTTCTCGGAGCTGCCAGTAGCGATCAGCTCTACACTGGTTAATGCCATCTTAATTTCAGAGAGGCACCCATAAGTGGGTGCTGGAGACAACCGGGGGAGAGGGAAGAGCTGGGGGTCGGCACGCCCAGGCCTCTGAGGGTTGAGAGTAGACTTCTGTCTGGTGAACTTGCCCCAGCACTCAGAATCCAGGAGGCCACAGCTGCCCAGAAATGGCTGAGTTGGGAGGGACAAGAGGAGCCCCGTGATGCCTGACGAGGACCTTCCTGTCATCTCCCTTCACATGCCCCTTAGACTAAGCCTGGTGCCTACATCCCCCGTTGGGTGTTTAAGGAACACAATGCCATGATGGAGCCAAGTAGAGCTAAGAAATAGCAGTGGAAGCCTCCTTCTCAGGAAGCTGGGCGTCCAGGATGGGGGACAGGGCTGCCCAGTTTGGTTGCCCTTGGGTCACTGCTCCTGCATGGACACCCTGCCAAACATACATATGCTCCATCAGACAAAGCATCAGCCCCCACTTGCCTCGTGACCAAAGGCTTAGAGTCCTTGGAATAAAAGGATCCCATGGCTTCTCCACCGACCTCGGGGGAATGTTTGGATTTCCATGATGTTAAAAATGAAAAATAGCAATTTATACAAGAAGGGGCAGTGATGCTCCATAGATGATGAAACACAGCCGCTGCTCTTAAAAACTCACTGTTGGGTGGGGTCCACCAAGGCTTCCTTTCCCTTAGGATCCCTTGGGTTAATCCAGTTATCCCAAGTCTAAAAAATAAATAAATAAATAAAAGCTTCATACAAAATAAGTACAATTTTTTAAATACACAAATTTTTAGCATGTATTTAATGAATTAAGTAGAAAATAATCAGTTGAGAAATGTCAGCCTCCAGAAACTGCACGTTTTGTTTTGAAATACTGAGGCTGTCAGACACAATAAAAAATAATCTCATTCATTACCAAGAATAAGGGAACAGCTATGCATATGCTCAAGAATAACAGTGGAAGAGCTAATTCTCCTTTACTTGTTTTTATTAGATTAATCTTGATCTGTATTGTGGATGTAAATTACACTTCCTCCTATAAATTCAATTTCGTAGACAAAGATGTACTTCTTTCCCGATCTATTTTTAGTGGCTTGAAGACTGGCCCACATTTTTGCTGACCACACAGGTATTATGCAAACCCCCTACCAGCTCCCTGAGGTGATAATTACCTTTTGGGGAATCCCACTTGAGGGATGAGAGAATACTCCTGTGGAAAGAACTCCGATTTCCATGTGAGGAGACCGAGCATTGATTCTAGCTCTGCCCCTAACTGGATGTGAACTCTCAAACAAATTACTTCACCTCTCTAGTTCTGTGTATAGTGAGGGAGCACAATTAAATGATGTCTTTCCAAGACTCCTTCCAGTTTTAAAATTATGTCTTTGCTCAAGTCTCACGAACAAAAGCCAGGAGTCTTTGTCATATGAGAACATTGGATCCACCGGGAGGAATGGTAAAGGGGACTCTAGGGACTGGAGGCTGAGCCAGGGACCCTGGAAGCAAGCACGTGAAAAGCGGCAAAGGCTGCTGCCTGGTTCCCAGGAAATTCCCTGGGTGGATTCCAGGTTCCAGCCTGGAGCGCACATTGAAGATTGGTGCACTGGGATTCTAAGAGATGTGACATTGAGTAGACCCATTTATTGTCCTCTGAATCAGTCACGAGTATCTTCCTCAAAAGAAAGGACAGCTAAAAAAATTCAGCAAGAGTGAGGAGTTTAATAAAGAACCGTACCTCCAGGGAGAAGAGACCCATTTTCCAGCCCAGTTACAAAAGAGGCTGCTTACAGAGCTCTTACAGGGTTTCCCAGGTGGTGCCAGTGGTAAAGAACCCACCTGCCAATGCAGGAGACATAAGAGATGCAGGTTCAATCCCTGGGTTGGGAAGATCCCCTGGAGGAGGGCTTGGAAACCCACCCCAGTATTCTTGCCTGGGGAATCCCATGGACAGAGGAGCCTGGTAGGCTTCAGCCCATAGGATTACAGAGCTGGACACGACTGAAGCAACTTAGCATGTACAGACAGTGCTCTTATGCTTCCGTTTGTCATGATAGGAGTCTAGGTCAAGAAGTGTACCCATAGCAAAGCCAGACCCCCCAGGAAAAGCCCACGATGAAATGCAAGAGAGCAGTGGAAGTGACCATAACCAAAAGGGCTGACCTGGGAAAGTGTTCATTATTTCAAAGGGAACATTGGAGCCCCTCCCAGATCCCAGGCACTGGGAAAGGGGAGCCTTCAGGGGGAGGCATGAGCCTGCAGGTGGATGATTCACACACGATGCTTGTCCTTATCTTCACTACAGTTAATCTTCATGACTCCCTGGATTCCTAGCCTGGAAGAGGAGGAATTTTTACATAGAAGCCATCCTTCAGCTGGACTTTGTCATCTTCTCTATGTTACTGAACCAGCCTGGCCAGGACACTATTTCATCTTTTAGAACTTGCCTCTGATTCAACTATTCAAGAGAGAGAAGTTCTTATCCCTGTTTGAATACTGGAATCAGGATGGCTAGAGTGAATTTTGTGTCTGCCCTGTAAAAAGTACCAGAATTTGTGGTCTTCCTCCATTTTTGGTCTATGCCGAAAATGGTCCTCAGTGGAAATGCAAAGGGAAAGAGGAACATCAGCAACTCTGCGTTCATGCGGACTTGCAGGATTGTTGTTTAGCTGCATCTCTCTGCTTGTGACTGCTCAGTTCAGTTCAGTCGCTCAGTCATGTCTGACTCTTTGTGACCCCATGGACTGCAGCACGCCAGGCCTCCCTGTACATCACCTACTCCCAGAGCTTACTCAGACTCATGTCCATTTGCGTCGGTGATGCCATCCAATCCTTCTCCTCCCACCTTCAATCTTTCCCTGCATCAGGTTTTTTTCAAATGAGTCAGTTCTTTGCATCAGGTGGCCAAAGTATTGGAGTTTCAGCTTTAGCATCAGTCCTTCCAATGAATATTCAGGACTGATTTCCTTTAGTATGGACTGGTTGGACTTCCTTGCAGTCCAAGGGACTTGCAAGAGTTTTCTCCAACACCACAGTTCAAAAGCATCAATTCTTCGGCGCTCAGCTTTCTTTATAGTCCAACTGTCACATCCATACATGATTACTGGAAAACTGCTGGTTACTTTAATATTGCCCTGTATGTTTGTAATGCATGTTCCAGATGGCGCTAGTGGTAAAGAACCCGCCTGCCAGTAAACAGAAGACGTAAGAGACAAGGGTTTGATCCCTGGATTGGGAAGATCCCCTGGAGAAGGAAATGGCAACCCACCCCAGTATACCTGCCTGGAGAATCCCATGGACAAAGGAGCCTGGGGGGCTGTAATCCATAGGGTCACAAAGAGTCAGGCACGACTGAAGCGACTTAGCATGTACGTGATTGTAACAACAACCGTGGCAAGGGGTCAGGAATATATATTCTTTGTACTTTTATACAAATCACACTCTTTAATCTTGAACAACCTGGTGAAGATGCCTTTACCTTAGTTGTACAAAGGTGGAAACTGGGGCTTGTGGAGATACAGTGACTTAAGCTGGAGAGCTGAAACCTACAGCATGTTTATCTGATCCCAGGGCCTGTGAGCTCCTCTTATACCACAGCTCACAACGGGCCACGTCTCATGAAACTGGAGCCAGAGACAGAGGAGACAAGTGCCGGTGTGGTTTATACCAGTGTCAAAATGTTAAACGGTGGTGTATAAGGCTTTTCTACGTGGACAGACAGGCTTAAATAAGGATGTTCTTTCTAAGCAGACTTTATATCTAAATATTAATGGGGATGGGGGTGCTTAACCTGTTGATCCAGTGGTTAAGACTTTGCCTTCCAGTGAAGAGGGTACAGGTTTGATCCCCGGCTGGGGAGCTAAGACCTCACATGCCTCAAGGCCCAAAGTCCAAAACATAAAACAGTAGCAATATTGTAGCAAATTCAATAAAGATTTTTAAAATGATCAATATAAAAAAAATCTAAAATCCTTATATATATATAGTGTGTGAGTGTAAAAGTCACTCAGTTGTGTCCGACTCTTCAGGATCCCATGAACTATACAGTCCATGGAATTCTCCAGGCCAGAATACTGGAGCCGGTAGCTGTTCCCTTCTCCAGGGGATCTTCCCAACCTAGGGATCAAACCCAGATCTCCTGCATTGCAGGCAGATTCTTTACCAGCTGAGCTACCAGGGAAGCCCAAGAATACTGGAGTGAGTAGCTGTTCCCTTCTCCAGCAGATCTTCCCAACCCAGGAATTGAACTGGGGTCTTCTGCATTGCATGTGGATTCTTTACCAACTGAGCTATCAGGGAAGTATATATATATTTAAATTATGTATAAATAGGACTGATTCTTGAGAAGTCCCTTCTGGGCACGGCCGTGGACTTCCTCTCTATCTCATCTGGCAGCTGCATCCCTGCTCTCTGGCGTCTCGACCAGAGCTGCCTCCCTCATTCATAGAGCAGCTGGGGGCCTAAAAAGGCCCTAATAGTGATGTCCTGTAAGACGGAAGAAAGGGGAGGCTACACCAACTCCATCCCAGAAGATTCCAGCCCCGCTCACAGTGGCAAGAGTTTCCTACAGCATTTCAGGTCCTGCTCCTCTTTGGAAAGTCCAGCCCCATCAGAGACCAGCTTCCTCCGCAGGGAAAAATTGGGAGACTTCCTGAGCTAGGAGGGTCTTCTGAAGTGCTGGCCTTACTCTAGGCTATCTTTGTGAACCAGGGGCTTTCTGTGACATGTCTTCTGATTACTAACAGCCAAGTGCTTGGAAAATGTTTAGAAGGACGAGTGCTCATTTCTGGGACTGGAGGCCAGCGGATGCGCTGCAAAAGGTGTTCAAGTGGGAGAAGACAAACCAAGGAAGAAGTCAGAGGTGGGAGTCAGCAAGGGCTGGGGAGGCTAGTGCCAGAGACGGAGAGGAGGAGCAGTGTGTGTGTGTCTGTCTATCTGTCTCTGGGTTTGCATGTTTCTGTGCGTGTATATCTGTATCTGTGTGTCTGTGTGTGCGTGTTTGTGTGTCTCTGTGTGTCCGAGTCTCTATGTGTCTCTGTTTGCTTCTGTGTGTCTGGGTCTATGTGTGTCTCTGTGTGTCTGAGTCTGCATGTGTGTGTGTGTGTGTGTCTGGGTCTCTGAGTGTGTCTGTGTGTGCATGCAGGGGAACAGGGTGACAAGGGCTTACAAAGCAAGGAACAAGACTGAGAAATGCTCTGAGCTGAGGGGGGCCTTTCATATATTTCCAAAATACTTGAAAATTCCAACCTGGCACTCCCCTGGGGAAAGCTGCAGGGGGTCCCAGAGAGAGTTCTGCTCTGCGGCCTTCAGACCGAGCTCCTCTAGTCCCTGCCAGTTCCCTAGAGGCCCAGTTTCTTCATCTGAGAGACGGGAACAACAATACTTCAAAGGACTGTTGTGCAAAGTAAATGATATACCGCGGGAAAGCACAGGCACGCGGGAGGCAGGCAGCACCTGACTGTGAATCTCCTCGTGAAGCCAGTGGTATCTTCCAGTTTACTCAGCTGAATTGTGTGTTTTAGCGGGGCTAACATAAACAGAGGCGGTTGGGCAGGGCCAAGTCATTCTTCTCAGATGTTTTCTCACTAAGATTTCGTGAGGATTAAATGAAACAACACATAAAGGACTGGAATGGCACCTGTCACTGTCAGTGCTCAATAGCCGTGAACTCAGTTAGCTCAATTAGACAAACGAAAGGGAGGTCCAGAAGCTTTGGGTGTGAACAATTATTATATCAGTGCCATCCACAAACTTAGTTATTCGCTCCCATTCTCCTCTTACTCCCAAACATTACCAATATCTTGGTCTAGATTTTCTGAGGAATACCTTGGTTTTTTAAACCACAAAATGCCTATGTTAAGAGAAAAAAAGATCCTTGATCTGGAAAGCCCAAGATCTAATTTTCTTATGTACATACATTTATTTAACCAATATTATTGAGCACCTTGGAGGTACCAGACACTATTCCAGGGACCAGGGACCAAGGATACAGGGAGCCAGACATCCAAGTCTTCCCTCACATTTACATATATATATTATAGGTATGATAGGAATAAGCTTACTGTTTAGTTGAATCTGACTCTTTTGCCACCCCAGGGGCTATAGCCGGCCAGTCGCCTCTGCCCATGGAATTTTCCAGGCAAGAATACTGGAGTGGGTTATTTCTTTCTCCAAGGGATCTTCCCAACCTAGAGCTTGAACCCTTACCTTCTGCATTGGCAGGCAGATTCTTTACCACTGAGCCACCAGGGAAGCCCAGTTGTAGACTAGCAATAAACATATAAATATACACTAGGCTAAGAAGAAAAATAAAGCAACAAAGGAGAGTGAAGATGGTGTACTATATTAGATCAAGTAGTCACAGAAGGCCCTTAAGATAATACATTCTAATATTAGCTTTATTCCCAGAATTTAGACCTATTAGCTCCAAAGAGTACAATAGTTGAAAAAAAATGTTTTACTAAGTAAAGAATGGCACATAAAACGAGACATAAAGGTAAGAAAAAAAAAGAGTTAAAAAGAATATACCCTAGAAAACTATATAATATACACATATCATTTGACTCCACCAAAGAATATATTAAAAACCTGTCATCCTTCGGCATCCATTGAATGCATCTGGGTTTCCTTGAAACAAGAATAATATGCTAAAAAAATATTTAAAGATGGAAACAAAATGAATATGTGTCATTTTCCAATCCTTTCCTGGAAAATTAGACTGGTCAATGCATACTTGCTACCTTAAAATATCCTAAACAAATAAAAAAGAAACATGTTATAATGAAAAACATATGAAATTTTTCTCAGTGAGAAATCTATGCTGGTTGTCCACGGAGGAATGGCAACGTCTCTTGCCTTCAGACGGTGTTGAGGCAACAACTCTTTTGCAAAGAGCTATCTGTATCACTGGTTGACTCTTGCTTTATTTTTCTTCCCAAATTTCTCTCTCACTCTATCTGCTGAGTCTGCTGCAGAGCAGTCACTGGCTGTTGTTCTCCGAGGTGTGTGAGCTTCTCACAAGATTAATGGCCTCCAGTACAATTATCTTCCCATTACTACCCACACTACCTGCCCATGCTGAATCACCATGAGGTTACTTACCTGGTGGAACCATCATCACATGCCATGTGCTTCAGTGAACTATTTAGGTATTTAGGAAAAAAAAACAAAAAATTAGATGAGGGCTTTACATTTCCATCATTTGGAATTTTCCTGTGTTTCGACATCTATCACATAGACATCAGGCTATAGAATGATTTCTGTGGTGTTTTATGATGGACAAAGCCCTCTCCTATGCTTTCACTCATTCGCTCTTAACAACACCCTTGTGAAAAGATGGGGGCTGGGATTGCTAGCTGATTACCAGAACCGTTTCCACTGGTCCCTGGACACGCTGATAGACTCCATTTCCGTGTCCCCTGCACTTGGCTGTGGTCATAGACTCCGTAGAAATCTCCTGCAGGAGTTTCACCATACTCTTTCTTGTCCACAGCCAACTTACGGAGATGGAGGAGACACAGGATGGAGCTTGGGTCTCTAAATTTCCACATAGAGTGGAGTTACCTGAGGAGTAGGAAAGACTCATTTTGAAAAAAAAAATTATTGCATTATATCCTAGGTATGTGGGGGTTGTCTATAGCTAATGTTACTTTAATAATCTACATTTCTCCAGTGTTCATCATTAAGCAATAGCTTCCCTCCAATATTCTTGCCTGGAGAATTCCATAGATAGAAGAGCCTGGTGGGCTACAGTCCATGGAGTCGCAAAGAGTCAGACATGACTGAGAAACTATCACTTTCATTTATTTTATCTCATCTGAGAAAGCTTGGAGCAAGTATTATTTTTATTACCTCCTCGTGTCTGTCCCTTGGTGCCTCAGATGGTAAAGAATCTGCCTGCAATACAGAAGACCTGGTTTTGACCCCTGGGTTTGGAAGATCCCCTGGAGTAGGGAATGGCAACCCACTCCAGGAGTTTTGCCTGGAGAACCCCCTGGACAGAGGAGCCTGGTGGGCTACAGTCCATGGGGTGGCAAAGAGTTGGACACGACTGAGCAGTTTTCACCACTTTTTCAAATTCGACAAAAGAAGGCTCAGAGAGACCATGTAATGTAGCCAAAGCCATGAAGCTGTTAACAGAGATGGAATTAGGTATCTGATTTAGGTGTAGTCAGACCCAGACCTTGTGGTCTTTCCACTAAAATGCGATAATTTCACAAGATTTAAGTGATGACGCTGATCTTAACTTTCTAGGTCATTTTGCACGTAGTGTTTGAGAGAGATTCTTTATCAGCATGCTTTGCTGCTGGTATTTTTCTGGATCTGAATTGAAGAATTAAACCTTGCATGCAGTCACTTGCTCATGGCCCATAGGGCTGCATAAATATTGTTATCCCGTTGGTCTTTGGTAAGATGCCATCTGCCTTCTAGCTAGGCAGCCTCCTGAACTTCATTTTTCTAAATGTCAATAAAAACAAGTCAATCCTTTCATTCTCCCCCACTTTACAAGCAAATATCTTATTTAAATATTTAAATATAAATACCACATATTTTAAATAAATATTTAGATATTATTTCTCTATATATATTTATTTTAATATTCAGTGCTCACTAGATACAAAGCACCAGATATGATGCTCTGAGGGATTTTGTTGTTGTTATTCAGTCACTAAGTTGTGTCTGACTCTCTGTAACCCCGTGAACTGCAGAATGCCTGGCTTCCCTGTCCTTCACAACCTCCTGGAGTTTGCTCAAACTCACATCCATTGAGTCGGTGATGCCATCCAACCATCTCATCCTCTGTTGCCCCCTTCTCCTCTTGCCCTCAATTGTTCCCAGCATCAGGGTCTTTAAAAATAAATGAACAAAACCCACAGCATAGCGGCCAAGAGTGTAGACTCCGTAATCCGTGCATGAATTAAAATTCTGAGTCCACTATTTGCTAATGGTGTGACCTTGGACAAGTTACTTAACTTCTCTGTTCCTATGTTTCCTGACCTGCGGCATCTGGGTCAGGAAACCTTCATAAGCCGACTTATGAAGATGTCATGATAATTAAATGAAACAATACCTATAAAACACTTAGAATGACATCTGACACCAAGTAAGTGCTCAAAAGCTGTCAACTCTTATACTCGGATAAAGGAGGTGTACCTAAACCCTGTCAATGAACAATTATTATATCAGTGCCATTCACAAACAGACAGTTCTGAGATTCCACATCCCTCTTACTATCTAAAGCTACCCATATTTTGGTGCAGTTTCTTTGAAACCATAAAAATCTCTTCCTATCACATACAAGGTATTTTCCACTCTCAGTCTCTGCTAAGAATGTGTTAGTAGCTCAGTCATGTTTGATTCTTTGCGACCCCATGAACTGTAGCCTGCCAGGCTCCTCTGTCCATGGGATTTCCCAGGCAATAATACTGGAGCTGGTTGCCATCTCCTCCAAGGGATCTTCCCAACCCAGGAATCAAACCTGTGTCTCCTGCTACCAGGGAAGCTTCAATGTTTTCTATAATCAGGCACTAGGGGAAGGAAAACATGATAACACACTTTTTTTCCTTTCTGCGTCAGGTACTACACTAAGCACTTTTACCTCTGGGTTTCTAGTTGTTTTGTTGTGTTTAAACCTTTCAACAACTTAATTTCTCATTTTCTGATGAAGCCTCCGAGACTTCAGAGAAGATAGTGTGTAAGCCTCAGACCTGGATTCAAAACCCAATCTGCCCTGCTACAAACAAAGCCAGAGCCACAACCCTCACTAACCAGCTCGGTGATTCTCGGCTAGTCTAATTAAAGCCCCAGAATTTCACAACCTTCCCAGAATACAGTCAAGGAAGATGAGATACCATTACTTTCACCTACCTCTGAGTCTAGGAAATGATGGGCCTTGATATTAACAAGGCAGCTTCTCCCCTACGTGCAGAAGACCCTTGAAAAGGGTATTTTAATCATGGGTGTCATATTTGATGATTGTGTCTGTTTGTATTTAGAACACTTGTTATCCTTGATGTTTTTGCCCTGAGGACATTCAACTGAACAAAACTGCATACATCTTTGTGGATTGCCCTTTCTGCATCCATAAGTTATCTGCCCTTTTAAAATAATTTGCACTAAAACACCAAGTGTTTCTTCTAATGGGAATAGACAGCTAGAGTTTTTTGATGCAAATGACTTCTCCCCACTTTCTCCCCAGCCCAGAGCTAAATCTGCAACAGCCACAGAGGGGTTCTGTGTTTCTAGAAGCAATTTAAGCACAGCGGTTGGGAGCTGCAATGTGACTTCAAGCCCCTTGCTTGATGTTAGGGGAGGCTAAATGAGACGGGGGAAAGATTCCATGTGATGAGCAGGGACGTGTTAAGGGAGCTTATTATAATATTCACCTCTTTTGCTTTTAAGAAACCAGCTTCCTCTCAGGTAGTTTTGTGTTTGTGTGTAAAGATTAAACTGTTGAATAAAATCATAAGCATAACCTATTGTTATTCATTTTCTCCTGGATGTAGTATGTTGGGCCTCTTTTTAACTTTGATAGTATTCTGAATTCTATCCATGGTAAAAATCAAGAATTCCATTTTAACTTATGCTTATTCTAGCACTTAAACATATGATGAGTTTCTGTGTTTTTATTTCACTACTTTTGGTTGTTTAGTTGTTAAGTCATGTCCGACTCTTTTGTGACCCCATGGACTGTATGTAGCCCACGAGACTCCTCTGCTCATGGGATTTCCCAGGCAAGAATACTGGAGTAGGTTGCGATTTCCTTCTCCACGGGATCTTTCTGAGCCAGGGATCAAACCCTCATCTCTTGCATTGCAGGCAGATTCTTTATCATCCGAGCCATCAGGGAAACCCACTAATTTTATCTGAAAAAAAAAAAAAAAGTCAAATCTCAATTCAATACAATAAAAGATTGAAATATCTTAGTAGAAAAAGGGAAATAAGCACAGTATCCAGAAAGAAAATTTGAGCATTGCTGCCTCTTGACTAAAAAGAAGTATATTTCTTACTACAGTTCTTTTTTGATTTTAACAGAAAACTGACTTTGGAAGAAAAATATATAGCAAAAAAGACTATCGTAAGACTAATGAGACGTTTGAGAAATGAGCTCCACAGGCAAAAGGCAGTCCACAGAAAGAATTATGCATGGCCTTAATTGTTGTTAGGATTATAATTAATAATTACAGTTAGTTCTTAAGCTGTAATTACTTCGATGTCACTTCCAGCAAACCTCTGGCCGGAGGATACAAGTACAGTGGGCTCCCGGCCCATGAGCAATTGGACAGCACAGCTTCTCCGTGGTGGGAACGGAGACAGGTTACCCTGGGAACCCTGACTGGAGAGGGATGTTAAATTATTTGCAAACCGTTAAATGATCCGCACATCACAGGGGCGACCAGAGTAGCTTTCTCACGCATGCCGCTCCCCACCCTCCGTGCACTGTCCTCGGGCCCACCCTGGGCTGTGCAGATCTTCACAAGCTCCACGGTCTGGTCTCGCGAGACACGGCGCTGCCTCCTCGGCAGCTGCTGCGCTTTCAGCCCCACCCCACCTCAGGCATTCTGGGAGCCTTCTTGATTCCATGCCCCTGTCTCCTAAACTACCCCCACTCTGATCTCAGAGTGCAATCTGCCGAGTACTCACATCATGATCACAAGGGTGAATGTCTCAAACCCTCCCCTGGACTGGTGGCACTGCAGTCTTCAGAGGTCCTGGGAAAATGCACTTAAATGGTGACCTTCCTGCCTTCCCCCACATCCCCCCCATTCTAAGGCCGCTGGAGTCTGAGAATCGCCAGACTAATTAAAGGGCTTCCCAGGTGACACAGTGGTAAAGAATCCGCCTGCCAGTGCAGGAGATGCAAGAGACACAGGTTTGATCCCTGGGTCGCGAAGATCCCCTGGAGTAGGAAATGGCAACCCACTCCAGTGTTCTTGCCTGGGAAATTCCATGAACAGAGGAGCTTGGTGGGCTACAGTCCATGGGGTCGCACAGAGTCAGACGCAACGGAGCATATATACTTAATCAAAGGACTCATTTACCTATCTCTTCCTCTCTTGCTTTTTCTTTCCAGCATCTCTTTTTTGATTACTCACAAACATTCCCAAAAACCCAAGAGGAAGCCTCTAATACGGTCCTCCCCTGCAAGCTTGCTTTCTGATCAGCATCACTCCCTCCCAGAATGCTTTCCCATGAGCAGAACCGAGGGCATTTTAAGTTCCTCCCTTTCTCTCTCACTTTAAAAGCAAATGCTTGCATCCTTTTTAGACAATCACTCTTCTGTCTCAAGGGCCTCTCTCCCAGACCCTTCAGCAGGATGCCAATCAGAATAGAAACCCAGGCTTCCCCTCTGCTTCCAGGAGGCTGGATCCCTGGGATCAGCCAGCACAGCCTCCTCTCAGCAGGCGATGCCCACCATGCCTTCCCACTTCACCCCACTGCCCCGACACCTGCTTCAGGCAGCCAGCCTCAGCTCTCCCTCTCTCCTGCTCCAGGGTACACGTATCCCCCAAAGGAGGAATGGGATTCGTGTAAGGACCAGCACATGAGCACACCAAAACAGGCGCCAATCTGATATCAACCCTGCATGTGGTCTTTTCTGCTCTCACACGCAGATTGCAGACAGCCTAAGAAAGTTCTGGTGCTGGCAGAGGGCGTCAGGCTCTCCTGGACACTCGGAGACTCAATGTGGATGGACAGATGCTTTCTCTGCGCTGAGTCCCCAGGGGAGTTCTATCCACAGGTCACGAGGAGGGAAGAGCGAGCAGGCTGGCTGAATCGTCTCAACCCCCTCCAAAGTCCCTTGGGTGAAAGGGCCATCAACTTTTTTTTTTTTTTTAAGAAAGCTTTCAGCCTGCACATGAGTTAGGAAAATCAAGATCAGGATCATTCCCCCTTTTCTCTTTGTTCCCAGGGCTAAGACTCACTGGCTCTACGAAACAAAGTTGGAAGAAAGAACTGTCTGCATTTTGGCACGTAAGGAAGACCTCCATGCATCCCATTGTGTTTCTGGAATTTCCATATCCACTACCCCAGAGAGATTTTTTTTTCCCTTTATGGAATAGAATCTTTAGTATTTTACCAGACTAGTCCCACGAGATATAAAATAAAAGAAGAAGACTAACGAGAAAGATTGAGGGTCTGAAATTTGACCTTCTGTTTGGGACAAGATGAATAATGGAGGAGAGATTTTACGGTCCTGTTTCTGACCCAAATAGCAAACGAAGATCCTTCTTTCTTCCTCCCACTGCTTAAGCAAAAAACAGCTGTGCGCAGCATCTGCAAGAGTGGTTCCGACCTTGTTTCATACTATTTGATTCCCACTGGCTTTTATGTTTTCCATAAATGATTGAAGAAAAGCTCTCAGTTGGAAATAGCAGTAAAATCTTTCATAAATCCTTGGTTAGCACCAGCTTCAGGCAGCTCATTGGATCCTCCACCCAGTCCCTAGGTGAATGCTGGCTGGCGAGCCGAGGGGAAAAGAGGACCTGGGTCTCGTCAAGAAGAAAGTTGAAGGCCAGCGTCTTCTCAGTCTCCTCGGGCTATTACAGAATATGCAGTTTCTCTTCTCAACCGTTACACCCCTCTAAATTCCTCTGTGTCGCTGAGACTCCATTCCTCTATTTATTAAATGAGGAGTCATCATATCAACCCACTCCAGTGTTCTTGCCTGGAGAATTTTGTGCACAGAGGAACTTGGCAACCCCATGGGGTCTCAAAGAGTTGGACATGACTGAGAGAATAACACATTATATCTACCTCCTTAGGACAATGCCTAGGACATAGTACAGATTCATTTTTATGATTGTGAATCCTTCAGTTAATGCATAATAAAAGTAATGAACATTTATTGACAGACTGTGATAGGTATTTTATTCACTTGGTGTTGTTTCATCCTCAGAATAACTCCTAGAGGGGAGTTCTTATCTTTTCATTGTTTGGAAGAAAAAAAAATTGAAGTTTTGCAAATTTAAGTAGTGGACCCAGGGACTCTCCACTTTTAAACAGGGAAGCAGGGTCTGTGCTCACCAGAACTGTGCTCTTTCCAGCAAACAACAGCATCCAGCATTGGGAACCTACTATGCTTTCTGGTCACTGGGGATTTAGGCAAGACCAGATAAGAAGGCCTTGATCCCTGAAGACTGGTTGTGCCACTCGCCATAACTCCCAAATCTTTCATTGGCTGGTGACCTTGTAGTTGGAGGGATGAAATGAGAGAACCGTGCTCAGTTGCCCATCACCCACCTTGAATACAGTTGGCTGGTCCTCAGCTTGTGCAAACTCAGCCTGTCTCTAAGTCTCTTGGTCCCAGCTTGAATCCTCTCCCTGCTCTGGGCACCATGACCCTCTCAGCTTCATCTCTACCCATTGGTAACACAAGAGCTCTTTCCAGACTGATCATCTATCAAACTGGCTCAGAAAATTCATGTTTTCCTTGGATGTGAACCTTCTTCAAATGTCTGACCTGAGGATGACTGCTCCCAGGAGCCCCATGTCTGAAAACTGGAGAGAAGGGAAGCCAACAGTCAACAAACTGTGAGGAGACCACCCCAAAGTTGACTCAGACACTATCCAGCCACCAGCTCATACTGTTCACAGCAACCAAATCTACCCTTCGAAGAATAAGCAGAATTTCAGCTCTTCTACCAGTGCCTCCTGATCACGTCTCCAGGGTCACATTGAGCGATAATTTTACTCCAGATAATGACTACATCAGGGCTTCCCAGATTGCTCAGTGGTTTAAAAAAAAAAAAAATCCACCTGCCAATGCAGGAGATGCAGATTCGATCCCTGGATCAGGAAGAGTCCCTGGAGGAAGGCATAGCAACCCATTCCAGTATTCCTGCCCAGGAAATCAGAGAAGGCAATGGCAACCCACTCCAGTACTCTTGCCTGGAAAATCCCATGGGTGGAGGAGCCGGGTAGGCTGCAGTCCATGGGGTCACTAAGAGTCGGACACGACTGAGCAATTTCACTTTCACTTTTCACTTTCATGCATTGGAGAAGAAAATGGCAACCCACTCCA
>NW_011494846.1:1167939-1199993 GCF_000754665.1 Bison bison bison | reverse complement strand
CCAGTGTTCTTGCCTTGAGAATCCCAGGGACAGGGGAGCCTGGTGGGCTGCCGTCTATGGGGTCGCACAGAGTCAGACACGACTGAAGCGACTTAGCAGCAGCAGCCCAGGAAATTCTATGGACAGAGGAGCCTGGCAGGCTACAGTCCATGGGACTGCAAGGAGTCAGACGTGACTGAGCATAATGCATGTAAAAACTATATCAGGGGATTTTGCAAATTTATAATTTCCAAAAGGCACATCAGCCAACATTCTAATTTCTTAACTCCATTTCTTTCATTAAGGAGCTATTTTTGTTCCCGAGTGGGTCATTAGCTTTTTCTCCATTTTGATCAATTGAACTCATCATCAAATGCTACCAAAGGTTGAACTGAGAAAATTTCACCAGAAGAAATGCTATCAACTCCAATAGTGTTTAAAGAACATTTAAATTTTGTTTCCTATGAATTTTCCAAAACTGTAATCAATTGAGTGTTTTGCATTTTGCATAGGGTAGTCTTAACCTCACCACAATTTTGGGGTCCAAATTTTACCTAGTCAAGGCTCTTTTAATACTCCAGTGTCACGGTCCTAACTGAATCAAACCGTAATTTATCTATCCCAAATATATTGCCTGCTACGTTTCCTTTTTGGCCAAGGAAAGAAGTTTGCCTTCCATTCCTGAGCAAAAGAGGCCACAAATTCAGGGATTTGTAAGCTCAATAAAAGCTTCGGAAAATAATGGAATGAATTCATTTTAGGACCTCTTCCCCTGAGCCCAGGATTTCTGAGGGGTGTGTAAGGGAAAGGATAAAGTGAAGGTCAGAGACTGGGCTTCCCTGGTGGCTCAGTGGTAAAGAATCCGCCTGCCAGTGAAGGAGACGTGGGTTCCATCCCTGAGTCAGGAAGATCCGCTGGAGGAGGAAATGGCAACTAGCTCCAGTATTCTTGCCTGGGAAATCCCTTGGTCAGAGGCGCCTAGCAGGCTACAGTCCCTGAGCTCACAAAAGGTCAGATAACAACTTAGAGACTAAACAACAACAAAACAGTTTTCCACTTGATTGATTAGGCACTGAACATTTCTAAATTAATGCTTATTTTTTTTTTTAGAAAAAGAAATGGGGAATGGGATTGGAGGAAAGTCCATTGTGAAATTATCTTTTTTTTTCAAATTTTTTTGGCCATATCACCAAATGTAGAGGGCATCTCAATTCCCCGACCAGGGATGGAGCCCATGCCCCCCTGTAGTAGAAGCACAGAGTCTTAACTGCTGGACCACCAGGAATTTCCCTGAAATGGTCCTTATACCAGGAGTTCAACATCTTTTCCAAATGTTTCATGGTAAGTAAATAGTGCATCCCCTAACCTGCCATGAAGCTGAGCAGCACTGAGAGACCCTGGAAGACAAAACAAAATGTACGAATTCTGCCTTTCTTTCCTGTTCTACTTTTCCCATTGATTTTCCTGGAAATGTTAACAGATCATGAAATTTGCCAATGTCTACTTTACTACAGATTGCGTCTCATTCTTTTCAGTCTAATGAAATGGGGCCCATGGGGAGAGACAGGTAAGGCAGTAACCTGGGACGTGGAGAAAGAAAAGAGCAATGTCCACAAACACGGCTCTAATCAGCTCAGGTTGCGGAAGCCAACGAAAACGTTTTGGGGCCCAGATACAAATATTTTGTACCTTTCTGCCAGGCAGTATAGTTTATTACAGGAACCACGTTTTAGAAACTCACAGGCAAGTGTTACAAATTTGAGAACATAAGTTGGACCCCTTCCCGTTCCAATAAGCAGTCGCAGGTGCGGTTCTCATGGAATTGTGTATTTAGGGAGGGAGGGGAGAGAATTACATGTTCTAAGCAAACTGTATTTGCATACACATTATGCATGTACCCAACACACACTTGTGCAAAGACGATTAAATATGTTCTGTGTTGGCAGCCTCTTACCGTGTTTCCTTAAAGCAGGAATAGCAAATGGGTTTGTCTCGCATGCCAAATCCAATCAAAATGCAGTGACTGTTTGAAGGGCCATGTTGAGAAGGAGTCAGAGGTTGTGCCTGTGTTGTTATACCTACGTTCAGTCAACAGTTCTTGCCTAATACGTCCCATGCTCAAGGCTACGTTTTATCGTTTGGGTGGGTGGAGAGGGGGATGGGGAGACATTCCCACAGATTTCAATACACCTGGTCCCTCCTGGAGTGGTACTCCCCAGCTGCCTGGAGTGCAAGGCCAGGATCTGGGGTAGGTTTAGAAAGCATGGTGACCAGTTGGCGATGTCCACAAGGACTGGGCCGGCCTGGGAGGGCGAGCATGGGGGGGGGGGGGCGGGGTAGGCTGCAGTGTTCATATCATGTATTTGTCATCCCTGGTGACAAGCCATCAGAAATACACTCACCCTTCCTTGCTACCAACTGGCATGCGTTGTGCATCTGGACAACCCAGCATTGAGTTACGGACGTGTTTACAGTTGGGACAGGGCAACGCAAAACACAACGATAAGCGAAAGGGCCGCCCGCCTTTAATGCCCTGGGAGGAGGAGAGGGTCATCTTGCTGCTCCCAAATGTCTTGTTTCACTTTTATTAAAGACCAGGACATACTGAAATTCCTTGACTTCTGAATTTCAGTTTTTTCTTTCCTCTTCCAAAGACCTATTCACTTAGATGTCCTCTGACTATTATGACAGGAGCGTCCGCTGATGCCCACGGAATACCAGAGTGGAAGGAACCCCCAGCCACCTTTGGGGGCCACTCTGCCACCTTTGGCAGAGTCTCATCCCAGAGAGAACGAGGGTCTGTTTCTCCCCTGACAGAATTCCAGCTGAAGGGCCTGTGATCCCCAGGCCTTTCTGTTCTCCACAGTATTTTAGGGAACTTCCTCTAGAGGTCAAAGCTGGGCCATATATGAGAGAGGGTTAAGACCATGTATACTAGAATACTCCATCCTTCTCCCAAACCTTCTAGAGGTTAGTATATGTAATGCTTGCTTTAAGGAAGGAACATATGAATTAAACTTGATGGTCTCACAGCCCAAGTCCATTAATTGCTTCAGATACTATAATTTCCTCTGCTTTTTTTCTAGGCCAGTGTTAAAGTTCTCGATATGAAGAGACCTAACAAATTATTAGAAATTCTCTTATTTTGCCTTTTTTATATATAACTGGGTCATTCAAGTTGATGATTGATGCTAATTAGTCATGCAATAGCCATTTAGCTATAGGGCTATTAGAAACTCTTTTTTATTCATTCATTCAACATGCATTGTAAAAATACGTATTTAATGCCTGCTTTCATCCTAGGCTATTCTTTTAAATTAACCAATTTGGTTTTTTGGTTGGGCTGGTCTCCGTTGCTGTGCGTGGGCTTTCTCTCGTTGTGGTGAGCGGGGCTACTCTTCGGAGTGGTGCGTGGGCTTCTATTGCCGTGGCTTCTCTTGTTGAGGAGAACAGAACCCAGAGAGCAGGCTCAGTAGCTGTGGTCCATGGGTTTAGTTGCATGCGGAAACTTCCCAGACCAGGGATCGAACCTATGTCCCCTACACTGGCAGACAGATTCTTATCCACTCTACCACCAGGGAAGTCCTGACATTCATTTTTGAGGCCAGGACAGACTCAGCCACCAGCCTCAGGAAGCTTAGCACTCCCGGATTGTCCAGGGCAATCCCAGGGCCTCGAGGTAGTTGCCAGGATGGGAGAGGTCCAGGGGGCAGAGCAGGCAAGGGGAGGCCCTACACCCTGATTTAGGTGTCAGGAAGGGCTTCCTACAGAGTGCAACATGCCATTGAGACTGGAAGAATAATTTCTGGTCTTCGGGAGCTGGGTTAGGATGAAAGGAAAACATGCTAAACACCCTAAAAAATAGACATGTCAAATGTGCTTTTCCTTTGAACCAGCAGCTCCATTTCTAGAACATTTCCTAAAGAACTAATCAGACAAGTGCACAGATATGCAGATAAAGAATGTCCATCACAGACCATTTATGACAGGAGGGAGAGAGAGAAGAAAATGAAAAAGCAACACAGATAATCCATAAGAGATCGGCTGATTATACTGAAATACATTCAGGTCGCTAGGTATAAATGGAACCATTAAAAGTCATTTTGTAGAACAATGTTTCTTGATAAGCCAAAATGTTCACAACAGGTTCTGAGCAAGTGAAGTGAAAGTCACTCAGTTGTGTCCAACTCCTTGCAACCCCATGGACTATATCATCCACGGAATTCTCCAGGCCAGAACACCAGAGTGGGCTGCTGTTTCTTTCTCCAGGGGATCTTCCCAACCCAGGGATCACACCCAGGTCTCCCACAATGCAGGTGTATTCTTTACCAGCTGAGCTACCGGTGGCTCAAAAGATGGTCCCTGTGACTTCCCTGGGGGTCCAGTGGTTGAGAATCCACCTGCCAATGCAGGGAACACAGGTTCGATCCCTGCTCTGGGAAAATTCCACATGCTGTGGGGACCCCAACTACATGCCTATGCACCCCAACTACTGAACCCCTCTCTAGAGCCTGTGAGCTGCAGTTATTGAAGCCCACGTGCTTAGAGTCTGTGCTCTGCAACAAGAGAAGCCATCGCATTGAGAAGCCTGCACACTGCAGTGAGTAGCCCCCATAGAGAAAGCCCTCACACAGCAACGAAGGCCCAGTGCAGCCAAAAATAAATAAATAAATATTTTTAAAAAATAAATAAAATTCATTTAAAAATAAACACTGGATTTAAAAAGAGAGAGAGAGATGGTCCCTGGATCAGCAGTATCAGCATTCCCTGTGTGTGTGCTTAGTCACTCAGTCGTATCCGACTCTTTTTGACCCCATGGACTGTGTAGCCCACCAGGCTCCTCTGTCCACGGGGGCTCTCCAGGCAAGAAAACTGGAGTTGGTTGTCATTCCCTTCTCCAGAGGATCTTCCTGACCTAGGAATCGAACCCAGGTCTCCAGCATTGCAAGCAGATTCTTTACTTCTTTACCTTATGAGTTACAGTGAAGTTCCTAGGGGCATGTAAAAATATCAGATCTCAGGCCCTGTTCAGACCTATTCAATCAAAATCTGCATTTTAAAGAAGCCGTGTGTGCTGTGCTTAGTCACTCAGTCATGTCTGACTCTTTTCAAGCCGATGGACTGTAGCCCTCCAGGCTCCTCTGTCCATGGGGATTCTCCAGGCAAGAATATTGGAGTGGGTTGCCATGCCCTCCTCCAGGGGATCTTCCCAACCTAGGTCTCCTTCACTGCAGGCAGATTCTTTACTGTCTGAGCCACAAAGAAGACTTAAATGTTCAGAATTCACTTTAAAGTTTGAGATGCACTGGTCTGGATGACAGACTGCTCTTTGTTGGCAATTGAGTTTCCTCTGGTCTGTGGCATTGTGAGGAAAATGGGCAATATGTTGAGTTTTTCGCAAAGTTAAATATATTTAATTAATAGTAATACTCTTTATTCTGAGATTATAATCTTGCTTTTGTGGGGTTAAACTTCCTTTGTTTTGTATGATGCTGGTGATTTTTGGATGGTAGGCTTTGTTTGTTGTTTTGCTGCTGTTTTGGTGGCCTTAGTTAGCAAAATAAACAGTTGGTATGGTAATCCTATGTGTTGTTTTTGAAATTTTACTAGGAAATCTGGGAATCATGATGAATGCTAACACACATTGCTTTCAAGTGAAATATTATGTGTGGGTGTGTGGTCTGGGTGTGTGTGAATTCTATGTAAACACTGGGTCCCTTTGGGAGGTAGAACTGTGGACATTTTCAATGCTTTTTTGCTTTTTTTCTGAGTTGTCCAAGTTTTCCACATTTAACACTTGAAAAAAATGGATTGAAGTAGAAACTAGAGGAGCCTACAGAAAGCAGCATTTGGTCTCAAGTCTCAGGAACCTGTGTCTGTTTGGGGACCCTGATGCAATGATGAGGTATCAATACGTAGACTGTGGACCTAGTCGGTCGGGTCGAAGGCCAAGGACTTAGTGTCCTTGAGCCTCAGGATCCTTATTTATAAGATGGGTTATAATAATAATAGTACCTGATTCTGGGGTGGTTCAGAGACTAAGTGACTAAGCAAATGTAGCCATTTTTCAGTACCAGGGCTATTGAAACAGGGGCTTCCCAGGTGGCACTAGTGGTAAAGAATCTGCCTGCCAATGCAAGAGATGCCAGAGACATGAGTTTGACCCCTGGGTCGGGAAGATTCCCAGGAGAAGGAAATGGCAATCCACTCCAGTATTCTTGCCTGGAGAATCTCATGGACAGAGGAGCCTGGCGGGCTACAGTCCACGGGGCCACAGAGAGGCAGACACGACTGAATGATTGAGCTCTAATGAAACAAACTATTACCAGACAGGTGGTTTAAAACGAGAGAAATGCAGTCTTTCACACCTCTGGAGGCCGGAAGTCCCAGATCACAGCATCAGCGAGCCCTGCTCCCTCTGAAGTCTCTACAGGAGATTCCATCCTCGCCTCTTACAGCTTCTGGTGGCTCCGTGTGTTCCTTGGCTTGTGTCTGCATCTTTCCAGTCTGTCTCCGTATTCACAGGGTCTTCTCTCTGCTTCTGTCTCTTATAAAGACACCCGTGGTTGGGTTTAGGGCAGGCCTGGGTAATCTAGGATGATACCATTCAGATCCTTGATTTAGTTACATCTGCAAAGCCCCTAATTTCAAATAAAGTCACATTTTCAGATAATAAAACTGGGCCACAGAGATATCTCTGCCACGGTGGGCAGGTGGGGTGGGAACCATTCATCCCAAGGCTAAGCTGAAAATATAATCCAACTTTGAATAACAAGTGACACATTGAAGTTTCTGTCTCCTTTCTAATCTCTGGGAACCTTGTGTTTCAGAATTTTCTCTAAAGGCTCTTGTTTGGATCAAAGTCCCTTGATTTCTAATTTCCCAACCAGGAATTATTACTATTACTAAAGATAGCCATTTCAAAAATCCATTGCTGTTCCTGGGCTCAGCATTTCTGTTCACCACAGTTACCACTGGAAATGGGGGGAGAGGTTGAGGAAAGTAGCGTGAAGCCCTAAAGGGAATCCCCTCTAGACTGACGCTTACACAAAAGGGAGCCCACTGAGTCATTTTACGCCACAGAGCTCCGTTTTGTTTTTTTTCTTCCAATAGTCTCCTTACATTCATCTATGACAAATGACTACTGCCCACAGGACATGGGAAGGACGCCGACTGGGGGTGTAGGACAGTTATGTTCGCAGGCCAGCCCTCCAAGGGCCACAGGAGGGAGTTTTAATAAAAGGCAACCAGGAAATTCCCTAGCGGTCAAGCGGTTAGGATGGAGTGGGCCTCCAGCACTGCTTCTCCAGATCAGCTGAGCAGGTTGCTAATCATCACCTCCAGATTCCTGACCTGGGCTTTAAAAGGTCAGATGGTGGCTCAGATGGCAAAGAATCTGCCTGCAGTGCAGGAGACCCAGGTTCGATCCCCAGGTTGGGAAGATCCCCTGGAGAAGGGAGTGGCTACCCACTCTCACATTCTTGCCTGGAGAATTCCACGGAGGAGTGGTGGGCTATATAGTCATGGGCTTCAAGAAGCTGAAATAACAATATTTCCCTGTAACTGTTGAAGGTGTTCAAATGGATTGTGGAATCTAGAAAAATGGTACAGATGAACCTATTTGCAAGGCAGGAAAAGCAGAAATAGGAACACAAACATATGGATACCAAGTAGGGAAGAGGGGTGGGATGAATTGGGAGATTGGAATTGACATCTATTTGCTACTATGTATAAAATGTGTAAAATAGATAACCAGTGAGAACCTACTGCATAGCACAAGGAACTCTGTTCAATACTCTGTGGTGACAAAGCGGAGAAATACATATATATATATATCTGATTCACTTCACTGTACCGCACAAACTAACACAACATTGTCGAACACCTAAATGGCAATTAAAAAAAAAAATGTAAGGCTGGGTTTGGCCTGTGGTTGAAGTGCAGCACATGATTTATTGAATGAATAAATGAATGAATAAATGTTTGTGACTTTGAGAGAGTAGAGTTGCACTTTAGAATTCAACTGTAAAATTCATCTGACAAAATACACACATTTTTCTACATGAGTTCTTTCCCCTCCTCCCAAGGGGGTTTTCTCCTAATGGGAAATTAAATAGCTTGGTGGGTACATCATTTCCGCTACTTGCCAGGGTGGAATGCATCTATAGAATCAGCACTAATGAGACAAACTTACAATATAGCTTCTCATGCATACATGGGAGGCACCTAATCACCCACTGGCTGCCTCCCCGACCTGAGGGTCCTTCTCCTTCCAGGGAAGCCCCCTTCCCCACCACTTGGCACCCCATTTACTTGAAATACCATACAGGAGAGCCACAGGACAGAATCCTTTCCTAAGCCAACTCAGGCAACTTCCACTCTCAGAATTGTGAATCCAGGTTACAAGTCCCCTTTTCACGGCATGATACAGACTTCCTTTGCTCAGATCTGGGAATACGTTTGTGGCTCCTGCTGGCTGGCGTGGAGACCATGCAAGAGAAGCAACTTAGTCATCACCCAAATCTAGTGTCTATTCAGACCCAACTCCCTGACACCTAGCCCATAAAACAGCCTTCTCCCCACGCGCACATAGAGAAAGAAAGCTGTCATCTGGATATTTCAGACTAAGAATAATGATAGGTTCCTGAAAAATTCAGACAACTAAAGCAAACCTGAAGTTGCCATTCGCCTTGGCAAGAAAATTGCTTGAGTTCTTCCTTCGGTCTGCAGTCACCTTCAAGATTCGAATGTCATCTCTGCTACGAGTTCTTTCACTGGTGAGCCCTGGAGTTAAAATTCATTCAGTCGTGAAGCCGTCCCAAAGCATCTATGAGTGGGGACTTGCAAATAATTAGAACCAACAGCAATTTGAAAAGCTTCACGACTGCCCCGTGGAATGGTTTCTTTGGCTAATGTTGTTACACCCATTCCAGTGGTGGTGGTTTCATTTCAGGCTATGGGCAGGCTTTATAAGAATGTGAAAATCAATACGAAAGGTTTGTCAGGGCGACATGTTTGTTAATGTTTTATTGATTATGCTATTGGTTGTAAATTTTCTAACTTAATAAAGCTCAAGATTTTTGCAGTAAAAGACAGAGGTTATTTAATTAACTGGCAACTTAATGCAAACTACTAACATGATACATTGTGAGTGCTTCAAAGTGACACCCGATTCATCACTCTCCAAGTGGGCATGATATTACACAAGAATATTATGCCCCTTAAAGAATTATGGAGTAGGAAATGGCAACCCACTCCAGTATTCTTGCTTGAAAAATTCAACAGACAGAGGAGCCTACTGGGCTACAGTTCATGGGGTCGCAAAAAGTTGGACATGACCGAGTGACTCACTTTCACTTTTTCTTTAAAGAATTAAGAGAGGGAAGTCTGATACAAAAAAGAAAGGCATCGATTATATAACATTCTACAGCAACTATAATTGTTTAAAAAAGAAGAAGAGGAGAGGCACCTACCCATGGCTTTTAATCCTAAAAGAATCTGACAGTGTGCACTTAATATTAAAAGAAAAGCTGAATAACCACATAGTTGCTTTTTTTTATAAAGGGAAATTAGGGGCTCCCTGGTGGCTCAGTGGTAAAGAATTTGCCTGCCAATGAAGAAGACACGGATTCGATCTCTGATCCGGGAAGATCCCACCTGATATAGAACAACTAAGCCCCTGTGCCCTGTGCCCCAGAGCCTGGGGCAACAACTGAAGCCGGATGCCCTAGAACCCATGCTCTGCAACAAGAGAAGCCACTTTAGTGAGAAGCCAGCACACCGCAAGTAGAGAGCAGGCCCCGTCCCCATAACTAGAGACAAGCCTGCACAGCAACCAAGACCCAGCACAGCCAAAAATAAATAAACACATTTTTTTAAAAAAGACATTAGGATAAGGCTCCTAAAAAGGTAAGCCAAGTGCCCATAATTCAGGTAGCATTTGTAATCAAATTCATGATAATCCACTTTCTGTCTCCTCAGTGAAAATACTCGACTTAATTCAATGATCTTGTGATATTACAATTATTTATTAACATATCTAATGCTAATGAAACCACATAAATCCAGTCCTTTAATGGTTTATGTTACTCTTTCCCAGATGTGTTTGGTCTATTCTATACATACTGTATATTCACTCTAAAAGGTCCTGTATGGAAAATACTTTATGTTCTTCATTAACATGAGTGCTGATTCTCTCCTGATGTAGGCGGCTGAAGCACAGAGTTGTTAGACTTGAAGCATTTTCCAGTGAACTATTAGTAAAACAAGTCTAAAGTGTTAGTTGCTCAGTCGTGTCCGACTTTATGTGACCCATGGACTGTAGCCTGCCAGACTCCTCTATCCATGGATTCTCCAGGCAAGAATAGTGGAGTGGGTTGCCACGCCCTCCTCCAATGGATCTTCCCAACCCAGGGATCGAACCGAAGTCTTCCCTATTGGCAGGTGGACTCTCTATCGTCTGAGCCACCTGGAAAGCCCAAAATAAGTCTGTCTCTCTTCAAATACAAGTCCTTTAGGATGTTAAATATAGGACATTGAGCTTGACTTTCCTTGCTTCCCCCCCCCCTTACTATTAAGCCCTGACACACAGTATTATATCTTTTGTAGCCTTACTAGAATTACATTGTGATGTTCAATCTGGAAGGGAGATGGTTCCTATTTTGTGATGATGCAACTCAGCCCTCCGATGGGCCAAGACGTGACACTGCCATTAAAGCTACAGAATGCCCTGTGGGGATGCTAAACACCTATTTCCACACAAATAACCAAACTGGCATTAATTCTTTAAAAACTTCTTTCCTCCGGAAACTATTTTAAAACTGTCTGTAGTCACAAAAGCCTCTTGAATCAACAGCTCTTCCAAGAAATTGTAAAGATTTTCATGGAAACCACTTCAATAAAGCATTTATTTCCTCAGAAGAATGGAAGAAGGGAAAGAATTACCATCCTGAGCACTCACAACCCCAATTACCATCTGCGGGTCTTCTCTCTACCTGCCAGGTTAATCACCAGCTTGTTTCATCATCACGCCACATAAAAAGCTTCCTTCTCTCCTAATTATTCTCTCTCCCTTTCCCCTAATTTTTTTTTCTGAATTATTTTTAACACATCTTTTCAAACCTTTTCAAACTTTCTAATGGAACTCTTGTGAATGTTTCAAAATTTTCTTCCATTTGAAATCTCACACAAGCTCTTCCAAATTCTCAACAGTAATTCTCAATTAATAAAAATTTCACTGAGGCATGAGTTCCATTCTTTTCCACTAATTTAAAAGTCTCCCACAGTGGGTTCCTAGAATATTTGGAAAATAATTTTTAAATGAGAACAATTCTTTAAATATGTAGCTATGAAACCAGATTCTCTTCGGACTTGACCTGGTCTTGGTTGTGAGTTAATACTTCCTGGAAAAGGCTCTTTCTTTTCTTTTTATCCTCTTAAAAATATTTTGTGCCTTTTTATATAAAGTTTTAGAACATGAAAATTTTAAAACATTATCTTTTTGCAATCCATAGAGGTGAGGTGAAACTCTATAAACTTGGAGAGAACAAAATTGGGAACAGGAGTATGGATATTCTTTCCTTGGGCCAAAAAAGGAGATGTGCTATCCTGGGGGTGATGATGAAGTAAAAGCCTTTGTCAAGGTCCTGGTTTTAGACTGCTTGAGGAGTTCAAGGCACCTGGTAAACGTGAATAAATGAATGAGGATGTACATGGAACCAAATCTGAAAATGAGTCACAGGCCAAGACTATTGTTCATCTAAATCCATGCATTTGGGGTCATAGAAAAAGCAAAGTGCTATAGAAAAAGATGCATAGGAAGATTTTAATTTTTAGATACTAACGAATCGCCCTCCAAGGTGATGATACAACCAATACAAGTTGCGTGGTGTTTATTCTCATTTCTCTTTAAATTCACCACCAGATTATGTTCGTGTGATGCTAGTTTTGACCTCAGGTTTCCTGGATAGAAATGATTGGAGCATATTTCATATGCTTGCTGCTGTTGTTGTTCAGTCGCCAACTTGTGTCTGACTCTTCGTGACTCCATGGACTATAGCTCCCTAGCTTCCTCTGTCCATGGGATTTCCCAGACAAGAATACTGGAGTGGGTTACCATTTCCTTCTCCACAGATGCTTACTAGCTGTGTTTATTTCCTCTTTTGAGAACTGACATATATTTTACCCACTTTTCTACACTTAAGGAAACTGAGGTTTTGTTCACCTGAGAAAACGTCGATTTCCAGCCTTGATAGAATTATAACCGCTTTCAGACTTTGAGAAATATGAAGGGCCAAACTGTGATCACTGAAGGAATGCATCGATGAGGTAAGCTCTACAATATAAATGGATTTGTACATATTAACACACTCACATACTTCAGATACAATCTCTGCCTATTCCATACACGCAAATACCATCCGCCAGTCTACACGTTACGTCCCATAACACAGAGGTTTTAATTTGGATGCTGTTAGATTTGTGGATGCTGACCTTTGTAGTTCGGATGTTGACCTATGCCTTTTTCTGGAGGCCTCCCTCACCCACAAAATAAGAACAAACTCTTTCATATTTCTATTTAATATGAATCATATTTTTTTAGAATTTAACCTGCATTTTTTCTTTTCTTAAGTTTGTTTGTTTAGTTAGTTATTTTGGGCAGCACTGCACAGCATAAAGAATCTTAATTCCCCAACCAGGGATCAAACCCATACCCCCTGCATCAGAGTCTTAACCTCTGAACCATCAGGGAAGTCCTCTTCAAATTATAATTTTAAAAAATTATGCCGAATGTATTTTTGTGAATGGTATGAGGTAAGGAGAGAACTTCACTTGTCATTAAGTGAAAAGCCAGTGTTCTTGATGCCGTTTCTTTAAACATTTAAGGAAAAGCATAACTCTTGGAGGGCACTTGGAGTCATGGAATGTCAGAACTGAGAGGAACTGGAGGAATATCCTGTTTAACTGCCAGTGTTTGGGGGAAGGCGCCTGGGGTCGAGAAAGCCTCGGTGACCCGTGCAAGGCCACCCAATTGGAAGGAGCAGAAACGCAAGGTTGAGGCTGCCCCCCAGGCACGCTTCCCCTAGTGCCTGCAGGAAACGAATTGTCCTCACGGCACAGGACACCTTGAGGGATGAAGAAGTGCCAAGGTAATATGAATGTGAAGCTGTTTGGGGCAGAAGAGAAGGGGAAAAAGAAGTCAGGAGACCGTGCGGAAATAAGCTTATCCAACAGATGTAAGGATTCGGGGTTTCAGAATTAGTCTATGTGTTTAGACCCTGTGCCATTCACAAAATAACAGAAACTCCAGTAAGTACTGGCTTTTTTTAAAAAAGCGAGGCACCATAACTAAGAGACTGCAGGCCAGAGCTAAGACCTGGCACAGCCAAATAAATAAAATTTTAAAAATTAAAAAAAAAGAAAGGGCAAGGGGAGTTTGTAGTTCTCACACAGGAAGTCTGAAGACAGGCTATCCAATGCTGGTATAGGAGTTCAATCATGCTCTTTCTAGTGTCTCCTTTGTCATTTCCAGTGTTCAGCCTCACAGTCACAACGTGGTTGCTGAGACTCCAGCCATCGAATTTGGGTTTAAGAGAGAAAGAGTAAGGAAATGGTGGTGCCGATTGCATCAGTTTCTCTTGTAAAGCTTTCCTAGAATGCTCCCAATAGATGGACTTGGGCTTGTCTACAAACTCAAACTGTTTCATGATTCATCTCTAGGCAGAAGGGGAGTTAGAAACCAAGTACAGATGTTTCGTGTCTGCGGTCACCATGGCAGCAGAAGGAGGTGGAGGCTGGAGCTGGGTGGCCTCTGTGTCTGCCACATACTCACGACACATCGACTTGGAATCTAAATAATTCTGGGGCTCATGGTCTCATCCAGAAGTCACCGTACCACCATTATTCCATGGTCTGAAACCACACTGGAAAAGAAGAGACCCCGAGACTCCTGCTGTGCCTTCTCACAGGTGAGAGAGAAAAATAAAAAAATGTCCCTCCAGTCCTAGATTTTCCATATTTAATCATGCCCAAGGCCCCAGAGCATGCTCTGGCCCTGTAGTGGATGGAAAGGTAATTTAATCCTCTACTATAAAATGGGGCAGTGCTTGCCAGAGAGCTTGCTAGAAGATGCCAAGCCATGAAAACAGAAGAGCAGGTGCTCCAGACTTCTGGAATACGTGAGAATTAGGGCTCCGTCCTCATGCCCAGCTCTTCCGCAAAAGCAGATGTTCCTGGGTATGGTTTTGAACTCACAAATTTGGCTGTTTGATCGTCACATGTCGCACTTACAGGCAGAAATAATCCACGTCGAGACTAATTATTAATAATAACGAGAAGATATTCAATGCAGATTTCGTGCTGGGCACTTTGTTTCCCAGTTTGTATGCATTAAGTACTTTTTTTTTTCCTTTATAAGCATTCTAGAGGGAATTACCATTTTAACCTTCATTTTAAAAATGAGAAAACTGAAGCCTGGAGAGACAAAGTAACTGGCTTTCACTGCAGATCTATGAAGTGGCAGAAACCAAGTATGCATCCAGGTTCTTCCATTTCCAAGCTTTTGCGCTTCATCGCCATGGATACTGCCTCCTTGAGAATGCTTTCTACGCACCATCACCCACTTGGAGCGTAAGATGCTCCAAGTCTGAGGGCCAGCAACATCCATCATCCAGCTGCATACGTTTACTAATATAAATTAAAAGTCCTTTTAAAATAAAAGTACTTTTACTTAGCATTTTATGAAGCTAACGTGTGAGCATGTTAAGTCCCTTCAGTCATGTCTGACTCTTTGTGACCCCATGGACTAGAGCCCACCAAGCTCCTCTGTCCATGGGATTCTCCAGGCAAGAATACTGGAGTGGGTTGCCATGGCATTCCTTTCTCCAGGGAATCTTCCCGACCCAGGGATCAAATCCGTATTTCCTGCATATCCCGCATTGGCAAACAGGTTCTTTACTGTCTGAGCCACCAGAGAAGCCCAGGGAGTAGATAAATTAACAGATTCTTAGGCCATCAAGACTTTTCATGGATTTGAAAAAATCAACTTATGCCCTCATTTGCGGAAGAGGAAACAGAAGTTCAGAGAAGTGAAGTGCTTGCCACATCCACACAGCTCTTCCATGGTCTGATGAGGCCTGGAATTCAACTCTTGACTCCCAGCCCAGGGCACCCCACAAAAGAGTTGAGCCCTTCCAGCCAGTTTCTTCCACTCCACATTTTCTCTTCCCCCTTTCTGAAAGAAGCGTGATGCCAGATGCAGCCTCGAAGTTTCCTGGCTGCTTCTAGGACAGCAGGCTTCTCTTGAAGCCAAGAACCCTTTCCGGCAGGCCCCTCTGCCACGTGCTCTAAAACGTGCGCTGTGCAGGCACGATCTTTGAAGATTCTTTCCTTTCATCTCAGCTCAAAATAGCACCTGCCATATCATTAGCCTCGGAAACTTCAGAGTGAGGACCCAAAGGAATGGGTAAATTTATCACCTGGTGAAATGACCTACATTCTGCTTAATTGTTTTTGGCCTGACCATTACCCCAGGCATCAGAGTCAAAAGGAAGAAAAGAGATGGTTAGATCTCTGTGTACACAAATTTTACAACTCTGGTTGATCTCGAAAATTCATAGCTATCTGGAAGAAATTTCAAGATAAAAGATTCTTAGCACAGAGTTAATTGTACGAAAGCCCCACTTCTGTTGATGTTTCAGGAAAAAAGAGATTATCAAAATGATGACTCGTGTATTTCTCAGATCATCTGATTTGGTTCAACTGCTCTTTTATTACGATGTGTTGGGTCAGGTTTTATTTTATTACAAAAAGACAAAGTTGGATGTCATAGCTCTTTTTTCATACGAGCAAAAGACATCAATTTCTCTCTAATACACAAAATGCTTCATATCATGGGATGTAATTGAAGAAATAAGGTTTTTATGAAAACTGAAAGGAAAATGTGGTCAAAAGACATTTAAGATGTTTCTAAGGTTACCACCAAATGCATATTATCTTCGTATTTTTTTACCACTTCAGCTGTAAATTCTCTTGACGAGCTTCAAAACAACATCCACTTCCTTCTGATGTGATCACTTAGTACATTTGGCAGCTGTTGAATTTCATTTCCTAACGTGTTTGTAACGGAGATGTACATGGCATGGCTTGTTTAATGTAATTTGTTGCTTACATGCCAACATTCATAGTATTATCTGCCTAAATGTGCAAAGAGGGGACTGGGTGAATAATAGTTTGCTTGTTTTTTTTTAATTTTTAAATTAATGGGAGTTTTCTACATCTTATAAAATGTAATCAGTACGGAGAGTTTAGTCAAGGAGTTATGTCTGACTCTTGAGACCCTATGGACTGTAGCCCACCAGGCTCCTCTGCCCATGGGATTTTTCAGGCAAGAAGACTGAATTGGGTTACCATTTCCTTCTCCAGGGGATCTTCCTGACCTAGGGATCAAACCTGAGTCTCCAGCACTGCAGACAGTTTCTTGACCAACTGAGCTACTGGGGAAGAAACTGACAGAGTTTACACATTTCAGCAAAAGAACAGTACTTCTTTGAATCTCACCGAACAGTTCCCAGACCTCAGATTGCGCCAATTAAAGTAAGATAACGAAAATTCTAGTGCAATGAGTACACTTCAAAAGAAGCTATTTGATAAAGCCATTTCCCGATCCCATTACAGAGGCCATAGAAATAAAACTCTGCTACCTGCAACTGACACACACTGTCCAGGTCCCAGGAAATGAAATGAAATTTCATTCATTTCAGAGTTGTTCGCTGCTCAGTCACTAAGTCGTGTCCAACTCTTTGTGACCCCAAGAACTGTAGCACTCCAGGCTTCCCTGTTTCAGCGTAAACACGTCCAAAAACTGAACTTCTCATGATTCTCCCAAATACAACTCTTCTCACGCAACCTCCCATCTCAGCACTCAACACCACCATATGCCCAGCTGTGTGATCCCTACAGCCGATCACCAACCCATCAGTTTTTGTCTTCTAAATATCTCTTGAACTCATCCAAGTCACTTCATCTCTGCCCTAAGGCCAGAGCCATGATACGATTTCAATGGACTCTGGGCATTTTTACCTTCATGGTCCCCTTCGGCATAAAAAAAAAATTAAAAATTATGTTTTATGACTTTGTTGGTACAAAGACAAATATAAACCAAGCTGGGTTCATTATTTTATGTTCATCATTATTTATTCATTTTTAAATTCTGATTAGAAGATAAACCAAACTTAAACATTTTCCCAGGCTGGTAAGATGTGCTCTGGGCCCTGGGCACTGTGCCTGCTGTGTCAGTGGCTAAAACGGACCTGCTCACAGCTCTGACCCCTCACTTGAGCCACTCCAATTGCCCGTTTCCTGGTCTCTGCATAGCCTCTCCTGGCAATTCATTCTCCTACTGCAATCAGAGTATCTGAATACTCAAATTTGCTTACAATCCTTTAAGACTTTGCATTACTTCAAAGACAAAGTTGTACTGAGAAAAAATTTGAATGAAAAAAGTCACCATTTTAACCCTTTAAAAATATACAACTTAGTTTTCAGGACACAGCTGACACTTGAACAACATGGGGGTTAATCCATGCATAATTTATATGCAGTCCTCCACATCTGAGGATTCAGCCAAATGTGGAGCGAGTGGCCCTGTAGCATTTACTATTGAAAAATAGCCACATGTAAGTAGGAATGTGCAGTTTAAATCTGCATTGTTCACGGGTCAATTGTAATGAAAATCTTGTGAAAATATCACCACCATCCAATTCCAGAACACTGCCATCTCCCCAGAAAGAAGCTTTGTATCTCTGAGTTTTTCCCTTTCTTCACCCACCCCCCTCCCCAATCCCCGTCCACCACTAAACTCTCTGTCCCTGTGGACTTGCCTGTTCCAAACGTAAAAGGAGTCACGCAATCCTTGACCTTTCGTTCTGCCTTCTTTCACTGAGCGTGTTTTCAATGTTGATCCATACTGTCCCATTTATCAGCACTTCATTCCTTTTTATGGCTGATGGCTGAGTGATACTCATTGCACTGTCTGTAACTGTCTGCCCTAGGAAACAGAGAAGAGCACATCTTACATCACATGGTCGTTTTTGCAGGATGAGTCTTAGAACAGTGTGGCCAACAGGCCCAAACTCAGTGTCTACCCACAGTGTGGCCCACAGGTCTGGGCTGGTCCATGACCCAACGGCAACCCAGTTGCGCTAAGTATGGACAGTGACAACAAGCTCCTAGAAACGTTTATGTGCAATTTGATATCACCACAGCATCCAAGTGCCTGATTTTGTATTTTACAAAAGTATCCGTCTAATATTTTGAAAATAAAAAAGCACTAGCCCTTCACCACAAATAGTAAGAGAAACCCTAGCTGAGTTCTTATCAGGATCGACTGTAGAGGTGGCTCACTCTGTCTACAGAACAGAATGTGAGCCTGAGGGCTGGCCATATCCCATGACTTTCTAGAAACCCTGTAAAAGCAAAGATAATAATTTCTGATGTGTGGGAATTAAAAGCCCTCATATATGTTACAATAGGAAAAAAAAAATCTGTGTATGGAATAAAGGACATTACCCTGAAGTGGTGCAGAATGGTGCAGTTTCAAAACCAATTTATCTCCCATCTCTGCAGCACACAAATGTAGCTGCTTTGCAAGGAAAACCTCATTCACTGGAATAAAAAGGCAGCTGAGCCAGAGAAGGGAATAATGGGGACAGCCTGTACTGAGTCAGAATACACCTCATTGACACTAAAGCTGATTGATGACCTGGGAGATTTCTGAGTCCAGAGGAGGAGAACAAAATGGAAACAAGATAGACAAATGGTGGTGGTACATATGAGAAGCTGTAGGTGTGATACAGAGGTGTGTTCTCTGTGCAAGAGGAGATTGGGGTCTTTCAAGGCTGACAGTTGTTGTCAATGCAGTTGACATAAATTTTGCTCATGTTAATGGAAATATACCAGTGTGATTTACCAAAGCCACTTACAGCTGTTGAGTTAGAATGAAATAGAAAGCAACTGGAGGAAGAAGAACCCAAGTGGTTTTGCACTTGTATGTGTGAATGAAGGCATATTTTAAAACTGCTCTCTACGTCGAGCTTTTCCCCTAATGGGGCAATTCTTATTTCTCTTTAAAGCGATTCTTTTAGATCTTACAAAACTACAGTGAGGTCTTTAGTTCCAGAGAGCTTTCTCAGGCTCTCTACTTTCTCCATTTTGAGACTGTAGGTCTTGTGTTAACAGGCTTTTATTTCTTACAAATCCATTTTGTAGGAAATTATGTGCTTTCATCCTTCCTCCTGGTGTTAGAATGAAACATTCTCATCTGGGTTGAGATATTCTGGAATGCCAAGAAGTTGCTTTCAGCCACGGAACATGCCAAGGGCATGGAAAGTTTCTTCAGAAAATGGGTCAAGAGGAAAGAGTGTCAAAAGCCAATGAGATGAGAGGTCACAACATCTCTGTGCAAAGCCAAACAAGAGAGTCAGTGGTGGGAGGAAAATGCCCTGGAAACTGGCATCTCTCCTGGCAAGGGGAAGGCAACTAGACAACCCCCCTACTCAAGAACCTCTCCAAGAGCTCAGCTGCACAGGCTGGCTGTTCCTGAAGGCTGTTTGCAACAACATGGGCGGTCAGACCAACCACTAGGGCAATCAGAAGGATTCTGAACAAAAAGAGGGAATTTGAGAAAGACGGTGGTTGAGAAGGAAAGCCTTGTGGAGAAGGCTTTCAACTATTGGGCCGGCCAAGGCTGGATGGGAGCAGGGTTGGGAGGAGAATGGATACATGCATATGCATGGACGAGTCCCTTCACTGTTCATCAGAAACTAGCGCAATGGTGTGAATCAGCTGCACCTCAACACAAAATGTTTTTGGTGTTAAAAAAAAAAAATTAAATCAAAAAGTGAAAAAGTTCTTACTAAAAAAAAAAAATAAAGTATTGGGTTGGCCAAATTGCTTCATTCAGTTTTTTCTGTTAAGATGGCTCTAGAAGTACTGAGTTGTCTTTAACTTCATTGAAAACAATTTTGCTAGATTGTATTGCAACAGCTGTCATATTGGTGAGTATTAAAAAAGATACTTACCAAAATCGGTGAAGGGTCTATGTGACTGAGGTGGTTGTAACCCTTGCTTCCCCAATCCACACTCACATCCCCTCACATCAAGTCTGTAGTTCACAATGAGCAGTGATTTTTGACTCTGGAGTCCCATGTAGACCAGCTGCTGGGGTTCTTTGGCCCCAGATTCCTTTTTTTTTTTTTTCTGGGCCCTAACCAGCTCATCCACTCATGGCAAAGAAACTCCGAACCTTTCTTCTAACTTTTGTCATCATTTCTGAGACACCTCTGCTCCTCAAATGTAGAGGAGGCTCAGTCTTTCTTTTTACAAGTTATCAGCCAGAAGAAATCCACTAGAAACTATGGTTCAACCCAGTCCCCACCCACAGAGTAGGGTGTCTTAAAGACTGCTCTCCTTTAGAGACTTGGGGCTTCCTCGGTGTCTCAGTGTTAAAGAATCAGCCTGCCCATGCAGGGGATGTGGGTTTGATCCCTGGGTCTGGAAGATCCCTGGAGAAGGAAATGGCAACCTGCTCCTGTATTCTTGCCTGGAGAATTCCAGGGACAGAGGAGATTGGCAGGCTACAGTCTGTGGGGTCTCAAAGAGTAGGACATGACTAAGCACACTCACTTAGTCAGAGTCCTCCTAGGGCTCACTCATGGCTGTCTTTCAGTAGAAAGGGTATGAATTGCCTCTGACCAAAAAAGTAAGAACGAGTTATGTGTGTTAGTCACTCAGTCATATCCAACTCTTTGCAACCCCATGGACAGTAGCCATCAGGCTCCTCTGTCCATGGAGTTCTCCAGGCAAGAATACTCCAGTGAGTTGCCATTTCCTACTCCAGGGAATCTTTCCAACCCAGGGATAGAACTCATGTCTCTTGTGTCTCCTGCATTGGCAGGCAGATTCTTCACCACTGCACCACCTGGGAAGCCCAGTCTACACCCCACACCCGGATAAATTCCAAATGTATAAGATTCAAACCCCAAAGAGGTAGAAGAAAATACAGGGAATTATTTAGTAACTTTAGAATGGGGAAGACTCTTCCAAGTGTGACATAAGATTCAGAAGCCATAAGAAAAAAACATCATTGAATAAATTTCACCATGGAAAAATAAAATACGAATTCTCCGTGTAGTAAAAATTGCAAAGTCAGAAAGACAAACAACAAAGGTTTTTTTCCCCTAATACATATGTTCAAATTAATTTCTTAAAAGACCATCATTTTATTCAAAAATGAGCAAAGGAAAAAAAAATTTAATGGGTAAAGGATATAAAAGTAGATATAGGATGGACAAATAAATATTTTAAAAACTCTTTAAAATATAAAATATGTTCAGCATCACTCATTTTAAAAATATAAATTAAAACTGCACTGAGATACTAATTTTTTTTGCTGCTCAGACTGACAAAGATCCAAAAGTCCAGTAACATACTGGGTTAGTGAAGTTGGAAATAAAGGAAACAAAATTTATCACTGGAGCAGGAATAAATTGGAAGACTGTGAAGGTCAATATGGCAATGTCTATTAAAATTACAAATGTGCCCACCCTTTGACACAGCAGTTCCATTTCCAGGCCTTTATCCTACAGTTAAACCCACATATATGCAAGGTAATATATGTACAAGATTATTTGCTGTATCATTGTAAGAGCAAAAGATTGGAAACCACCAAAATGTCCATTAGAAAGTACCCAGACAAGACAATATTATTCAACTGTGAATAAAAGATGTACTGATTGGTGAACAACAATCAAAATATGAAACAACACATAGAAACAAGGGAAAAGAATATATATATTTATATATTTTTTCAAGTGCACAAAAATCTCTGGATGGATACCCAAGGAATTGGGTCTCTAAGACAAGTTTATATTCAAAGGGAGAGGAATTTGACTCTATATTTTGATGGGAGAAATGGCAAAGAATTTGCAGACATAGTTAAAAACCACATTAAGTTTTTATGGTCCTAGAATTTTGAACCATGTGAATGAACCACTTATTCAAATATTAACTCAATCAATCATTTTTTAAGAGAGTGAATACCTAAGAGAGTGAAATACCTGGGTTTCCAGGTTACGACAGCTTGTTTTTATTAAAAGAAAAGAAAAAGTCAACTTTCTTCAGAATTTATTTTTTTGCAATGTAGGCTTGATTTCAGCCTTCCAAGAGGTCCTAGAAGAGTTTCTTTCAGGTTTATGGTGGGGATCCTAGCCAAACCAAGGAGAAAGAGGGAGAAGGAAGGAGGTCGTTACATCTGTGCAGTTAGGCATGTGATGATTGTTATAGCACTTTTTATATTCCTTTATTATTTCTAATATTTTCTCAATGAGCAGAAATGAGTTTTTAAACCAGAAAAAAATGTTATTTGAAAATGTGTATGTCCTTGAGAATTCACATATTAGTTAAAATTCACATATTTCCGATTCACCCCGCTTTCCAATGAAGGTGATGTGTACATGTGCTCAGTCGTGTCTGACTCTTTGTGATCCCATGGACTGTAGTCCGCCAGGCTCCTCTGTCCATGGGATTCTCCAGGCAAGCATACTGGAGTGGGTTGCATTTCCTATTTCAGGGGATCTTTCCAACTCAGGGATTGAGCTGCTTTCCAATAAAGGCCAGTTCCTAGAATAATACTGCATCTGCTGATGGAGTGCTAGGTTGAAGGATACTCCTTGGAAAATCTAAATGAGAACCATATTGGTCTCTATTTTAAAAAAGGAAACTAGAGTGATTGAGTATGAATATAAGAGAGGAAGGTGAAGTGAGTGTGGCCAGAGAGGCTGCAGAGTAAGCGTCACTGGGGCAGAAAGGAGTCATGAAGAGACCATTAAAAGAGGAAAGCTGGGGGCCTTAGACAGTAAGCCTTGAGTGTGTTCAATATGTTAGACATTTTTAAGTGGAATTTTATGATGTTTGGCCATGGAATGTGTGATGTGCAATTCTCTTCCATTTCTTTATGAAAGTGTTCATAATCTTGTGTAGTTTGTATACCTATTATTTCAGATCTCCAGAAGGAGTTTAGCCAAAGAGGAGCCTATGGGAAAAAAAATAAATAAAAAAAACTTCAGCTAGAGAAGGGAATCCCCAGCAGAGTCTGGAGACAGGAAATAGGACAGCCTGGGTGGGAAGTGCAAGGAGGTCAGCTGGCTGGAGCGTGAGGTGATGTGCAGGGCGGGGCAGGAGACGAGACTAGAAGGACCAGAAGCAGGAGACATCACAGAGGCCCCTCTGCCCTGCAGGGCGTGCGGGTTACAAAGAAGCATCAGAGAACTTTAAGTGTGAATGTCATAGAATTGTATCTGAGACTGATCACGTGGCTACAGCTGGAAGATAAGCTGGAGTGGCCAAGATTAGACACATGGAGACAGGTCAGGGTTTCATTTTCCAGCTGATGGATGACTGAGTCCATTGAGGCCAGGAGAGAGAAGTGTATCAGAGACGCTCCTTAGGCTTCTCTGAATGGATGGCACCGACCAGAACAAGGAATTTTGCATGCCTTGTTTTCATTTTTGCTTTCTGTCTTTTTTCGGTGGCAAGAAAACTATGAGCTGTGTTTTTAAACTACTGCATTTGCCATATCTATAGGACAATCAAGTAGAGTTGTTCAGTAGGTGACTGAATACCTGGGCTTACAGTCTGAGCTGGAGGCATAAAAATCATTAGGGACTTCCCTGTGGTTCAGTGGTTAAGACTCTGCACTTCCACTGCCATGGCGCTGGTTTGATCCCTGGCTCGTTGGGGAACTAAGATCCCACATGTCTCACAGGCAAAAAAGAAGAAGGAAAAGATATTAGGAAACAGATGATGGAGAATGGCTGAGTTGGCCCCTGGGCTACCAGCACAGTAAGAAACACGAAGCACGAGGCCTTTGGAAAGTGATGGTTGGGGATCGAGATGCGACTTGGGTTTATAGCTTGCGTGACTGTGTGAATGATGACCCGATTATTTAAATAAAGCACTCTAAGTTGGAGAAACAGGGACTCACTCAATTAATCTCAAGAGCTTATGGAAGGGTCAGGTGACCTAGAAATCAGACCTGGAGACCCCAGCAAACAAGGCAGATCCCAGGGCCTCTGTGTCTCTCCACTCCTGTTTATTTTTTCTGCACATCCTCTTCACTGTCTCAATACCAACCAGATTTTATCACCATTTTTTTCTGGGATTAACTGCCACAAGATTGAAAAGGTCTGTAAACATCCTGGGGCTTCCCAGCTGGCACTAGTGGTGAAGAGCTCACCTGCAAATACAGGAGGCATAAGAGATGCGGGTTCGATCCCTGGATCAGGAAGATCCCCTGGAGGAGGAAATGGCAACCCACTCCAGTATTCTTGCCCGGAGAATCCCATGGACAGAGGAACCTGGCGGGCTAGAGACCGTGGGATCACGAAGAGTCGGACATGACTGAAGCACCTTAGCACACACACATAAACACCCTGAAACCGTGAGCAATGTGCTGTCCAAGTGTTAATTTATATATTTCTCAGGGGAGAGAGTCCATAGCTTTCCTAAGCTTCTCAGAATGACCTAAGATACTTAAGAAGCTTCCAAACCTTGTCATCACCTCTCTCTCTCCAAAGAGAGGCAAGTTTTGGCTTGCCTCAGCCCCAACTCAACCTCAGGCTATTCTCTTCACTGCTAGATTTATCACAAAGTATAAAGTTCTTTTTATTTTCCTTAGTTCACATTTTGCAATTAGAGAACATGATTGGTCCAGCTTTCCACAGGAGGCCAAAGGTGGTAAGATTGCTGCTTTGAGTCAGGATGAGCTAGCAAAGATAACCACGGGATAGAAAGTAAGGCTATCTAGGTATGAGTTTAAGTGAAGGAATTTCCCTTAGAAGAGATGTGGCTTAGACAGGAAGGCTGGTAAGGACATGACCCAGGCAGTATGATCATTAGCCATTAAAGAGGAATACAATCTGTACCTGGCATATTGGCTTAGGTGATCCATAGCCATCTGATTAAAATTATTCCAAAGGCTGGAATGATAATAAGCTGGAAAGGGATCGCTAATAGAATTTTACCAAAAATTGTTCCTCACCTTATCTTTCAACACTTTTTGTCAATACAAGCATAGCATGAATATCAAATTCCAGAAAACTGGGAATAACACATAACACATTGGAAATCAGACCTCAGTCTCAAAAAGATCTTGGCAGGTTGGTGTAATACAGACGATTTGATATGGTAGAACTGCATATAAAATATTGTATTTAAAATTATTAAAATCAAACTCTCAGCTACAACATCTGGAAGGAGGGGCCCTACTGCATGTTCACATACAGCTTCAAATAATCTCAAACCAATTTGAACCACCGTGTAAGCTGATATTTTAAAAGGGAAAAAAAAAGAAAGAAAAAATATTATGTATTAAAGTTTTAATGCCCAGGTCTGTTCTTTATTGGTCATATGGGATCTAGGGCCTGCTTGCTAGAGCACATTTTTTTTTTCTTTTTATTAAGATTTTACTTATTTAGAACAGTTTTGGGCTGTCAGTAAAATTGAGGGAAGGTACAGAAATCTCCCATAAACGCCCCATGGGCTCAGCCCTTACTACAAACATTGCCCACCAGAGTGGTCCATTTGTTTCAAACCTGGAACTTCCATCAGCATATCATAAGTACCCAAAGTCTGCAGTTAAATTAGGGCTCATTCTTGGTGGTTTGGGCTTCCCCGGTGGCTCAGCGGTAAAGAATCCGCCTGCCAATGTAAGAGGCGTGGGGTCGATCCCTGGGTGGGGAAGATCCCCTGGAGAAGGGAATGGCGGCCCACTGCAGTATTCTTGCCTGGGAAATCCCATGGACAGAGGAGCCTGGCGGGCTACAGTCCAGGCCTTGGACCCAGCTTAGCAACTAAGCAACAACGACTCGGAGCAGTACTTTCCATGAGTTTCTGAGGCCACAGTTCGAAAGGTACAGCCAATACAACATCCTTGGCCCCTGAGGATGGCCTGCCTGGATTTGATTTGCATTTCCTAGAGCATTACTCACCCAGGCTCTATTCGTGCTGGTCCATGGGCAAATAGCCCCCCTTCTCCTGTACTGACACAGTTCTAACATCCGACCTCCAGTTACCACAAGAATCTCAGGGACCCCTGGACACAACTCAGGTCTTCATGATCTCACAGTGCTGCCCCACTCCATACTTGGAAACAGGCTCCTAAAAGTTCCCGTGTGCATCCCTGAAGGTGGGCCATTCAGTCTTCACGGTGTCAACAGCAGAAGGAACGGAGGTGCAGAGTCTAGTCTCTAAGTGACCAGCACACTCTGTACAGGGACCCCACAGAACCTGAAGGCGTGTCCAATCCCTGTCCTTCCCCACCTCCTCTCTGATCTATGCCAGCACCAAGTCCCAGAGATCAATTCTGTTTCCTTACAATTCTCCCTTTTCATCACTCGAGCTGTCGGCCCCCAAGTTCTCCACCACCAGGCCTCTGCATCTCCCCCTCTGCCCTTCCTGTCTCCCCTTCTTCCCCTGCTCACGCAGAGTCCAACTCATGACTCATTCTGGCACCAGCCGTCATTCAAGTCCATGACACTCTGAGATGCAGATAAGTTTGGTTACAGTTTGGAAAGGACTGGGAGTTGTGGCCTCCATGGCGGTAGCTGGCCAGAGAAGCTTGTCACATAAATCTGTGTAACCCACACATTATGAGCGATATCAGCTTCTTCCAGACCCAGCTCTGAGTGTCCAAAGATTGGTACATTTCTTTCCATATGGGATGAAATTTAGTCACGTCAGAAGTTGGGTCATCTGGGAGCCATGTAATTTAAAAAAAAAAAAAAGGACAAAACAGACAAAATCCTTCAGGGTCACCAGCTTGTCAAGAAGGGACTCGGGCATTAGTAAGAAATGACAGCAGTGTCCACGCTGGACTTCCTGGTATGGACCATGAGGGGTCGGGGGGTTGGGGGGTACCAGGAGGCAGAAGTGAAGCCAAGTCACATAGAGGAGTCGGGGAGGCAAAAAAGATGGGGCCGGTGTAGCCACAGGAAGCAGTGACGCTGAAAAGACCACGTGTAACATCCAGCAAAGCCAAACACTCCTGCCAGGGAATGGAGACTCAGGGGTGGCCCCGCCCTCCTCCTCTGTACCCCTCCACCCCACCTCCACGGCAAGGAGATGGGCCAGGAGCGTTTGGTCAGAAGCAAGGCCAGACCTCGGGTTCTAGGGGCCTGGGGGACAGGAGGCTGGTCTTGGTCAGCAGAATGCAAAGACCCTGAAGCATTACCATTCCTTTCCTCCAGCCTAGCAGCAAGAAAGCCAAGTGCACATTTTCAGGCTAACGACTTATCAAAATGCCAAAGCAAACTTCATCCTCTGTTTGAAAGATTTTTCCATTTCTGGTCCAAAGGAAATGACTTGGCCATTTCTCACACACGGTCGTAACAACTAACCAAGAGCAACTCTATGCCTTAGGGTGTCCGAGCCCCAGCGTGCAAATGAGCCCTAAGGCAGGCGGAGGCGTCAGTGGAGGGGCACAGCCGCTCGTGTGTCCTACCAGCATCATTGCCGCCCCGCACTCCAGCCGGCATATGGCAGGAAAGCACTGCCCGGGTGACGGGCTGTTGCCAGCAGTGACCGCACGTGACTCCCAGAGCAGCAGTCCAGGGCAATCCCCCATACACCCAACAGCAGTCACAGCCATTGAGTCCTAATGCATCTGAGACTCCTGTGACTTGTGTGTACGCAAATAAAAATGACGGCCCACTCTTGGAAAGCATCATGAAAACTTGGGCTTTTTTTAAGGACTTTTTTTAATTGGTCCAATAACACCTACCCCTGAAGCTTACGCCATCACCTGCCAAGTCAGCAAGGGGACACAGGTAATGTGGTTACTCCCTCTGCCAGCGGTGACATCACTCACGCCTCTCTAGGTCCTTCAGCTCCTCTCCAGCATGAAACTTTTCTTTCCCAAACTCTTATCCAACGTACTACCCACAATATCATTGTCAGTCAATTAATCAAGAAGTCCACAAAGACAGGGAATCATAAAAAGTTATGTATAAACAAACTTTCCTTTAACCTAAAAACAGTATACATTAATGTGCCAGATTCCCGTGGAGCCGATGTGTCTGACCACAGTCAACTAGGAGAGAAAGAGAAACTATACAACATGCCCACAAATCGAAATTCCTTGACTCCTCGTAAGATAGTCCTGGTTTAGGAGTCACCTGAGAGATTAGCTCATTCGACAGCTTTGATGGAATTGAAAATGATGTAACATTTTTATCATTTTATAGATAAGTAAAATGAAGTCAGGACAAAGATGTTAGCCAACCTGAGAAAGCTGTATCTTAAGTGCCTCCGAAAAGGGATATCAGTGATAAATAATGATCTGTTCTCTAGAATCCAATTGGGAATTTGAAGCTCTGAGTTTCATCAAAGATGGGAGGGAGGCAGGAAAAAGAAAACAAGATAATTGATTGCTTCCAGTCATGAAAGAGGCAAGATTCCCCCAGGCTGCTTCATCAGTTGGTCCAGCCAGGCAATTGGTCCCCATCCCCATCCACTAGGAGGTGCAGGGGTCTTATGTGGGGGACAAAATGAGCGTGATAGGCTCTAGAATCAGAGCTATCAGGTATGAGGGAAGACAAAGGGGTGGTGCCCTACTGACATCAGGACGATGAGTAAAGGTCCACATGCAGAACTCTGAAACACCAGGGCCACCTGGCTCATTCCAAGAAGGCTGGCAGCCGTGCGATTAGGCTAAGGCAGGAAACTAGAGTGGGACGGGGGGAAGGGTGTGCAAAGGCCCAAGGGCTGAGCCGGGGCTGCAAGTGGGAAGAGCAGTGAGCCATGAGCTGAGTGAAAAGGGCAGAGCCAAAACAGGCCCGGTGAACCTTACCTTCTAGGCTAGGAGGAGTTGTTACGGGGGGCTTCCCTAGTAGCTTGGCTGGTAAAGAATCCACCTGCAATGCAGGAGACGTGGGTTCAATGTCTGGGTTGGGGAGATCCGCTGGAGAAGGGATAGGCTACCCACTCCAGCATTCTTGGGCTTCCCTGGTAGCTCAACTGGTCAAGAATCGGCCTGCAATGCTGGAGATCTGTGTTAGATCCCTGGGTTGGGAAGATCCCCTGGAGGAGGGACTAGGAGGAGTTGTTACAAAGGGTTCTGAACAAAATGACATGATCACATCAACATTCTGGCAGGTCATTCTGGCAGCACAGTGGGATCTAGATGGCTAAGGAGGTAAAATTGGGACCTCGTGCTTGGGTATAGGTGATGATGTCAACTCCTGAAAGAAAGCATACAGGAGGAGGAAGGGCAGGTTTAAGATGGGAAGGAGACATTGGAAAAGGTAAAACTAAAAACCAGAGTCAATTAGCCTCTCCCTGCTGGCTTCTTATTTCAAATGGCCAGACTCTGAGCCCATAATGTCCTCCCTTAACTTGCCAGCTAAGAGACCCATGAAAGCCCTGAGATATCGAATGTAAAGGAATATTACAAGTTGAGTGGAGCGTTTGCTGTGATATTTTCAACCACTTGCCCATCTCTCGCCAGGAAATGTCATTTAATTTTGGGTTAGATGGATTTGCCAGGAAATACACCAGTGTGTAGTAGAGCTGCGGAATAGAGGTCAATTTTACAATTATGAAATAGCTAGCAACTTCCCTTTCACTTTTCACTTTCATGCGTTGGAGAAGGAAATGGCAACCCACTCCAGTGTTCTTGCCTAGAGAATCCCAGGGACGGGGGAGCCTGGTGGGCTGCCGTCTATGGGGTCACACAGAGTCGGACACGACTGAAGTGATTTAGCAGCAGCAGCAGCAGCTTTTCCTGAAGCAACAGGCCATATCTTTAAAAGGCAGTCACTGAAGTGATATCCACACAGCCTTGTGGCTGCTAGGGACACCAGTGATGATTATTTGGGGGTGGGGATTGGGGAAGGGCCTGAGTGCCCCACTGAGCAATGAACTGGCAACTTGAGAGTGGAGGTTGAGGTTCCTCTACAAGCATCATTGGTGAGGTGACTGAGCAGCAGAATTGAACTTGGATATCTACCAAGAGTCTCCTTGTGATCTCCCGTGGCCTGGCCAGTTCATGGACCACCCTTGGTATATACAGAACAGACACTACCTCCAAGAAAGCCTATTCTTTACTCTTGCTTGGCACTTGGGATGACTTTAGCTGTGACCAAGTCAATGACAAAATCCAAATGCTATTCTGGGCTCGAACAGTCACTATCTAGAGGAAGAGTTCAACAACTCATTCTCAGTTTGGAGGCTGAATATAAATGCCAGCTAGGACCTTCAGCTAGTCTCAGAAACAACCCTACCTCTGATTTGGGCCAGGCCTGAAGGGGGCTGAGACCTGGGAGAGGCAGTTCTTCCAGCGTGCAAAACTCAAAGGGACCAGAAACAACTCAGTCGTCAAGATAATTATCCTCATACAGTATTTTGAAAATTAACGTAAAAATCCATGATGACCATCATATCAGAAGTTTATAAAGTGTCGTGTTGAGTCATCTTGAACTCTGAGACAAAGGGAAAAACCAAGAATGTCAACTGTTTATTTATTTAAAAGTTTGATATGTTGCTCACAGTGGATTTTTTGCATTGATTTTTATTTTTTTTAATGTATGACAATAAAACGTTTTGAGTACTGATTTTTTGGTCACCTCCTTAAATCATACATCAGACCTCAACTTGGCCACATGGACAGGAGTTTGGAGTTTTGAACATTTTCTCTCACACCTTCAGAAACCTCTCACCCCCATCCCTATGCACACATACACACACACACACACACACACACACACACACTGGCATGGAGAAATTAAAAGCTACTGTTTGGAAATGTAAGCAGGCATCCTGTTCACTAGCAGAGGTGACAGAGGGCGTTCTTAAAGAACTTTTCCCATTTATCTTTTCAAGAATGTCACTGTTCACCTTTAAACGCACACCTGAGACTGGTGTGGTAACAGAGCTGTACCTCGGGCTGTGCTCACACACAGAACGAAGGAAAATCAATTTCAGTCCTCGGAGGACAGGCTGGCTGGTGCAGGAGGTCATTCAGTGCCAGCCTGGCTCGACGGGCTGGGGGCAGGATCCTTGTCCGCACTGCTTCACTGCACATCCAGCTGATGCGAAGGTGGCCTGGAGACTCTCGCTCTCACCGGGGAAGAGAAAGACGAGGCTTGTACAAGCCACTGGATGAATACTAGAAACAGCGGAGGGGAGGCGGCCGGCGCCAGCGTGAGCGATGTGGAACCGCGGACTTCTTTTTGCACCTAATGCTCTAGAGAAATCGGCCAAGACTAGCTCAACCGACTGAAAATATTACTGCTGTAATTCTGTCAAGGTCACTTGTCAGGCTGGGTTATCCACTCCCCAGATGGGCTGTGCACAGATCGGCCGTAGCTCATGGCTGCGTGGCTCCATCTCAGGGAACCCTCCCAGGGGGTGCCGCTTTGCTCGTGCCCTGACAGGCCTGCAGATCTGATTCCAGGCATCCAGGGTTCACAGCAAGTGCCGGCTGAGCCCTGAGGCCGTGCCAAGGGTCATGGCAGCCCTGAGCCCTTCCAGATGGCGGTGGGCTGGGGCCGTTTCTGTCACCTCGGAGATGATTACGAATATGTTATTGGAAAGTGCAGGAATGGTAACGAGATCCGAAGAGCAGAGCGGGGGCTGACCGATGGCCGCCAGGCTTCTCCAGTAGAAGACGAGTGAGGACTGCGCCCCGTCCCCAGGAGCCCAGACACCCCCTCCCCTGGGAGGAATAGGGTTTCCTGGAAAGAGCTGTAACGTAGAAGTCAAACAGATCTGCAGACCCGAGTCCAAATCTTGGCTCCACTCGTGAGCTCCGGGACCTGGGGACATTATTTAATCTCTCTGAGGTTCAGTTACCTAATCTATAACGTGGGAGGAGCTAATGGTGGAAAGTGCCGGGCGCAGATCCCATCCACGTTCCTCCTGCGTGTCTGTTCCCAGCAGAGACTCGCCACATACCATCTCTTTTCTTCTCATCTCTTAATTGGTCCTTTTTTTATGCCCAGAATCTCAGGGCTACCTTCACT
>NW_011494846.1:1137831-1167839 GCF_000754665.1 Bison bison bison | reverse complement strand
GTCATCATGTTGGAGGCTTAGCCTGGCCCTCTCTTTACCGAGCATTTGGCCTTGGGAACAATGGGGTTGGACTTTCAGGAGGAAAACGTAGCCAGTTCAGCACATCACCTGCCCAGCGGCATGATGCTAGGCAGGGAGGAGAGAGAGAGCGAAGGCACATCTCGCCTTCTCCTTCTTTTGGTGGGCTCCCATCTAGTCCCACAGAGCCAAAAAAGCAAGCCTAGCCGGCCACAGCCAGTCAGTTGCGATCCTGAGCTAACCCTCCTGTAAGGTCAGGAAGGAGATGCAGGCTCTGAGGCTGAAGGAAACGTCTGGACATTTGTAACAGACCATGCAAGCTCAAAGAATGTAACGTTGCCTTTAGCTGGGGTGATCAGGGGAGAGACCAAGAGCCAGAGCAGAAAATACATAGACTTCTTTATCAAAGCCAAAGCTTCAGGACTCATTGGCTAGTAGTGAGAAAGATGATTTGAAATGACGAATGTGCTCCCAAATCTAAGCTATATGACTGCCAATTTCAGTGGGCCTCTCGGGAGAGATTATTGGGAGCCTTTAAATCTGATGGGTCAGGCCCTTTTTTAGATTAAGCATCTCAAAGATGAGAAAGGATGTCTGTCCCAAACTGGGTTGCCCGGGTGAGCGCGGCATGCCTTCTGCAGGGACAGCTCTAGTGTGTCAAAGAAAAAACTATTTTTGACACTCGTTAGAGATGGTAAGGAGCTTCCCAGGTGGGGCTAGTGGTAAAGAACCCTCCTGCCAAAGCAGGAGACACAAGAGACGCAGGTTTGATCCCTGGGTCAGGAAGATCCCCTGGAGGAGAACATGGCAACCCACTCCAGTATTCTTGTTGGAAGAATCCCATGGACAGAGGAGCCTGGTGGACTGCAGTCCATAGGGTCGCACAGAGTCAGACATGACTGAAGTGAGTTAGGGTGTATGCACATGCACACAGAGACAGTAAGGCTACTAAGATGAGGTTTGTGGTAGGGGAGAGAGACCAGGCTAAACTCTGACTCTAACAAGGACAGTGGGGATCCGTAGCGAAGGGGGAGGATGTGGATCAATGGATGGAAAATGACTAAGGAGAGTAATCATGGGTAGGGGACTTCTTGCAAGACTGACTCAACAGAACCCTTGCTTAAGGCAGGCCAGCCTGATATCAGCATGATATTGAGGGTAGCCAGACACTTTTGGGGAGTTTTCACTAAACTGACTTCATAGGACTCTTACTCAAACTGGATTCTGCAAGCATGGAGAAGGAAGTCCAAGGTTATCCCTAGTCCAGTCAAGGGCTCTGAGGAGGCTGATTAGAGTTTCATCAAATAGAGGGTCTTTGTCAACAACCCTGAATATTCATTGGAAGGACTGATGCTGCAGCTTCAATACTTTGGCCACCTGACTTGAAGAGCTGACTTGTTGGAAAAAGACCCTGATGCTGGGAAAGATTGAAGGCAGGAGGAGAAGGGGGCAACAAAGGATGAGATGGTCAGATGGCATCACCGACTCAATGGACATTAATTTGAGGAAACTCTGGGAGATAGTGAAGGACAGGGAAGCCTGGGGTGCTGCAGTCCATGGGGTCACAGAGAGTCAGACATGACTCATCGACTATACAAGGGCCCTGCTGGGGGATTTGGCTAATGGTGGAGGGGGAAATGTTTCTGAATGCAGCACTTTGGGTAGGGATAGAAACTGCCCCAATTCTAGGAACTGAAAGAAGTTTCAAGTAGCTAACTTCTTACTTGGGGAGCTTTTATTGACAAGAGCGGTTTTTCCCATGTTCGTGAGCCCAATAGCAGCAGGAACAGCAACAAAGCAACAGTCTCCTGTGATGAAAGCCAGGGGTATAGGAGATGAAGTTGCTAAGCCAGCCCACCAGGTGGCAGAGTGAGAGCAGCGTGGCCACCCCAAGAGGAAACCATGATGGTGGCCAAGGGCGGTGGAGGGCCACTCAGGACCCGCAGGGGTTGGGTCTGTGTTTGTTCCTGGCCGTATTTGGTGGGGGAACTCAACGTGGGATATTTAGATTTGTATCAAGGCTGTCACTCATGCCTTCGATTATGTGGAACCTGAGGAAATAAGTTATACTCAATACTTGTTTACGTTAGTAAAAAAAAAAAAAAAGATGACAATCATTTTGGAAAGATTGTGTCTGCTTGAGTAAATAGTAAATAGGAGCTGACCCATTTAACTGGGGCTCAAAGATCACTGTCAAAGAAAGTGAGGTTGCTGACTTCTCCGCCAGTCTGATAGGAACAACTCTGTCTTCCTGTCTGTGCTCTGCTTCGCTCCCAGCCTGTGAAAAAGGAGTCTGCTGAGAGCTGGGGCTGCCTCCAGGGGCTCCCCGTCTCCAGTTCCCCAGATACAGCTCTGCTCAGAGAGCAACGGCAGATGAAGAAGCAGCTCCATTGCCCACGGCAGCCCCATGTGGGCAGCATGTCACTGCCTTGGCTCTGGGGGACCCTGGAAGAGGAGAAAAGGAGAATACTTGGAGCTGGGCTACCCCGAGGCCATGTGGAGAAGGAGGTAGCTTCTCCTCAAACCACAGTCCAGTGGCAGACTCCGTTATGCGGGATCTTTCAACTAGGCCCCCTCCTGCAACCTCTTCTACCGCCTCTCCCCCTTGCCTTTTTTGCCTTATCCACTGTCCACGGGAAGGAAGAGTATTTATTGAGCAGAAACAAATGCTACTGGTAATGCTATGCATACTATATAGCGGGCTTTGAAACAATTATTAACTCATTGAATTCTCACAGCAAACCTATGAAAACATCATGCACCCACTAAGCAGATGAGTAAGTTAAGGCCCCTCAAGGTCAAACTACTTTCCTAATACTGTAGAGCTTGTGAATGACAGAGCCTGGATTTTGATTCACATCTGCCTGACTCCAAAGCCCTTCATTATTGTATTGTTTTATAGGTGTTGCCCCTCCCAGGACTATTTGCACTTTTTTTAAAGGGAGCCAGCAAAGAGCAGGCTTCCTAGTTGGCACGGTGGTAAAGAACCCATCTGCCAAGAAGGAGACACAGGTTTGACCCCTAGGTCAGGAAGATCCCTTGAAGAAGGAAATGCCAACCCACTTTCCAGTATTCTTGCCTGGAAAATTTCACGGACAGAGGAGTCTGACCGGCCACATAAGATCAAAAACAGTTGAACACGACTTAGCAATGTAGCAGCAGCAGCAAAGGGCAAGACTAAAGATAAATACAGCAATCTCTTGCCCCAGATATCTGCAACCTCACCCATGTCAGATTAATTTTCCCAGTGTTTGTATCTTATTTTTTTCCTTTTATTTGTTTGTAGATTGTTTTTGCCTTTAGCTGCACTTGATCTGGTTTCTGGATGTGCCTTCCTTGATTTTCTTGCTATATACCATTGTAGGGATGAAAACATGGGATGCATCAAAGAATTTCCATGATTCTAATTCAACATGCTCCCACCGGCCTGGCACACCGGTGACACGTCTAAGTGGCTGAGAGCCGCCAGCGTGCAGTGTCAGGGACCACAACGATGTCACTGTCACCATCAGGAGGATGTTCTCATCCTGCCCTCAGCTCCCCTGTCACAGCCTAATCTCTCCAGAAAACCTTTCTTCATTTATTACAATGGTGGGATGTGTTTTTAAATAAACAACCATTTTAATGATCCCGCATTTGGAAACTTCCAAATTGTAGACTATCGTATTCATTTCCTAAGGCTGTTGTAACGAAGTACCACAAACCGGATGTCTTAGAAGAACAGAAATTTATTCTTTCACAATTCTTGAGGCCAAAAGTTCAAAACCAAGGTGTCAGCGGGGGCTGTGCTCCCTGCCAAGGCTCTATGAACAGCTCTGTCCTGGCCTCTTTCTAGCTTTGGTGGTCCTGGTCATTCCTTGGCTTGTAGATACATCACCCCAATTACTGCCTCCATCTTCACAGGGCACTCTCTCTATGTCTGCATCCAGGTTGCCCTTGTCTCAGGGACACAGTCTTAGGAGTTAGAGCCATTCTAATCCAGCGTGACCTCATCTTCACTTGTTACATCTACAAAGACCCTGATTCCAAATAAGGTCACAGGCGTGGGTACTGGGGTTAGGACTTTCCAGGAAGAATGGAAAAGAGATCTTTCCAGAGAGAATGAAATCATGCCATTTGCAGCAACATGGATGTCATCCTAAGTGAAGTAAGTCGAACAGAGAAAGACAAATACCATACGATATCACTTATATGTGGGATCTAAAAGATGACACAATGAACTTATTACAAAACAGAAACAGACTCACAGACATAGAGAACAGATGTGGTTGCCAAGGGGGAAGCTGGGGTAGAGAAGGGACGGTTTGGGGGTTTGGGATTAGCAGATGCAAACTGTTAAATATAGAATGGATAAACAACAAGTTCCTGCTGTATAGCACAGCGAACTGTATTCAATCTGCTGTGATAAACCATGAAAAGAATATGAAAAATAATGTATATGTATATCTGGACACATAACTGACTCACTTTTCTGTACGTAGAAATTGACACAGCACTGTAAATCAACTACACTTCAATAAAATAATTTTTTTAAAACAACGTATTTTTTCAGGGGATGCAATTCGACACACAGCTACCTTTCCAAACGCAAGGCCATTAGTAATTGATCATGAGATTTTCTGCTGCGTACCCATCACAACCCTTCTCCGAGTGGCTGTCTTGACTACATCTGCAAGCAATCAGAGTCTGCACCTTGGGTGAAGGTGACTTGGCCTCCTGGGTCCCACTGAAGGGATGCATCTGTGATAATGACCGTGAGCTTGTGGGTGAGATCGCGCTGGCACCCTCAAGTCCATGCCGGTAGCTCTCTTATTCATGAGGTGAGCCCCCTGAGAGGTCGCCCTGGATAGCCCTGTCGCCAGGCCATCTCCTTCTTGGCTCAGCAGGTACCGTGACACATGACCACAGCCTTAGATTCACAGAGGAAAACGTCCCGCTGCTTTTTTCTGAGTCCACAATCCACGTGCTCTATAGCATGGCCTGGTTCCAACTTCACTCCATGCACACTCCTCTCCTCCCTCCACTCCCTGCAAATTGGAAATAGTGATACACAGCCACCTCACAGGGCTGTCGGGCCATTTAATTAATGTTTACAAAGCACTCTGAGGTCTTCGGATGGAAACTGCTGTGTAAGTGCAAAATTATTATTAGTTCTCAGCCCCCTGTCCCTTGACCTCTGGCATGGGCTTTTGTTGTTCCTGAATGGGAGCTGTTTATGGGCTGTTCAGCTGGCTCTTTAGGGTGCATAGGCCAGTACATACGCATTTGCAGACTTTTTTTTTTCCTTTGAGAAAAACATTCCAACTCGGTGGGATGTCTTGCAGGTTTTCACCATCTGAATGTCTCCCTACTTATCTCTGCTGAGTCCTGAGATCTCCAAGAGCAGATTGTAAACAGGCTCCATTGGAAAAGAGGGAGGGAAAAAGGTCATTTTGAAGAAACGGCCCCTCCTATAAAGAAGAATCAAGCGATATCTCCTTGTCAGGCAAAATCTGAACGAATCACTCAGGGAAGTCTGTCTCCCTTGCCCCGAGGGATTCTGTGCATGTTTATACACCGAAAGGAGAAAAGAATAGTAGATTTGCTTTCAGTGCCCAAGTTTCACTTCCTTCCTTCGCCTGAACTTCTCAGGAACCATGGAAACAAACATACCCCGCCTAGAGGCTGTTTTCCTTCTTGTCTTTGTTGCCTAACTGTGCACTTGCCTGGGATCCCGTGGGGAGAATGAAATGAAGAAGTGGTAACGAGAAAAGATGTCTGCAAGTGAAATGCCTTGTCTCTGAAAGACAGAATGGGGCTCGTGTGTCATTCCTCAAGCTCTGGGGCAATGAACAATGACTTAAGGCACCATTTTCCTTTTCTCTAAAACGTATTCATACTCATCCCTCCGTATCCACGCACAGCCCACTAGGTCCCTTCAAGGTGTCTTTTGGTTTATCTTAGTGCTGGGTTAGCAGGATCGGTTAATCAACTGCTGGAAGATTTTATTTTTAAAAATCGCTAAGGGACCATCATGCAACACATAATCCGTAGGACAAAAGTCTAAAGCCATGGGACCAATGAAAGAAGCAAGTGTTTGCCATATCACAGAAAAAAATAAACCAAAAGAACACACATGATATACTTTGTTTTCTAAGTCAGCCAATCAATGATTAAACGTGATGTCAAATTATAGAAGGGGGAAAGCAGGATTATTCTGAGGGGACAAGGAATTTGAGGCGGGCCTGCGAATAAGGATGGCTAAATCCAGCTTTAACCAGCTGGTTAATCCTAACGTCTATGATTGCAGGAGCACCAGAGCCCCGTTGGCTATCGAGGTGGCTGGGACACATAGATGCCTTACCTGTGGTCTAAGGTGATAAAGTTCTGCAGGTTATGTAGAGGACAAGATGGAAGGGGTTGTTTCTTTCCATTCCATTCTTTTAAAAGAAAGGAGGGATTGACATACACATACTATTCATACTGTGCGTGAAATAGGTAACTAATGAGAAACTACAGTACGGCACAAGGGGCTCTACCTGATGTTCTGTGCTGACCTAAAGGGGAGGAAATCCAAAAAAGAGGGATGTGTGTATATCTGATTCACTCTGCTGTGCGATAGAAACTAATACAACATTGTAAAGCATCTACACTTCAACAAAATTAGTTAAAAATATAAAAAGAGGAAAGGAGAACTAAGCAAAAAAAAAAAAAAAAAATCAGATAGATGGGTTAGAGAGAGCTAGGATCAGTAAAAGAAAACAACAAGACTGAAAATTGAGATTATAATGTGTAGGAAACAGCTTGTTTCCATCCTCCTCTTTTCTCTTCCGCTGATGCTCTGCTTCTTTGGACTTTCATCGACCTCCTGGATGGTCTTCCTCTTCCCATTTCCCCCAGCTCTTTCATTTCATCCTTCACTTTGCTTTCCTGGCTACTGTCCTAGAAATGAATCTATGGCTCCCCAAGTCAGAATCATTCCATACTGCTCCACTGTGCAAATCCTCTGTGACAACTTGCCCATCTTTCATGATCACCTTCTTCCTACTTATCCTAGACTGTGGGTGACCTGTACCTACAAAAACCCTCATACAACCCTCTGTTCAAGTGTGTTCTGTACCTTTCTACCTTAGAGATTGTGCCTCTGCCATTTCCACAACCCTGATGGTTACTACCACTTAAAACCCTGCTTATCTTTCAAGGCCAAGAGCAAACACAATTAGCTCTATAAATCTTTTTAAGGTGCCCCAGAAGGAATTGAACACCATCAGTCCTTTTCTGTGCCCCCACTATTCTTTGTATAATTCCCTAATGCTAAGTAAAACAAGTATCTCTGCATATAGCTCTGAGTCCATTTCTCCTTCTACTAGATTATAAAATTCTTGAAAGAAAGGCCTCTACCTTGCTTTTTCTGAGTATTACATAGAGTGCCAGAGTACATGCTCAACAAAGATGCTTTTGCTTAATTTCACCCATTCAGCACACACAGAGAGACACTACAAAAGGCACAGGGTAGAATTTTAATTTCTTATGCAATTTAAAGGCGAAAATTAAAAAAACACATCTGGTCTTGGAAAGATAATAAATAAAATTAATACAGTGTCTGACCAAAGAACTGATTGATTTTATCTTAGGAACCAGTTAGGACAAATCTGGCTGGCAAACCATCAGTCGAAAAACTATGGAAGACAACTGCTGTTGAATTAAGCATGTGTGCACGCTCAGTCGTGTCTGACTCTTTGTGACCCCATGGACTGTAGCTCACCAGTTTCCTCTGTCCATGGGATTTTCCAGGCAACAATACTGGAGTGGGTTGCCATGCCCTCCTCCAGGGGATCTTCTCAACTCAGGCAATGGGAATGGATCTTCCCAACCAATGTCTCCTGAGTCTCCTGCACAGCAGGCAAATTCTTTACTGCTGAGCCATCTGGGAAGCCCAAACAGCATCTACCCTAAGATTTTTAGGCCTTTGACTATTTTACATAGGGAAGATAGAGTGTTAAACAATTATCCAAGTAATGCAAAGTTGCCAGTGAGGAACCAGTCCGGGAACCAGACTGAATTATTCTGAGACCCCCATTCTTAACTGTACTGTGGGGTCGAACATGTGATCACAGGCTGCCGTGTGATCTCCTCTGTGGCAACCGTAGCAATTTCTCAGGCTCTGTTGGGCTCTGTGAGTGCAGCACAGTATTTTCTATGATGAAATCTGCTAAGAGTTATTATGAAAGCAAAACCCACAGGCCTTCTTTTGGGAGAATGTGGAGCTAATATTCACGTCTGTGTTTGTGTCTTGGGACATCCCGAGGTGAAATGATTATACCCATAGATCGAATTCCATAGGCAAGCAGGGCTCTGAAAACAAAGCTCTTCCTGGCAGTAAAGACAGAGAATAAATATGGTCCCGGATCATCTACCTCCTCTGAAATACCTTGAGGGGCTCCAATCAGTGGAAAACCAGCTCACTCCCTTTGATAAATTCCACCCTATCCACCCTGATCCTTCTCTCTCTCTCTCCTACACACATCTCATGATCTTAGGCACCTAATCTCATCTTGTATTAATTCTTTGAAAGCATCATGACTCTCCCACCAAGTCAATTCTGTTCTTGTTTCAAGATTTTATCTGTTTTTGGCTGTGCTGGATGCTGCTTGGGCTTTTCTAGAGTTGCAGCGAGTGAGAGCTACTCTCTAGCCGCAGTGCCCTGTCTTTGCAGTGGCTTCTCTTGTGGAGCTGAGGCTCGAGGGCACGCTTGTGTCAGTAGCTGCTGCATGTGGGCTCCGTAGTTGCGGCTTCTGGGCTTCAGAGCACAGGCTCCAGAGCTGTGGTGCACAGGCTTAGCTGCTCCACGGCACGTGGGATCTTCCAGGACCAGGGATCGAACCTGTGTATCCCACATTGGCAGGTATATTCTTTACCTCTGAGCCACCAGGGAAGCCCCAATTCTGTTCAACAAAAGTACTTTGTCAAATATTCACTGTCCTCATCACTTTCTCTGCTGTTTTTTCCTCCTGTCTTGTTCTAACGTTAATCTTGTTCTAATGGTACTATTTGAACAAGGCTAGGCTCTTAGGTACGTTATCTTATTTAATCCACAACACATAATATGCAGATTCTCTTTTTATTTCACATTCTAAAGAACTGCCAGCTTCAGCTTAGAGAGCTGACTCCCCTGCCCAAGGTGGTAAAACCTCTGGTGAAGCTGGACGTCAAACCAGCTAAAAATGCTGAGCTCTTCATTACACCAGTGGTCTCCCTAGCATTTCTGGTCAAGCATTTGAGAATGGAATTGATACCACTGAAAGGGAATCTATAGCTTTAACAAGCATTTTACGGGCATTCATTTCACAAAGAGCCATTTTCCAAAGTGGATTCACCTACAGCGCTTCTGTAACTTTTACCACCACTTGCACTAGATTGTTCTTGCCATTTGGGGGGTAATGGAACGATTTGAGAATTTTGAGTCAAACTCCACAAGTCACAGGTACTGAGCCCCTGGCTTTACACATCCTTCTGAGGTAGAAACCCTCCCCATCATTCCCACCTGTGGTCATGGGTGTGGTCCAGCTGATCGTGTACTGCCTGGTGGCAAGGCCACTCAGGGGTGGATTCAGGAGCATCTCTGGGAGTAAGAGGCTGCTGCTTCAAAGAGGTCTGCTGCTAAGTCACTTCAGTTGTGTCCGACTCTGTGTGACCCCGTAGACGGCAGCCCACCAGGCTCCCCCATCCCTAGGATTCTCGAGGCAAGAACACTGGAGTGGGTTGCCATTGCCTTCTCCAATGCATGAAAGGGAAAAGTGAAAGTGAAGTCGCTCAGTCGTGTCCAACCCTCAGTGACCTCATGGACTGAAGCCTATCAGGCTCCTCCGTCCATAGGATTTTCCAGGCAGGAGTACTGGAGTGGGGTGCCATTGCCTTCCCCTCAAAGAGGTCTACCTGCCATAAATCCCACCCCCCCCCCCCACTCAGAGGACGTTCTCAGCCAAGCTTTCATCTCTAGAGTTTCACCTTGGGTTCTGGTTCTCAAACTAGTTTCCAGGCCTCCCAGCACTCATCCCAAAACCTTATGAGTAGTTTCAAATATAAAAGAGAAAAGCACTCCCTCTTCACATGCACACATTTAATCACATGAAAACTATGACAGAGGCCAAAACAGTCAACTTGGCATTCTTTTAACTCTCTAATAATCGCGTGGGCAATATTCTCTTTGGAAAGTAAGTGAGGAGAGGGCCAAGTTTGATAAGAGAAACCCAATTGCCAGAACATCAGTGGAACATTTGAGAACGCTCTTCTCCCCATGGCTGGTGACTCCTGAGTGTCCACGTCTTGGAGTTAACTTTTGGCTGCTGCTTCAAGAACAGACCACTCAACCGGCCTCACTTCCCCAAAGGAATTCATATATAAGATGATGGGAAAGTGTCCCTTCTTGCCTTCTTTGTTTGGGACGATGGAAAACATGAAAAATGAAAAGTATTTTCTCATGCCCAGAACACCACTGGAGTAATAAGGAAAATGACCAAAAGAAGTCTGGAATCTGGATAGTGCTTTATACTCTTTCAAAGCATTTTCACATACATTTTTTTTTTCAGTCAACACATATGACAACCTCTTGGTTTACAACAGAAAAAGCAGAAACCACGGGATCTTGTCCAGAATCAGACAGCTAGGTAGGGGGACAGCTGGCCCCAGCACCCAGGTTGCACGATTGCTCCAGCATTTTCTCTCAGGTCCCTACATGGCTCTCTCCCCTACTGCTGCAGTCTCTGACTTCTTCTCACCCTCCATAAGCACGTTGCTTGTCAGTTATAATGACATTGAACTGAAGATACGGATTTCAAAAGGAGAAACACCACAAATCCTTTTTTTGACAAGAATACACAGATGAATTAATAAAAATAAATGTGGCACTCTCTGCTCTTGCCTCTTTATGGATGTCTTTCCCAGATTCAAAAGGCCCAGTTGGGGGCAGTTCACTGACCTGCTATTTCTATGTACACATCCTACCCCTTGGTAATGGAAGGGCCTTCACGGCGGGGAATTAGTTGCTAAATATTTCCCCCTGTCTCACAGCTTGGCCTGTCGATTTCTCCCAGACACAAAACATCTGGGCTCAGACAAGAAAACACAGCACATTCAGAGATGTGCTCCAGATGTGGAAGAGGACAGCTGTCCTCAAGAGTCTACACAGGACCAGCTCCGGGCACTCAGATTTCCCAAGGTCCTTTTCCAACTGCATCTCACCACAGCTTTTCTAGGACTGGAAAAAATAAAAAATACCCCCGTCCAAGAGGTTGACCAGATAGCTGAATAAAACGCTAAGCAGGTCATGAAGCAGCAACACTGTAAAGCACCCTGCAGGCAGCTCCATGCGTGGTGGTCACATCAGAATTCTCAAAGCCCTGCTCACGGACAGTGGGGTGGGATCCACTCTGGTATGCTTCGGTCAAGCGAAGGGCTTCACAGGAAGGATGTTGTCTTCACGTGGGGCTCATGCTTCTCCTGTCCGGGGTGACATGGATGCACACCACGGAGCCTTCGGCCTCAGAAAAAAGGTGCAGAAACCCTGCTCACACCAGTTCTGTCTTGTGAAGAGTCACTGGTTCCAGATGCTTATTTGGAGAGGTGACTGGGAGGAAAGCATGTTCCAGGACAGGTTTAGAAAAGTCTGGAAATATACTCTGCTGTCGTGCAAACTTCTGAAAAATAAAGTCAAATAAAAGAGATATGTTGAGAAGTGAATAATTGGAAAAATGCATCACCTTGATTTAAACTTCATTCACTAGGAGCTGGCTGGGCAGCTCATCTGGGAGCCCTCTTGAGGCAGGCTACCTCACTGACTCTATGGTGGGCTGGCATTGTTTCACTGGTATCTCTGAACCTCAACAAGGAGTCACAGACTGCGGCCATTTCCAGACCCTACCATTAGGATTTCCTGCATGGAAAGTCAGTGCCTATAGAAACGGGCATTTGCCAACAGAACACTAAAGTCACTCGTTTTTAAAATTTACCACCAGGTCATTCTAATTATGGGCTTTCCTGGTGGCTCCATGGTAAAGAATCTGCCTGCCAACGCAGGAGACCCAAGTTCGATCCCTGTGTTGGGAAGATCCCCTGGAGAAGGAAAATAGCAACCCACTCCAGTATTCTAGCCTGGGAAATCCCATGGACAGAGGAACCTGGTGGGTTACAGTCCATGGGGTGGCTAAAGAGTTGGACACAACTGAGCAACCAAACAACAATTATCTTCTCACATGCAAATAACTCTCAAGACCAAGCTATAAGTTTCTTGAAGGAAGGACATAGGTCTTAGCCTTTTTACATCCCCTCAGTGCTTACATAAAGCCCTGTACACGGCACATGCTCACTCATGCTGGATCCATGTCTAAAATAGCAACCAGAGAGATGAGTGTTGGGCCAGAGAGTTCACTAAGTGACCAGAAGGGCCCAGTGAGCAACAAGAACCGGCCCTGGAATAGCTCCAGGGTGACCCATGGCCTGGTCCCCAAATGGACAGTACTTCCTGTTCCTGCTAAGGCATACGAGACCGATCACTTCTTGGTGGGTCAGGACTGGAGCTGGCCCTGCTCCCCAATGACCACTGTCACTCCAGGTGAGCAGCCATGCACAAGGAGGCGTGGGGGGCAGAGAGGAGTCTCAGCTGGAGTCTGCACCCAACAGCTCAAGGGCGTGTCAAGGACACCCACGTTACAGGCCAGCCATCCTCCACCCAGGCCACGCCCTGTGTACCTCTGACTTCTCAAGGTTAATGCTTAATACGTAGAGGAAGTACCAAAGTTATTAGAGGGAATCTCTAAGACAGCGGTCCCCAACCTTTTTGGCACCAGGGACCGTGGACCAGAGGTGGTGGGGTGAGGGGGATGGTTTGGGGATGATTCAAGAGCATTACATTTTTCGTGCACTTTAATCTGCTGCCACCCCTGACTGAACAAGAGCTACCAATCCGTGGCCTGGAGGCTGGGGACCCCTGCTCTAAGAGAAAAGAGTTCAAGGGCAGATGAAGGAGACAAATCCACTACTGGAGTGGACAGACTTGCTCATCCACCTATGGGAAGAAGAGCACCTCTCCCGGTATTGGACGGGCAAGGTCCCACTTTCTTCCAGCATATCTATAAGCCCTGTTGGTGCTTTTTTAAAGACTTTTTTCTTGATGTGGACCATTTTAAGTTTTTATTGAATTTGTTACAATACTTCTGCTGTTTATTTTTTGTTTGTTTGGCCCTAAGGCACATGGAATCTCAGTTCCCCGACTAGGGATCGAACTCGCACCCCGAGCACTAGAAGGTGAAGTCTTGACCACTGAACGGTGAGGGATGTCCTGGCCTGCTGGTGCCCTAAGAGGATCCTTTCACCTTTCACAAACTTTCTTCACCTCCTGATTCACTTTCTCCACGCACGGCTCTATGCAGAACCACCAGATGGAGAACAAGCTGGGAGCCTCCAGTAGAGAGTCTCACTGTCTGGGGACCTCAGTAAGGCCAGGGTTCTGAGAACAGGTCCCTTGCTATTATTAAATGATTCACACCATCTACAAAACACATTAAGATTGGTGCCCCAGGTGATCTTTTAATAATGAGAGATGTTTGCAAAAGATACTTACGCAAGTGAAAATGATGAGTGTTACATAGAAAATAACCAGAGCCAACAGCAGGACGATCTCAGCTCTGTAGTTCTTAAAAGTCTCTCCTCTGTGTCCCTTAAAGCATCCTGCAAAAAGAAATAAGTAATATATGAAGCCACTGAACGGACTCTTCTACCAAGGTGAAAAACCAAGCATGCTTTGTTCTGGCTTTCTGAAGTCCTCCTTGTCGCCCCTCCTACCCTCGAGTCTGTCCCACAGGCAAGGACACGGGTTATACTGGCAGGGACACAGGACCTTGTGCTTACTCTGTGCCCGGCTGCGTGCAAAGGGGTCGACAGCCAGCATCTCACTGAACCTTCAGGGGCAAGGCTGAGTGTCCCCCGTTTGCAGAAGAAGGAACCAGGGCTCAGAGAGGCTGAGGTTCTAAGGCAGGTGGCAGAGCTGCCCTCCTATTATGGAACAAGTTGGTGCTGATCCGTCTTTGTAGGATCGTTAAAGCCCCTCCACCTTGAAAGCCTGGGGTTGACTATACTCACTAACTACGGTACAAGTGGTAAGAACCGCCTGCCAATGCAGGAGACACAGGAGACTCGGGCTCTATCCCGAGGTTGGGAGGAGCGGCCGGAGGAGGAAATGGCAGCCCACTCCAGTATCCCTGCCGGGAAAACCCCATGGATGGAGGAGCTTAGAGGGCCACAGTCCATGTGGTTGCCAAGAGTCGAAGGCAACTGAGCACAACAATCAACAATATACGCTATTATATAGAAAACAGGTCACTAACAAGGACCTGGTTTACAGCACGGGCAACTCGACTCAATAGTCTGTAAGGGCCTAAATGAGAAAAGAATCTAAAAACAGAGTGAATGTATGTATATGTATAATGATTCACTCTGCTGTACAGCTGAAACTAACACAACATTGTAAATCAACTATGTCCCTCTAAAAAATTTATTTTTTGAATTTTAAACAAAGCCGCTCCACCAAAGCCGACAGCAAAAGGGGGCTGTTAAAGGCTGTGGCCTCAGTGCTGGGCGGCGGGGCGGGGGTGGGGCAAGTCCAGGAGGAGGGACGCCTTCAGCCCAGGAGCAGACTGGGCGGAGCCAGGCTCTCTTGATGGGGAACAGCATCCAGCATGCTGTTTCGAGCAGCGAGGTTGCCCCTGGAGTCAGCTTGAGGGCTGGAGCAGGAGCAGGTGGACTCCAGGTGACTGGAGGCTTCCACCCCCAGGGTCACAGGGGGCCCTCCAGAGAACTGTGACCCCTGAAACTGGATTCAAACATTGTGCAGTGGTCTGGGGATGGATGTTCAGAGGTCTGCGACCCCAGAAGACAAGACCTGAGAGCCACTGTCCTGACAGTTCTAACATTTATTGAGCACTTGGTCACCCCCAGGCAGTGCACCGAGCACTTCCGTGCAATACCTCGTTCAATCGTCACCACAAGCCTGTGTCACGGATGATGTTATCCCCATTTTGAAGATGAGAAAAGCAAGGCTTAGACTCAATCAGAGGTTTGACCAAGGTCACACGTTAATGAGCAGCTGAGCTCATATTGGAACCAGATCCAAGTGGCTCTAGCCTGACCACTTAATTTGGCGACCGCAACGCCTCTGCAGAGGACAGGAAAGCAAGTCAGCTGTTCTCTGCTCCTTTGCTCCCCGCTCCCCATGGCACACACCCGCCCTCTCTGCTCTTCCTCCCGGATCGCTCCATTTCTCATTCACGTGAATGATACTCCGGGCTGACTGCAGGAGGCAGCAGGGAACAAAGCAGAGACTATATCAGGGCAGGCGTAAGTGCCACGAACGCAAACGCAGTGGAGTATAGGCCTGGACACTGAGAAGCATATAGGGTGTGTGTGTGTTGGTGCGAGATAGTGAACCAAGTCCAAATACTGAGGAACTTCCTTGGTGGCCCAATGTTTAAGACTTTCCTTCCAATGCAGGGGGTGACGGTTCCATCCCTGATTGGGGAGCTGAGATCCCACATGCCTTGTGGCCAAAAAACCAAAACATAAAACAGAAACAATACTGTGGCACATTCAATAAAGACTGAAAATGGATCACGCCAAGAAAACTTTAAAAAACCCAAACACTGGCCCCTAACCAGGGCTTGCCCTCTCATGAGTGTGGGCATACGATCTTGAGTCAGATTCCTTTAAGCTTCTCCGTGGAAGGAGACAATAGCTGCTACACAAAGTCAGGGTCTCTGTAACGACATGTTTGTCATTTCAAGCCTCAGCCACTAACAAGAGTTGGGCCAAAGTCAGATGCAAGGCATATTTTAAACTACATCAAGAAAAATTACAGAAAAAAGTCCAAGGAGATAATCCTTATCTTGACACTTGAGTCCTGGTCTTACTGCACAGAGTAAAAATGTGCCCTCTACTTGGGAAGCCTCTTGCTGGACGCTTTTTCTTTGGCCTGAGTGGAGGGATTAGGACATCCAATTGCTGTAAAGTGGGAAAGAAATGCTGTTCTCATGTTGAAAAAGGCGGAAACATGTAGCAGCTCTCTTAGGCCAGATTAGAGAGCCCCCAGTGAGCAGAATATTGCACAGCTATCTGATAAATTCAAAACTACCCAGTTTCTCTGTCTTCCAAAAACTAGACTTGGAAACTTTCTATTGGCTCCAAAGGACTCTTATATGAATAAACAACAGTCAGATTTAGTTGCTTGACTCCATTTGGCATCCACCCCAATCAAACTGGGGTAGATCCCTTAAAGAACAAAACGGAAAAAGCAAAAAGAAGGCAGAGAAAGTTATGCTACCCTTGCAGCAGAATTTAGCTTTCAGCCGCAGATGTGATCCACAGCTTCTGAATTAAACTCGGATTGAGCGGATCAAGGTCGGGACTTACAGAAAGTGCTCTGTGCGCTGCAGGAAGAAAACAGGTGTTGCAGACCACCTCACCTGTCACTTTGAGGATCACGGTGCCAGTCAGGTTTCTCTGCCCTTCCTGACCCACCAGAGTGCACCTGTAGGTCCCGGAGTTGCAGCTCGTAGTGTTTTGGATCCTCAGGGAGTACAGCCTTTCCCTGGGGGCCTCTGAAGAGTTCCTCTGCTGAGGGGATTGCAGGTCTTCCTGGGTCACCTCCACCCTTTCTGCACCTCCGTCTGTGAGCTGTTAAGAAAGAATCACATACAGACTCAGGAACCAAGAGTATATAAACTCGTGGTTGCCAAGGGGGACGGCGTAGGGAGCGGTGGACTGGGCGCTTGGGATTAGCAGACGCAAACTGTACCCAGAGAATGAGTAAGTAACAAGGTCCTACCATATAGCACAGGGAATTATATTCAATATCCTGAGACAAACCATCTTGGAAAAGAATACGGAAAAGAACGTATACACACATAACTGACTCACTTTGTTCTACAGCAGAAACGAACGCAACACTGCAAATCAACTTTACTTCAATAAAATAAATTTAAAAAGCAAGAATCAGATTTGCTTCATGCTCTACTGTCAGAGCCCACAAGCCCTTGGGTCTCTGAGACGTCAAGATTCTACCTCTTGCTTTCATAAAATCTATCCTCAGCTGGCTGTTTTAAAAGAAGATACTGTGAGTATGTGTGATGTTTGCAGGGGGGAGGAGAGAATCTAAGAGGATTCTTTAAGGTTCCATCTCTTTTTGGAATAAGATCAGGACTGCATTTTATGATTCTCTGTATCCCAACTTCCACTCTACGTGAAGCAGTGTTCCTGTTGACCATAACCTTGCGTCATTAATGATTACGTGATGAAGTGCATGAATCAGGCTGAATCACATTCTCTTGCTGGTTGTTGTCTATTCAATGTTCTCTTCTTTTCTTCAGATACCAACTCATCCAGTGACTGACTCTTATTTTTGTAGCTCAGGGTTTTATTTAGAAAATGTTCCTAAATCTGTTAAGGTCATTGCCAGACAACTTGACAAAAAAACACAGAGATTCAGATGAGCAAAGCCTCCCGTGAAGAGTCATCCTGTTCTTCAGAGACTGCGCACATGTGGGCTCAGCCATGACCCCGCAGGATGTACCACACTCAGCCCTCTGCTGCAGCAGGAAGGCAGCTGATAACAGCACCTCGTGGAAACTCTCTGTGTCAGGCCACTTGGCAGTCGCACCAAGACACACGTGGAAGGGCGTGTGTGCGTGCTAAATCGCTTCAGTCGTGTCTGACTCTTTGCGGCCCCATGGACTGTAGCCCACCAGGCTCCTCTGTCCATGGAATCCTCCAGGCAAGAATACTGGAGTGGGTTGCCATGCCCTCCTCCAGGGGACCTTCCCAACCCAGTGATCGAACCAGTGTCTCCTTGGCTCCTGCACTGCAGGCAGATTCTTTACTGCTGAGCCATCACGGAAGTCCCCATGGAACGGCAGTTATGACTTAAATCACTGAAGTCAGGATGGATCAGCCCGACAGGAGTAGATGCCAAGTTTACCCACACTAACCTGGCTGGTTTTCTTTCCCCGAACAATCTTTGTTATTAAACTGGTGGAGTCTTTCCATCATCTTCTAGTTCCATGATTAAGTACACACCATGTTCACCATCAATTCTCTCTCCCCAGGTATATTTTTAACTGGCCTAGTTAACTTGCTCATTGGTCCTCCACTGAAACGTTTTAAAGCTTCTAAACCTGATTTACATCAACAGGAAAGCCAATCACTGTTTTCAGAGCTCCAGGGCAGCCCTGAGCCTTTGCTGAGTGACTGGGGACCAGCAGGGAGCCTGGGGTCCGGCCGCATTCCTTCCTGGTCCCTGGAGTGGTGCCCACACCAGAGGGCCCCTTAGGAAAAGACACCACTGCTCTCTCTGGCTCCACCTGCCACTGTTTGATCTCCTATAGGGAGCATCTCCTGTAGGAAGCACATCTCCTAGTTTCAATAGGCAATCAGCACAGGGAAATAAATGACCAAGGAATGCGGGGAACAGAGGCAGAGGCAGCTCAAGACAGGAGACACACACGTGTGTGCACACACACCCCCTCCTTGGTTTCTGCTTCAGGTATTAGGTCGGGGGATGCACCGTGAGGTCCACGGGAAGCTCGGGTTCCCGCCTCCGCGGCCCCAGCTCCAGCGAGCACGCCTGTGGAGTGGCCTGCAGAGACATCTGGTGGTAGATTTATCGCTCCTGCAAGAATCCCCGCTTCATTCACTCCCAGCACCGGGCTGAGACTAACAGCTTCTCTCAGGCCGAGTCTCTGAACATCAATCCCAATTCTTGAAAGTTCTGCTTGTGTTGAAAAGTTCCTTCCTAAATAATCAAGGATCTATAGACTGGGGCATTTAGGTGTTCAAAGAGAAAGCAAGAAAACAAAAGAAGGAGTTGTGGTCAAGGAACTGTAGGCATCCGACTGATTCTAGAACACGTCTAAGTTAGCCCAGTTCTCTTTACAGGCATGATGAAACCAGTAAGTGTAGCCTTATCATGTACCTGCACCTCTCCCCTCACCCACTGCTTGACGAAGAGCTGCCCTGGACCACAGCTTTTGGTGGGTCAGCTGCCCAGGACCATCCAGGGTCAATTGCTTCCAAGACTCCCCACCCCCACCCCCACCTCAAAGGCCAGTTTGAACCAATTAACTCACTCAGCTTAATCTCTGCAGTCCCCGTGATGCTGTCTCATCCTGCTTTGCTTTTCTGAATTAACCTCCAAATGGGTTCAACTCAGATTTCTTTCTAACAGCACGAAAAGTGAACGTGTTAGTCGCTCAGTCATGTCTGACTCTTTGCAGCCCCATGAACTGCAGCCCCCAGGCTCCTCTGTCCGTGGGATTCTCCAGGCAAGACTACTAGAGCAGGTTGCCATTCTCTTCTCCAGGGGACCTTCCCAACCCAGGGATCAAGCCCTGGTCTCCTGCATTGCTGGTGGAGTCTTTATAATCTGAGCCACCAGGGAAGCCCCTCTTTCTAACCAATATCACTGGAACTCAGTTTTGCTAGAAATCCCTGTATTCGAAAAGATGTGACCTTGGCTGCAACAGTCATTTTGAGATTATCTACCTCTGGTTTTCTCCATCAGGGGATCTTCTCTCCTATCCAGTGACCCCTCCCTCAACTCAGAAAGGCCTGTCTGAAAGTCAAGATCAAAACTGAGAGCCCCTCTGAAAGCTGGTAGAAATATAAACTATTGTGCTTTATTTACATGAAGATGGGCCCCTCATCACGATGGCTGCTGGGAACTGCTGAATCGAGTGTGCGGTGGGGATCAGAACTGACTGGCAGTGGCTTGCTGTCTACTTGCAGAAGAAAATTCATTTTTAAAAAATCAGCAGTAATAACAAAACAGTAGTTTAAGTGATGGTCAGATTTCCACAGGTGTCTGGCAAAACCTCCGGAGAGGTTATTTTCAAATGGCAAAGCAAAGGCAGGGTGAGGTCATGAATGAAAGAAGGAGAGGAAAGTCAAAGAATCCCAAAGCAGCCTTCAGAATCCTAATTTACTGAACCACAGCAGCCCTCAGTGAGATCAGGCAACAATATCTTAACTTTCACAGGGTCATCTTTCAATGACCCCTTCCTGGGTCTTCTTGAAAGACCCAGAGAACTGAGAGAAGTACTGGCTGATAACCTGAGTCCTCCTGCCAAAGTAATGAACACTTCTCTGCGCCTGATAACTCACTGTAACAAAAGGACGCTTCTGTAAATTCACGCAGTGCACCTGGGAATTGTTCAGAGCCCTCCCTTAGCTTCAAGCTGTAGGTACACACGTTGCCTGTGCTACTCGCCCTGCCTTTTGCGTACTGCTGCAAAAATTTAGTTGTAGTTTTCACATTAATGTCACATGCTTATGATGGAAGTGAGGCGCTAGCAGTCCCAAGAGACTGCACGCAAAAGAGACTTCACGCAAAAGATCAAATCCTCGGCTTCAGCACAGCGGCCAAGCAGCCGTCACACTGCGGTATAGGGTGACTTAGCCCTGGCTGAAGCAGCACCGTTCAAGAATCAGAGGAATTTCAGGGGGAGGAACATGGAATTACAGCAAATGGGCCATCCTCAACTTCGCCTGGTTTTATGAGTTCTTATAAACACTTGAGCTGGCTCAAAACCAACCACTGGCAAGAACAACTCCCAGCATTCCAAATCCCAAAGTGTTTCATTGCCTCTCTGCAGAAGCGTTTTAGGAAATAATAATTTATAACAAAAGGAACCCTCAGATTCATTCACAGCCAGGCATAATTGATGGGGACTATTCAGCGCACACTCTGCAAGGGCTGGACCACAGCACGAAGTGGGCAAATTAATTCCTCAAAACATTCACCCCAATTATGTTTTTAAAACCCAAATTCCGTGCATTAACTCTTATGCTGACAAATTCCTCCCAACTGAAACAGAAAAGGGTGAAATATAAGACATCCCATTTTCAGAAGGCCTATAGACCTTTGACTTATCTCAAGGCCTCCAATTTGACTAAATAATTTAAACACCATATTCATTCTCTAAGAAGGAGACCTAAGCCTTAAATTAAAATAAACTCTCTTTAATTTGCTGAATACTTTGCCAACAAAGGTCCATCTAGTCAAGGCTATGGTTTTTCCAGTGGTCATGTATGGATGTCAGAGTTGGACTGTGAATAAAGCTGAGCGCAGAAGAATTGATGCTTTTGAACTGTGGTGTTGGAGAAGACTCTTGAGAGTCCCTTGGACTGCAAGGAGGTCCAACCAGTCCATCCTAAAGGAGATCAGTCCTGGGTGTTCATTGGAAGGATTGATGCTAAAGCTGAAACTCCAATACTTTGGCCACCTCATGCAAAGAGCTGACTCATTGGAAAAGACCCTGATGCTGGGAGGGATTGGGGGCAGGAGAAGGGGACGACAGAAGATGTGATGATTGGATGGCATCACCGACTTGATGGACATGAGTTTGAGTAGACTCTTGGAGTTGGTGATGGACAGGGAGGCCTGGTGTGCTGTGATTCATGGAGTCGCAAAGAGTCGGACACGACTGAGGGACTGAACTGAAATGAACTGAAGTCAAACAAATACAAGTAATAATTTTAAAGGCATGTGAATTAAGTTTTTTTTAAAACTGGTGTATAAATTTGAACTAGAGAGAAACAAATCAAGTAAATATCTAAATATGGCTGAAACAGAATCAATATTTCAGTCAAAATCCTTACTGTGAGAAGTTCTTTAGAAGTTTACATAATTTTACCCAAATATATGCTAACTTCATAGATTACCATAGATTACCTAGATTACCATATACCATATTTGTTCCATTCCTACAGCAAAGAATTTTGATTTGACAACCTTGAAATCTGAATTTATCACATATATGATGTGTTTGGAATGTGATAGGAAAGTAAAAGAAAAGGAAGACATTTTTTGAGGGGAAAATATGTGTGCACACATATATGCATATAAATATTTAATCCAACAATTTAATTAAACATATTTAAAGGAATGGACATTAAGTACTTAAAGGTGGTATTAAATTAATCTGATATATTCCAATCACATTGAACAGCTTTTTTTTTATTGCATTTCCCATGCACTAACATTCATGTACCTTGGTTTCTAACTCAATTAAAGTGCCAATATAATCCCCATTCATCATAAAAACAGCTCTTTATAACGTGCAAAATAGTTTGGCTCAGAGGTTGATGTCATAATGAGGGTAGAATGTATGAGCATTAACATCGTTTTTTTCTAAGTGTAGTTTTATTGGAAAAATGATTTTCCACTTTGAAATTTACTGGGTCTAACAGACAGATTGGATTTATGGCTGTTAACAGAGCCATGAATATGGCAGAGGCAACATAATGAAGAGCTTTGGACTTGGGCAGATGTGGAAACAAACCCCACGGCTAGCTCTGCTCTTGGCGAAAGGGACTGAAGAGCTCTCAGGCTTCATTTGCTCCCCTGAGATGGGGGAAGGGTAATTAACATCTCCCAAAGTTGGTGTGAAGACACCAGTGATGACGTAGGTGGATCATGGAGCATAATGTCAATCACACCTAAAAATGTTACCACTCTTTTTTTTTTCACAGCTAAGGTTTCCTTCAGCATTCTAAATACTTTCCTGAACTTAGGAAATATTCAAAAACACATTATTTACTGAATGAATGAGTAAATTTTAAAAACAATGAGTAAGTCGATCCAGAATCAGAGGGCCTGAGGTCAAGCCCAGGCTGCTTAATCAGATAACTGGGTCATTGCTGGGAAATCCCTTCACCTCTGACTCCCATTTTCCTCACCTGTAACTACCTACTTCCCTCTGGGTTATTTTAAGGATTGAATGAGAAAACATATAATAGTGCTTCTAAGTGGTAATGTTGGATATAGCAACTGGGGTTGTATCCCATAGCTTTCTATCTCCACCCACCCATTCAGTCATTTCTTCCTGCTGATCCTTCCCGTCTCCTCTCTGGCAAAGCTGTTCTAGAAGTCTCAATCTCTGCTCTAGAAACAAGTTATTTTTCTATCCACAAGGTCTCCAAAATAGCCAGAATATTCTGAATTTACTATGGCATCATTGTAATTGGCAAACCCCTCTGGAACTAGGATTTGAAGAGAAGGTTAGGTTACTCACTGTTCATGCCAATCATCCTTCTCCCAAGAGGTTCTTAGGGATCCTGCTGGACCTTGGAGGGGCATTCCTGAATTCTGAATCCTATGAATTCATATTCTTCAAGGGTGCTACCTCTCATTCTAGAAAAGGCACACTGGACACAAGCCTGGCCTCTGTGACCAGAGAGACTGGTTCTGATGAGTCCATGACCCAGTCAAAGCCACTTGAGCATAATCAGACATTTGTTGAGATGGAAGAGGCGCAATCTTTTCCTTGGCACTTGACCTTGGGAGGACAGACAGGTCGGCAGTTATCGGTGACTATCTCACTGCCTCATGGAGGCTGACAATAAAACCAACACAAAGGAAGGGCAAGTTGAGAGACGGAAAGTCACCAAGCCCTGTGGACAGTCACGAGCCTCCACATCTAGCCTCAGTCCAAACTGGGTGGCTTAAAGCAGCAGAAATGTATTCTATCACGGTTCTGGAGGCCGTTAAATGCAGCATCAAGGTGCTGGTGGGGCCACGCGCTCTCTGAAGGGAAGAATCTGTTTCATGTCTCGCTCCCAGCTTCTGGTGTTGCTGGAAACTGGCATTCTTTGATCTGTAAACACATCACTCCAGTCTCTGCCTCCATCTTCCTGTGGGGTTCTCCCTTTGTGTCTGTGTCTGTCTCTGTTTTCTTTTAATGACACCAGCCATTGGATTCAGGGCCCACCCTGATCAAGCATGACCTCATTTTAACTTGGTTACCTCTCCAAAGACCTTATTTCCAAATAAGGTTCCACTCACAAACACCAGGGATTAGGACTGACACATGTCATTTTGTGGGACACTAACCCACAACATCAACCGTAACTGAAGTATGAACTACATTTTCATTTAAAAAAACTGTTTCAACTATAGAAGCCGATATATTCCCTTTTCTTGAAGCCAGTTTTGAAGGATTACAAGCCTTCACAACAAAGATTGCTAATGGATAGGTGCACCTTGCCCTGCTCCTAAAATAAACGCGGCACATAAGGGAGAACCTCACACGGCTCCAACCTCAAGGCCAGAGCTGTTTTGTCACTTGGGCTCACATGGCTCCCACTCCTCAGGGGAAGAGACACCAGGGTCTGACTGGACTCAGAACCTCTGTTCTCTAGAACTGACCCAGTGAGTCTGGTCATAAGTGAATATGAATTGCCCACAGCAACGAGCGTCTGTCTTTTCCCTTTGGCTTTCCCCATCGGGACCAATAATCCTAGACAACTACCTGTTCTGGGATCTGTCTTCTCTTAGACAATTGAGACAAGAACGTGCGTAGATTAACTGGTGCTCCACAAAAATATCAAGTGATATTCACAAGCCTTGGGCTCTTACATCTGTACCAAAAATACACAACACACAGAGAAATTTTACCCAGGTATACCTCAGTGCAAAAACAAAGTCAAAAATGTGCTTCAGGGTGGAAAGAGTCTTAGGGAAGTACTTTAATTCAGCTCTGGTTTGAGCTAAGGACTGTTGGTAGAAATTTGGGGGTTATCCCAAGGGTTTCCAGAAAGGGCTTACGGAGAACAGTTGTATTAATAGAAGGAGGAAGCCCCCTTTTAAGGTAATGAATCTCTTTTTAGTCCTGCCCTACATAAAACCTTCCCTTATGTCACTGAGACCTTCTCCTAACTTCCTCTTCTTTGTGAAGTGACAAACCCATATACAGAACTAAGATAATCAGTCGCCATGTGATTCGGGTTCCCCCTTTTATTTATGGAAAACGAGTGTTTGCAGTTTTTAGTATTTCACTCTCAGCTGCCTTTTCCCTCCCACCCCTCTTCCAAGCTGAAAGATTTTTAGCAACACTTCTCATCATGGTCCAAAAATCTCAGTGCCCCATCACTTTCATCTAGCTGGGATTTCTTCCACAGCCTGGCTCACTGGTCCCTAGATCCACATGGACAAAAGGACTGGTGACCAAGAGAGAAAGGGGAGGCAAACCCCAGGCCCACGTTGCAGGCTCACAGTTAACCCACCGGCAGCTTCACTGCAGCGCAAGACTGAAGCCTGCCTCTGACACTCATTTGCTAGGATGAATTATATTCTACCTCTCACCATAAGAAATACGATTTTCTTCTGACATATTTTCCATTATGTTGTCCTCTTTGCTTAAAAACTGTCAAAGGCTCCTTGATGCCAAATGGACCAAATTCTAGCCCATATGATTCAGCATTCAGGGGTCTTCACCCTCCGTTCCCAGCCTGTTGGTGGTACTACCTGTTGGTCCTCTGTGGTATAATCCTCCCTTCCAGATTAGTAGTTACCCATCAGCTCCCCAAACAACACCTGTGCGTTCTTGTGTCCAGGCCTCTGTCCTCTGTCCAATGTTCTGGATTGGTCTTAGGACAGCCACTGCCAGGCCCAGGACCTGGCACACACTTGGGACATAGAAATATTAACTAAATGATGAAAATGTAAATATGACAGACATCTGAAAACTAACTTTATGCCTTTCATAGTCTGACCTAAAGGTTATTCAATCAGGTCAAGTAATACCGGTCCCAATGGGGATGATACAACTTTTCTTTGACGCTCACACAGGCCTTGTTTTTTACATTGCAGTGTTTCGGTGCTTCTGTATTTAATATATAAATGTTTCCTTCTTCTCCTAAAACATCTCAAATCTTATCTTAAAGCAGACAGCATTCTAGAATCAGGTAAGTGCGGTGAGCGGCATGCATTGTCTCTGCGTGGGGCCGTCAGAGTTGGTAGCTGTACGCTGCTACCTGCCCGGGCCGTTCATCAAGCCTAGACCCTCTGTGGGCTCCTCCTTAGCGCCTCCTTGCTTTATGGTTCATTATCACACAAGATGCTATAGAGACAGAAAATAGGAGACTGGCGTTGCCCACGGCGGACGGCTCTTAACAAACACATCAAGGACGAGTAAGAGCCATGGAGCGACTATCCTGGAACTTTCCAAGGGGCCACATACAAGCCATCAACCTGCTCTCCTTTAGTCCCCAGGAGAGCCCCTGACTTGCCACAGCTGCAGCTCTTCTAAATATGATAAAGTTCAAGTCTGCTCTAGCCTCTGAAATCATGGTCTCACTTCCCCTTTATCCCTTCCCTTGGAAATCATCTAAAAAGGGCACTTGTCTTGTGACGCAGGTCTGTCCTCTCCTCCGCAGTGTCACTCAGAGATGAAACCTGAGTTTCATCTCAGAGATCCTCTTTCGATATGTATCCACACAGGCTGTGGGGGCTCCCAGAACCATAGGAGATGGAGATGTGTTTCCCTCGTGAGTAACCACTCATCATTAGCAGTGGCCAACCCCACCCACGCCCAGACGCTCCGTGCACCAGCGCCATCCTGCCCCTCCGGACCTACTGCAGCCTCGTGAAAGACAGCATGGACCAGGCCACCCCACGAGAAGCACAGACTGGCCCCTGAACGGATGGTCTTCCTCCTGGCAGACACGGAATTGTGCTATGATCTTCTTGTGCTAGAAATCTAATCGGAGGTCACAGCCGTTGGTAGAAGAGGGCTGGCCCAAGGCCTATGTGCCTTATAATATCTCAAAACATCTCCTCCCAACAACCACAATCTATTCACGATCTTAACAGCTACGCTGGATGCATATACTGCATTTTCTATTTCTTTTCAATCATTCACTCTGCTTTAAAGGGTACAATACAGGAAGGGAGGAGAGGAGGTCCCATTCTTGGATCCCAGTTGGGAAGAGAAAGAAGACTTGTGCTAACTGGAATGGGGCTACCAGTGCCCACTCTTGGCTCCACCTTTGACCCCATGCCCCGTGCAAGTGTAGATTGCATTCCTCAACCCCAATCCCCTGTCTTTGTATCTTGGAAACACAGAGAATAAGATGGACATTGTTTCTTCCCAACTCACCCGAATGTTGCAAACACCGTCTGCTTTGAGTCTTTTGGTAAAAGGCACATGATAAGAAACACATGGTTTACATGGGCTCTTTTGTTCATTCCAAGTAATCAGTGCCAACTGGACAGTGGCAGAATGCTCCGGGGTGCCAGGGAACTGAGTGGTAAATGGATTTTTTAATCGTGAGTCATTATAACCGTAATTGTGGGATGCAGAAAACCTGCAAGAATGTGATTCAATCTGGTGGACGGAGAAAACCCATACTGCAAAGGACTCTCTGCTTACTTGTCCAGCACACAGCCCACAACTGTGCAAAGTGGTTTTACCAACTACCCTACTGATGATGCAGTGAGGTTGGCTGTGGTCACCAGACTTAAATTCCCCACTTTATAGCTACCTCTAAAGCTTCAGAGAAACATTTTACAAGAAAGTTGTGGGTGAAAATGACAAGATAATCTTCTGTAAAACAAAGAATTTTGGTATTTCACCACTGGCTTTATTTCCAGAACACTCTATTGGTTTTTGTTGTACAAGCACAATTGATGCAAAAAGTATAATTACTGGGCTGGAAAATAACAAATATCTACAGAATATGCTGAGATCTGTTAAAAAGAGCTTGAAAAACAAAGCATATCGCTTTCAAGGTATCTGATTAGTTTACTGAAATAGCACAGCTCTCCTAACCACCACGACTCCATCAGTTTCTTTCTTAAAAAAATAAATTGGGCATGATTTTTCAGTGACCCTATTCCATGGACCAACAGAAAAAAGACAATGCCAAGAGACTATTGTCTTTTTTCTTAGCAGAGCTTTGAGAGCCCTTCAGGGTAAAGTTTGTAAGAACTGTGTTCAACAAACAAGCACATACATTATAAGGTTACATCACCAGCTGACATCCAAGGAAAAGCCAGAGGTTAATCGCTCTGGTTTACTACATCATTCCAAATGACCTCGTGCAAGAAGATTTAACTTGACAACTGTTTGAACTTTACAGTCTGAAATTTCATCTACTTGTTTCATAAGTACTTTGCAATTACTCCCCTGGGGATATTAATATTGTTTTCCCTTTTTAATCAGTCTGGAAAGGATCATGGTTTCATGTTTTCTCCTCCTTTTAGATAACCAAGTCCCTGCCTGGCTAGCCCAAAGACACTTTCATTTTCTTTAAGGAATTAGGATAGAAAACAGAAATAACAAGACAGACCTCTAAGAACTTAGGCTATGGAGCCAGATTGCTGGATTCAAATCCCAACTCTAGCGTTTAGCCAGCTATGTAATAGTGAGTAGGTTACTTTAGCCCTAAGACTCAGTTTCCTCATCAGTGATAGGCTTTATCTCTTAAGTCCACTGGAACTGCTGATGCATGAAGACATGTACCTCAGAGCTTGCCAGATGGTGACTACCCAAATAATACTGGTTTTCCAATATTTCTGTTTAAATACTATTGTTTTTACAAGGGAACAATTTTGGAATTGCTGTCTTCTCTGATCCCACAGTGACTAAGGTGGAAATGAAGCAGGAATAATAACAAACCTATTTGCATACATAACACAGGGCCCCCGAGCCTCAGCACCATTTCCACCGTGCATAATCACAAAAGGTTGGCCTGAATTCACTGAGCACCTTTGAAATGAACAGGGCAAAGGCTGGGTGCAGTGCAGGAGACACAAAAGCTGTGGCACTGTCCCTAGGGAACTGACAATCCGGTGAGGAGAGAAGACACACACACAAAGAGATAATGGTCCTAGGCTGCCTTGTTAAATGGCTAGATACTTGTGCAGGTTCTCACAGCATCTTTTATGGCGGGCAGAAGAAAACCCAGCGTTTTGTGGAAAACTACAAAGGCACAGAGATTGCCGGCAAGGTAAGATGACCAGGAGTTGGTGATGGACAGGGAGGCCTGGCGTGCTGCGATTCATGGGGTCGCAAAGAGTCGGACGCGACTGAGAGACTGAACTGAACTGAAGATGACCAATCAGCTAACCAAAGCAAGGCTGGGATAGCATAGTCACTGGGCTTCAACCCGAGGTGCCATTGTGGCAATAACCTCATTAAAGGTGGTGAGCAAAAAAATATAAATAAACCGCTGACAGCAAACAGTTGGATTGCTTGGGTTTGCAAGGCCACCACAACCACAATCTTATAAGCTGAAAAGGTTAGAGTTGAGAGGAAACCTTAAAAAAGCGTCAGTCTGACTCAATCCTCTTGTTGTAGGGTAGGTGACACTGCTCTTACACACGAGGACCCTCCAATGCACCATCACACAGAAGCCCTCCTTGCTGGAACTTTCAGAATGCTCAGAGGGAAGAGAAAGGGATGGGGAGGAGGCCAAGGGTTTCCCTGAAAGGGGATGACTGGCAGATAGCTACCATCCAAAAAAAGAGCCTACATCAGCTTCTATCTGGTCATCCTTCCCCTCAAATTGCCCCCTCCCCTCTCCCCAAATGTATGAGCACCGCAGTCACAAAACAGCAGAAATAATAAATCCAGAGACATGCCTCCGGCCAATGTCAAACCTTCACCAGCTGCCTTCTCCCTGGCCTGCTGACCACAACCACAGGTGGCCTCTAGAATTAATCCAAATAAGAGATTTTCTGCTCTCCAAAACGTCTTATCTGGATCATTCTTCTCAGGCCACCTTTAGAGGCAAGAAGATTTGAGGTCCCCAGGGGAACGACATCTATGTCAGCCTGTACCTGGATGCGAATGAGCTTAGTCGCGATGGGAGAGGCGTGTGCGAAGACCCGGTACAGAATGCAGTTATCGGCGATATCCCGGACCCCCAGCCACAGAGGGTCACCGGCCCGAGCGAGGTGGTTCCCCCTCCTGCAATTAAACCACCAAACCCTAACCCGCCAGCCTGGCCGCACTTACCTTGGCCCAGGAGACCGTGTAGGTGACCAGAGGGTCCCAGGGGGCAGTGCAGGGCAAGTCCACATCCTCCGAACAGGCCACCTTCACCTCCTGCGTCGCGGGCGCCAGGCTGCAGGCTGCAAGAGGGAGAGAGAGCTGCGTGAGCAAGCGAGAAAAGAGGGTGTTGCGGGG
>NW_011494846.1:1121724-1137731 GCF_000754665.1 Bison bison bison | reverse complement strand
GGCGCCGGGCGTCCGCAGGCCCTACCGCAGCTCAGGAGCAGGAGCTGGAGCTCGCGTGACATCGCTGAGGACTGCCGGTCTGGGGCCCTGGCGCCGGCTTTTGTACCGGCGATCACCCGGGACTTCCCCGGGCGCCGGTCCCGGGGGGATCCCCGCGGGCGGCGGAAGCGGCGGTGCGCCTCCCCGGCCCCCGCGGCGGCCACCCGGAGAGCCCCGGCCCCGCCCCCGAGTTCCGGCCCCGCCCCCGGGCCCGGCCCCGCCCCCCTTCGGCCAGGCACTTCCCCGGAGCCCCCAGCCCGCGTTGCTGGTGCTGATGCTGCTCTGGCCTCTACCCGTACCGGGGCGACCGCACGTCCCGGTGGAACGCGCCGCTCCCGAGGGCTTGGCAGCCGCGCGCGCACACGCCGGACACCCTGCAAACAGAGGCGGGAGCCAGGCGAGCCGGGGCTGTTAGGTCCTTTGCGCGGAAGCGAAACCAGGTTCTGCGTGGATGAGCGAGTCCCCCGATCGCCCAGCCGGTGGTGACATCACGGTGAACCCAGGTCCTGGCACTTGTCCTGGTTCCATGATCATGAGACACGGTGAACCAGGAACCCGGCAAATCCGTCATACTTAGACCCCCACCCCCGCCGCCGCGCCGCCCCCTCCTCCCCGCCCCCCGCTCCGCTCCCGGCCTGCTGGCTTGTCATCCATAGCATCAGGCCTGTTTAAATTATTTCAGCAAAGGACAACCTCCCCTATTAAAACAAAGGTTATACACACATACACACACAGAGAGGGAGAAAATATATAAGAAAGAGTTCTTTAAAATCCAGAATAAAATAGAGATTGCCTCTGACCAACCAGAAATAACCTCTGGTTACATTTTGGAGTCTTGCTTCAGTGCATAGATACTCCACATGCTGTTTTGTAACCTAATTCATATTAACTTCATATTTGCAAGAGCTTCCACATCATTAAAAGGATCCAACAGCATCATTGTTACCGCTGCATAATAGTCCACCTGACAGTTGTATGATAAATTAGAACCTACTAGTGTTAGACATCACTTTTCACTTTCATGCATTGGAGAAGGAAACGGCAACCCACTCCAGTGTTCTTGCCTGGAGAATCCCAGGGACGGGGAGCCTGGTGGGCTGCCGTCTCGGGTTGCACAAAGTCGGACACGACTGAAGTGACTTAGCAGCAGTGTTAGACATGCTTAGTCTAGGGTTACTAGTCTAGTGTTAGTGTTAGTTATTTCTTTCACTATTATTAAAACAACTCTGTGATTATTATGATGAACTTCTGTGTAGATAAAACTTTGCTTCATGACGTATATATAATGTGATGTATTTTCTTAGAATAAATACCTAGAGGACAATGTACCAGGTTAAAGGGAATTCACAGCTTTGTTAAGTATTGCTGAAATTACCTCCACAGGGTGTCCTCACTCTTCATTCCCATCTGTGGTGCATGAACATACCTCTCTCCCAACACTCTTGCCGATGCAAACTGCTAGCTAACTCTTCCGCCTTTGTCCGCTCAAGAAGTTAAAAAGAATGACATAACACGACTTTTTCATTTGCCCTGAATGTGGCTCTAGCAAACTGACAGTCACACAAGCTCTGTGTAAGTGCCTTTCCCCCTTAACCCTCACTAAAATGACTGTTTGAATTAAGACATTTTTAAAGATGTAAAACTAGGTACAGAAAAGAAAATAGTCAAACATATCTGTATGCAATAGACTCTTTTCTAATTGTATTTGTATTTAGTGACACACTAATTTTAATATTCATTTACTTTTGGATGAGCTGTGTTTGGTTGCTGTGAGCAGGCTTCCTCTCCGTGTGGAGGGCAGGCTGAGGTGCACTCACTGGCTCCAGTAGCTGCAGCGCGCAGACTCAGTAGTCGCGGCTCACAGGCTCCAGAGAACAGGCTCAAGGGTTACAATGCAAGGGCTTAGTTGCTTCTCAGCATGTGGGGTCTTCCCTGAGCAGGGATGGAACTGGTGTCCCCTGCACTGCAAAGTGGATTCTTAACCACTGGACCACCTGGGAAGCTCTATTAGATTCTTAATTAAACATCTGTCCCTTGGTAGATCCCATACCTGCATTTAAGCTTTCTTTCCATTCTTCAGTTTTTACAGTGTTGCATGGAGCTGGAGATGCTTCAGTCTGGTCCAGCAATTCCACCACTTTATCAGATATTGTCATCTTGTTCTCCAAAATGTATGTGCCCGTTTATACTCTCCCCTGGCATCATCAGATTCTTTTTCATTTTTGCCAGTCTAATGAATATGAAATATTAGTTCCCCTTTGTTTAACTTACATGCCGTTGATTACTAGGACAAACGAAAATTATTTCTTATCTTTCAAAGCCATTGGGTGTCCTCATATCATTTGGCCTTTTCCACTGGAGCTGTTTATAAATTGGGGGCAAAATCCTTTCTTGGTACAGCGTGTGCCAAAGAGCTTCTCCAAGTCTAAGTTTTGTATTTCTCACTTTATGATGCTTTTAATGTACAAAAGGACTTTAAAAAATATTTTAATGTAGTCAAATTTATTGGTTTTATTCATTCATGGTTTATGCTTCTGGTGTTATGGTTAAGAAATCTTTTTCCACCCTGAGATCACAAGAACATTCTTTTATTTTCTTCCAAAACTTTTTAAAGTCATGCTTTCTCATATGTAGGTCTTTAATCCATTTAACTATGGTTTGATGTAGGGATTTAAATTATTTTTTCCATATGGATAACCAATTGTTCCAATGCTGCTTGCTTAAAGTCCTTATTTCCCCACTGAAGTTGAAATAGCATCTCTGTTATATACAAATTTCCATATGTGTGTGGGCCTGACTCTATTCTGTCTCTCCCTGTGCTAATGTGTGCATGCGTGCATGCTAAGCTGCTTCGGTCATGTCCAACTCTGCAACCCTATGGATTGTAGCACATGGGGCTCCTCTGTCCCTGGGATTTTCTGGGTAAGAATACTGGAGTGGGTTGCCATTTCCTACTCCAGGGGATCTTCCCTATCTAGGAATGGAAGCTGCATCTCTATGTCTCCTGCATTGGCAGGGGGTTTCTTTACCACTATCACCCTGGGAGGCTCCCTGTGCTAATATCACTTTCTTTATTGCTTAAACACTAAAGTTAGTATTCTTGATGGAAAACCCCATGGACAGAGGAGCCTCACAGGCTGCAGTCCATGGGGTTGCAAAGACTCGGACACGACTGAGCAACTAACACTTCTTTCTTAAGTGTTCCTATGGTGATGGAGTGAGGGAGCCCTCAGATTTTGGTTGTCTTGGCAATTCTTGGTTCTTTGCTCTACCTTTCACACATTAGAATCAACTTGTGAACCTCAAAAAATCTAGTCTGAATTTTAAGAGGAATACATTTCAATTCATAAATTGCAGAAAATTAACATCTTTAGACCTCAATTCTACAAATCCGTCAGTATTAAGTATTTTTTTATTTATTTATTTAGGTCTAGAGGAATTTTTTTAATTTCATACATAAAAATTTTCTGTCTTTTGGTTGCTGTATTCTGAAGTACCTTTATATTTGAGGGTGCTATTTACACATGGATATTTTCTAAACTAAGTTTTCTAGTTGCTTGTTGCCAGTGTATAAAAATTTACTTTTGTGTAGCTAGTGATCTTGCCAAACTTTCATATAATATTGACAGTTGGGGACTTTCTTGGCAGTCCAATGGTTAAGACTTTGCCTTTCAACACAGAAGGTGTGAGTTTGATCCCTACTAGGGGAGGGATCTCTAAGGGGCTTCCTAGATGGTGCTAGTGGTAAAGAACCCCCCTGCTAATGCAGGAGACATAAGAAATGCAGATTCCATCCCTGGGACAGGAAGATCCCCTGAAGAAGGGCCTGGCAACCCTCTCCAGTACTCTTGCCTGGAGAATCCCATGGACAGAGAAGCCTGGAAGGTTGTGGTCCATACGGCCGCAGAGTTGGACATGACTGAAGCAACTTAGCACACAGCCCAGGGAAGCTAAGATCCCACGTGCGGTCAAAAAACCAAAGCAGAAGCCATATTGTAGCACATTCAATAAAGACTCTAAAAATGGTCTGTATAAAAAATCTTTTTAATAAAAAATTTGTTCTTAGACTCTCCAATAAGACACTTTTATAGTCGTGAATTACTTAAAGGGTTTTTTCCCTCCAAAATTCCAAAGATGAGGTGTTTTTTTTTTTTTTTTTTTTAACTTTACAATATTGTATTGGTTTTGCCATATATCAAAATGAATCTGCTGAATCATTACTACTGGAGTCTGACAGTTGAGTATGTTCAAGAGCGTGGTCTGTGTGATTCTTTGCTGCTTATCAAGAAGTCCTCTGGACCTAATGTGTGGTTTTTCGATGTACGTGTCATGTACTCTCAAAAAGAATGTGGGTTTGCCACATGGGTGTCTGATCAACCTTGCTCGTTGAGTTACTCAAGTCTATAGCCCTACTTTTTGTCATCTTAAACTGTCAGTTGCTGAAAGAGATGTGCCCCAAAATCCCCCTGTGACTATGAAATTGCCCATTTATCTCTGAAATTTTATCACTTTGTTGCCTCATATAACTTGATGCTAAGTTCTTTTAGTGGAATGTGTCCTGGACCATGCCAGTAATTTAAATTTAAATACCCTATCTTTGTAACCGGCACCTCTATGATTATAAATTAATAAATTAAGGGAGAGGCTTTTGTTTGTTCTTTAAAAAAAAAAAAACTTGTTTGTCATCGCACTGGGTGAGTAGGCAGCTGTTTTTAGTTCACCCCTACATTGTTGCTGGGGGTAGCACAGGGGGCACTCAGTTCCAACTTTCTACTCTCTTGGGGTCCAGGTTTCCTCTCCTCTACCTGCTGTTATTAAGCCCTAAGTCCCTTAATTCCTCAGCCAGTTCTGAAGCCCAAACCACTGCTTTTCCCACCCGTACCTCCTCCGCTTTCTCACCCTATCCCCGCCCCCACCAAGAAGCCCGTGTCAGTTCCTACAGCTTCACGGCTCTTTCTTCATTTTTCACCCTCCAGAAGGCCCTTACTCTCTTGCAGGTGCAGCTAGATATTGGTTAGTATTTATTCATTATTTCTATACATTTGCAAAAGGTGGCATTTATTTTGCATTACACAGAAAACCATGTTCCTAAAAATAGAACAATCTGTTATTTAATAGTCTAAAATGTGGCTTCACAGCAGGTCCCACCAAACCCACTGAATTACCCACGTTCATTTTCATCCATATGGTATTCCTCCTCATGTTCTAAATAGTCCTTCATACTGAGGTGTGAACATATTTCTGGGAAGGTGGCTCCTTATGAAGAATCCTTGGGTTATACAGGACACATTGCAATAAAAAAAATAGAGGATCTCAGAGTGTACCAGACATGGAAATAACTATAGGCAGGGACATATATCCCAGCCCTACTGTGGGAGTCTTCCTTGAACAAGAGAACAGAGTACAGCTGGCTTGGTCTTCACTTCCATTGGAGAGGGAAAAGGAAAATAAACATGAAGACATGCATACGGTCGTTCTGAAACCACTCGCAGTCACCTTCACATGTGCCTGCCCCAGTACTTTAAGAAGAGAACCCTAAACCATCAGAAGGGAATGGCAACCCACTCCAGTGCTCTTGCCTGGAGAATCCCGTGGACAGAGGAGCCTGGTGGGCTACAGTCCATGGGGTCGCAAAGAGTTGGACACGACTGAGCCGCTAACACTTTCTCCCTCTTCACCCATTCTCACTGCCGGTAGCAGGCACGCATTCACCTTTGGCAAAGCACAGAGATAGCCAGGGCCTGCGCCACTTCTGCGGACCCTTGGGCCCTCCCTTCTCCTGGCTACTTCACCAGGACTGTGGCTGTGTTTTCCTGTTTTCTCTCAAAGGTCCTGCCAGTAGAGCATGTCATCACATTTGGAAGTTGGACATTGGAAAGCTGGGGATGGAGAAAGCGCAGGAAGATTATCTTAGATCTCCTCCCCTTCCCCTCCCAGGGCAGGGGCTCTGGGGGATGGGCTTGGAGAGGAGGAAGTTTGGGTTTGCCGTTCAACATTTACTAAGCAGCACATTGAGTTGTGCAAAGATTGTTCTCAAGAAGTTTACGTAGGCAGACACTTTCTTCAAGTGGAACTTGCTTTGTCTCCGGATTCTCTGAACGATTTTTCTCTGAAGGTCTGAGGCTGGGGGTGAGGGGTGTGGGGTGAAGAGCCGGAGGGCAGTTCTACATAAAGGGAAGGGACAGTGAGGACGGGGTTTGGGGGGGTAGGGGACAGAGATTGGATCGAGAGAAAAAGGAAATGAGAGTAAAGCGTGCGCTTTGAGGGAAAATCCTGCAGGAGGGGCCGGGAAACACACTTTTGGTATTTGAAGTCGTCAAGCCTATCAAATGCTGAGCACATCACAAACATGCAAAAGATGTCTGTGACTGACTAGGAACAGCTCGTCTGGTGACTGCCGCTGGCTGACAAGGGGCACAAAGTACGGAGACTACCCTGGGCACCGCCTCTCTACCCAGACTCTCGCCTCTTGGGTTGACTGACCTGACAGATGAGGAAATCCTATAAAAAGAAAAGGTGGGGTTCCCCTTTGCCACAAGAGTGTCTTCTGAAACTCCTTTCCAGAGAAGTGTTTTTGAATGAACAGAATGCACTTGAACTAACTCTGTCAACGAATCTACCATAGTTGTACCCTGTCAAGAGTCACGGCTTGTGGTCAGGTGCCTTCCGGGCCACAGGCAGCCCTGTGTGGAGGGCTTTTATGAGCTGGCCACGGGGTCTCGGGGCCCCAGTCCAGCAGCCTCGCCCTCAAGCCAATGGGACCTTCGAATATAGCCTCCATCCCTTTGGCTTCTCCCTGGGGCTTTGAGAACTGCAGAGAGGCTGAGAGGGAAACCCAAAGTGTGGATATGTAAATTCTGTCTTTTAACAAAATTCCCCCATTAGGTTTTTCCCTCTGGGCTAGTTCTTAGTCACCCTGTACTTTCCAGGACGTGCTCGTGTGTTCACTTAATGAAGAAAATAAACAGAAAGCCCTCCTTTTTCTGTACTTTTCTGGCTGGTTTGCTCTTCTCCTCTGAGAAACTAGAAATATTTAGAGACGCTGCTCACAACAGGAGCAAATTACACAGAAATGATGCACAGAGAAATTGGCCTCAGACTTGATTTGAGGCGCTTTAGAGGAAAGCCTTCTCCTTCATCTGTATGTCTTCTTTGGAAAAGTATTTATTCAGATCCTCTGCCCATTTTTGAATTGAATCTTTTTTTTTTAAGCTATTAAGTTGTATGAGCTCTTTATATATTTGCAGGATTTTACCCCTTATCAAATGTGTGATTGGCAAATATTTTCTCCCATTCATAGATTTTCATTTTGTTGACAGTTTTCTTCACTGTGCAGATATTTTTAGTCCCGCTTGTTTATTTTTGCTTTTGTTGTCTCTGCTTTTGGTGTTAAAATCCAAAAAAAAAAAAAAAAATCAGAAATACTGATTCCCAGAGCCTAGCATGGATGCTTTCTTCTAGGATTTTTATGGTCTCACTTCTTACACTCAAGTCTTTAATCTGTTTTGAATTGATTTTTGTGTATGGTGTAAGATAGGGGCAGATTCTCAACCACTGGATAATGAAGAAAGCCCTTACCATTGGTTTTAATATGGAGGACGAAACCATGGAGGGTCATGCCTCTGACTTTGTTCTTCTTTCTCAGGAAAGCCTTGGCTCTGCAGGGTTCCTTTTAGTTTTTTATGGAGGCTTTGTTACCTAGGCATGCTCAATTAAATCATTGGCCACTGGTGACTGAATGTGATTTCCAGCCCCTCTCCCCTACCTGGAAATTAGGGGACTGGAGGAGTAGGTGGGTCTGAAAGTTCCAACCTTCTGATCACGTGGTTGGCATCACTGGAGGCTGGAAGATCTAAAGCAGAGACTGCAAACAGGTACCTGTAGGGCCAGGAAGGTAACATGAGGGAATAAAGAGTTGCCTGGCACTAACTTTGACCTAAGTGAGAAGGGAGGCAATAGGGAGCCGTGGAGTCCATGGCAAACTGAACAGCAACCGCCCGTCGGTAAGGAGCAGCCACGTCTCAGCTCCAACCAACTGTTGCTAATTTGAAAATGTTAACCCAGCCTTGCCAAATCTCTCTGGGGTTTTCATTTTCCAGAGAAACTGAGAATTTAGATATTTATATGAAATCTCTTAAATGTTGTAAACCAGCTGTCCCCAATCTTTTTGGCACCAGGGACCAGTTTCGTGGAAGATCACTTTTCCACGGACCTCAGGGTGGCGGAGATGCTTTCAGGATGATTCAAGCACATAACACTTATTGTGCACTTTGTTTCTATTATTATTACATCAGCTCCACCTCAGATCATCAGGCATTAGATCCTGGAGGGTGGGGACCCCTGTTGTAAATAAACCATTGATCATTGATTTTTGTTCAAAACACTAGGCAAGGCAAAACAAACACATCCACGGCTGCCATTTATGTCACAGGATACAACATCTGATGGTAGCAGCCTTGTCTGGGATCTGACAAGGAGGATCCTTGATGGCCTGGGTCAGCGCGAGGTGCCTGGTTGCCTCACGTGAAGCTAGGTGATGGATTTCAGTTGAGAGAGAAAAAAATCATGCTAAGAGGAGAGAAGACTGAGCAAGTGGGTGCCAAGGACAAAGGTCTCCATCGCCATTTGGCTCCAGGCCATTCCCATCACAGCTCAACAGGAGTCTCTTAAGTGTTACAAAATGATTCATTAACGTTTTTCTTCTTTGGGGTATAACACACATAATAACGAAGCAAGACATAAAACATCTGTCTTAGCCATTTACAGGCAGAATTCTCTGGATGATGCTTGAGAATGTCTCAGGAACTCCCAAATGCACCTGCAGCAACACAGACAGGAATGGTCTCGGCGGGGGGGCAAGGGAGCAAGACAGAAGATGCTCATGGAGTCCACGCTAGCTCACCCTTTGCTGGGTACCACCCCAGACACTGACCCACTGTCACGACGCATGTTTGCAGGATTCAGCTCATCAGAACAGAGAGCAGGAGGTGGGTTTTCGGTCTAGTGTGAGAAAAAGCTATGAACGTCAGCACCTTTTCTTGTTTTCCAAAATGGAATTTTGCTGGACACACAGTAGGGAAGGGCTATGACTGCCTTTCAGCTGTTTCTTCTCTAGTATTGGGTCCTGGTGTTGACATCCCTCTTTGCTCTGCATACGCAAGAAGCATTATCCCAGAGACGAGACATTTGTAAGATGATGGTATTTGTTTAACACCAGATGTTGCTTGCTTTCCTTCATTTCCTTGCTGTTCGTAGCCCCGGGGACGCTGCACAAATGATGGTTTTGAGGAAGGCCAGGAAAGGTCTCCCCAACCTGAACAGATCGGGGCGCAGCTGCCAGAGGAAGAGCCAAGATGGCAGAGCGTGCGTCTCTAATTGTAAGGGATGCTTCATGCACAAAAGCATCAGAGCTTCTTTAAAGGGTTTCATTGGCCAGAACAGATACCGACTGTGCCACAGAAAGCACGTTCCACTAAAGATGAGAAAGAGAAAGGAAAGTAACATCTACTGAGCGGTTACCACACACACCACACACACATCACGCTGCTTAGTCCTTAAGGTAATTCTGATGGGCGATATTCTATGTCTCCACCTAAGGGAATTGAGGCCCAGAGGGGCCTGACCCAGGAAACCAGTGTTAATTAGTTGTGTGTCTTGGGCTCTCCACATTTTGAATACTCTGCTCCACAGTCCCTGGCCTGGGCTTCGGAATCTGTGCCCACTCTGCTGTGATCCCAGGAGGAGCCCAGGGCCCACCCTTTAGTGCCCTACAGAACTGATCACATCAATGTCCTTGAGGTCACACGAGTGCACATCAAACCAAAAGGGAAGAGAGAATTCACATTTGCTTGTGATCACCTACGTAATAGAAAGGCAAGCAAGCCAAAGTTCCTTAAAAACACATACGAAGTAGCTTATGTGGGAGTAAAATACTGTGACATCACTGAGTTAAAGGCTGACTTTTTTATGTGTCTTGGTTAACAGAATAGAACTTACAGTGGTACTAGTGGTAAAGAACCCGCCTGCCAATGCAGGAGACGTAAGAGATGTGGGTTCCATCCCTGGGTCGGGAAGATCCCCTGGAGGAGGGCATGGCAACCCACTCCAGTATTCTTGCCTGGAGAATCCCATGGACAGAGGAGCCTGGCAGGCTGCAGCCCTTAGAGTTCCAAAGAGATACGACTGAAGTGACTTAGCAAACACACAAAGGTTTAAACATGATGGCACAGGGCTTCCCTGGGGGTCCAGTGGTAAAGAATACACCTTGCAATGCAGGGGACACTGGTTAGATCCTTAATCTTGTTAGGAGAAGCACACTAGCTGAAACGGCCCACCCTGGCCAGGCACCACAGCAACCATTAGCGTGAGTTATTTTATGACAGGAGGTCCTGGCAAGGAACACGGAACTAATAAGCCACCACCAATGGGAAGAGTGGGGAAGGTCAAAAGGAGACGCCACGTGTCCTACCACCTCCCAGAATCCTTCTCGCTGGTATCCATCCTGGCTGAGCAATGTGTGCACCACCGGGAAGGATCCTAAGTCAGAATGATCAGCCAAAGGCCACCCGGAAGCTAATCCCATGACCATAAAGCCCGAGACTCGAGCCACGGGGCAGAGCAGTTCTCCTGGTTTCCCTTACCCTCCTGCTCTTCTCCTGGGTGCCTTTTTCCAAATAAAATCTTTTCCTTTGTCAGCACGTGGGTCTCCTCGGACAATTCATTTCCAAGTGTTGGACAAAAGCCTACTCTTGGGCCTTGGAAGGGGTCTGAGAAGACCCCACATACCTCAGAGAAACTAAGCTGGTGCGCCACAACTACTGAAGCCCTCTGAAGCCCTCGTACCCTAGGGCCTGTGCTCTGCAACAAAGAAGCAGCCACAGTGAGAAGCCTGCGCACCATAACTAGAGAGTAGCCTCCACTGGCAGCAATTAGAGAAAAGCCCATGCAACGGGAGTGAGCGATGGAGACTCATCACAGCCAAAAAAAAGAGATGGTACAGTTAACTGTCTGCTATTCCAAAGGCATGCTTGTGTGGGGACGTGAGTTCAAAACATACATCTGTAAAAGGGGGTCTGCCAACCAGGAAGAAAAGAGGTGAGTGTTTGGGGAGCAGAAGCTGACATCTCAATTATATTAGACTCAATCTGAATTATAGTAAGTTGGTCCAAGCTGGAGGAGACAGACAGTGTGTGTGGGTACGGGTGTGAGTGTCTGTGTTTTGGGGTGGGGAGCCAGGAAGGTAGATGATCAGCATCACGGGCTGTGACAGTGTTTCCCAGGTTTTGGACAAGAAAGCTGGGCTGGGAGATAAGGTCAGACTCTTGGCCTGAGGACTCTGGGCAGCAAGGTGGGAGTCAAGCAGGACCAGGACTCCCAAGCTCAGCAAGGATTCCCATCCGAGGTCCTCAGACTTGTTTCCTGAGCTTCCTGAGTGCTGAGCCTGGAGCCAGGTGCTGTAGACAGAAACATAACTCTAAACACTGTGGGAGATGTGGATTTGTTTGCCTAAGAGCATCTCCACAGACCTGTGTATTTTACCAGACTCTGGAGTTTGGGGTTCATGTTCTCTGTGTGATGAGGCACTGCTCTCTCACCCCAGGTCACTGAGCAAGTAGAGGGTCCACAGCCACTGTGTGCAGCTGAGGGAGAAAAGTTGCAACTTTGGGTTTGTGGATTTGTGTGTGTTAGTCATTCAGTCATGCCTGACTCTTTGTGACCCCATGGACTGCAGCCCACCATGCTCCTCCATCCATGGGATTTTCCAGGAGAGAACATTGGAGTGGGTTGCCATTTCCTTCTCCAGGAGATCTTTTGGACCAAGAGGTCGAACCTGGGTCTCCTGCACTGCAGGCAAGTTCTTTACCCACTGAACTACCAGGGAAGTCAGGATATGCCTAAGTGGGAGTGGCTGTGTGTGTGTGTGTGTTTCTAGAAGATCTGAGGTATCTCTTTTGGATGGGGGTTCAAAGTTGGGAACCCCCAACCACCACTGCTTCCTGAGCAAAGGGAGCCGCAGGAATGAGTGAGGGTGGAGGTGTCTGAAACCTACCTGCCCCACCTCCGCCCCCTCTCCTACCCCAGTGCCAGCCCCACCTGTCAATCTCAGAACCCAGTCCCACTGGCAAATCACAGCCTAAGAGTATGCGCCGACAGGACCTGGCCCTCCTCCACACAGGACCTCCTGAGACCCAGCTGGGAAAGAGAGATGGGTTTTCTCACCCGTTCTGTCCACTCCGAGTGAGCACAAGCCAGTGGGCTCTGAGTCCAGTATGTACTTTTCTTCTACTTCTACGCCAGCTTCCAAATTACTATGTGTTTGTACTTAGTGGCCGAGTCCTATCTGACTCTTTGTGACCTTATCAACTGTAGCCCACCAGGCTCCTCTGTCCATGGAATTCTCCAGGCAAGAATACTGGAGTGGGTTGCCATGACCTCCTACAGGGGATCTTCCCAACCCAGGAATCAAACCAGGTCTCCTGCATTGCAAGCGGACTCATTACCGTCTGAGCCACCAGGGAAGCCCAAATTACTATATGTGACTGAAAATAACCTTGACTCTTATTTCTAACATCTTAACTGGCCCTAGACCATAAACTTTCATTCTCAACACTCAGATATGACATTCCACATGTCCTGTCACCTCACAAATGGACCCCATCCTAAATCCATTGAATATTCCTGCTCCCCCAAAGGTTAACCGTCTCACCTTACCCGTTTCTCCCTTGTCAAGACCTGAGCCCCTTCCTGTTGACAGGTCTCAGGCACAGTCAGCCTCAACTGCATGGCCTAAGCCACACTCAGGTCACCCAGTGAGCCAGGGCTCATGAGAGCGCTGGTCTTCTGAAGGCGACCCAGATCCAGCTCACCTGGCTGGGACACACCATCTTCCAGGAACTTCAGATGTTGGGGAGTCTCAGGAAGTCTGGATGCAACAGGATACTTGAAGTAGGAGGATAGCTTTTCAACACTTAGGAACTCCTTTAGAAATAGCTCTGGCTTTGATTCTGCAGCCAGGGAGGGCTGTCCCTTTGAGGGTTTAAGCTCACCCCGTTGTGTTCCTGCATGACAGCATATAGCCTCTTTGTTTACCTGGCCAGCACTGCAAAGGAATTCCAGAATCTTCCCTATGGTAGAATTCACACCAGCCCTGCAGAAAGCATCCCATTTAGCTCTACCATCTCCCTCAGGGCTCTTGAATTGTCTTTGCATTTTAAGGGATGCCAGGCTCTACAGACTTCAAGACAAATCTCTTAGCCAAGCTTTTTATTCTCCGACTTCACAGCTTAATCAACCCTGGAAGGCTGCCAAGGGAACAGATGGAAGCAGAGCTTGAGGAGATTCCTAAGGGTGGTGGGGACCTGAACTTTCAGTGCTGAAATTCTGCGGGTCCCTGAGGACCCTTGAGATCCCACCCGCTCCTCACTCTCATTTGCAGGCACCTCCGACCTGCCAGCCACTGCCCTTCACTCTTGAGGATTTTAGGATCAGGCCCACCAGTTCTCTGGCACTACTGCTGTAGCCATGCATTCCGGGAAACAAACTCACTCAGAAGGACAATGCAGATAGTGGAGTGCAGTTTAGTACACCGGCAGGCCCAAGTCAGAGTCTCCTCTTAGCCAAGGACCCCATCAGTTTTTGTAAAAACCTTATATACCCTAAGTGTACAGTGCCCAAACCCATCTCCCCAAATTCCCTGAAACTAGCCTGAACAAAGGAAAAGAAAGATACAATCAAAGTTAACCTGTGATTCATATGCCTTAAGCCTAGGTAGTTAACAGTGGACAATTATTAATAGGCCTGTGGTCATACCCCAATAAGCATAATAGAATGTATGATTCTATTCGGTTACACAGATAATTAGCGTATTCTTTTAGGCTACGGAGAGTCTAGGTTCAAGCCCTGGGGCTCTTCCTTTCCGGGACCTGGTTTTCCAGTTGGTATGTCATTTCCATAGATACTGGGCGTAGAGCTCAAAGTCCACAGTCCAGCCCACGATGGAGTCCTGCTTTCAAGATGGAGCCTGTTCTGTCTGTTTCCTCCTTCACTACCATCCCAACCACAGAGACAATCTGACCACATTCTGGCCCCTCAGTCTTTTTACATCTTTGTTGACATCTTTTCTTCTATCCCATCCTATCCACCCACCCCAAGATCATCACTTCCCCTTCCAAAGACTCCAACATCTCTTAAATGCTTTCAGGATTAACCCGTCGTCACGATAGCCTTCACATCCACCTGCCTTGCCCACTCTCTTCATTTCCTTCCTCACCCAACTTGGATTCCTGGCCCATCGTTCTGCTTACTTGCATCCATATTGCCTTTACTACTTAATCCCTCTTTCCATTGGCCATGCTTGTTTGGCTAAATCCCAACTCAGTTTAAACTCAATGGTGTGCCTGCTCAGCCCTCATGCTCAAGCCATCGTGTGAGGCTAGAGGAAAACATAACTCTGCACGTGGGTCTTGCTTTCCATTTATGACCACAGACCTCAAGTAGGCCTTCAGCATAGTCTGAGTGATTCGCCTTCTCCCCCGCTTCCCCTGCACTCAGCTGTTGACTTTGGTTCTATTTCACTGGGGAATAAAAAGTCAGAAGAGAATTCTTCTCCCTAGCAAATCTACCACCTTCTGAATCTGTATTCTCTGGCTCCTTTCAGAATTCTCTGCTTGTGCTTATTCAAGGACATCACAATTTTCCCCCCTCTCTCTCTCGACTCATATCTCTACTTGGTCACTTCCCTCTGCCTACCAATGTTCTATAATAACTCCTGTCTTTTAAAAACAATCTTCTGTGAAAGAGGAGTGGTCCTACAGGATATAAATAGACACAACAAAGCCTCTAGCATCAAAACCACGGGTAGCAACACTTAAAAAGGCACACCAATGGAACAAAAGGAGAAGTCAAGAAATAGGCCCGAATATTTGAAGAAATCTAGGTTATGATAAAGGAGATATCTCAGAATCACTGGGGCTGACTGGTGTTAGGCTAACTGGATAGTCATTGAAAAAATAAATTTAGATCTATTTCTTGGGCTATATACAAGAATTTGTTGTTCAGTCTTTCATTCGTGTCCAACTCTGCGAGTTCATGGACTACAGCATGTCAGGCTTCCCTGTCCTTCACCATCTCCCAGAGTCTGCTCAAACTCATGCCCATTGAGTCAGTGATGCCATCCAACCATCTCATCCTCTGTCGTCCCCTTCTCCTCCTGCCTTCTATCTTTCCCAGCATCTGGGTCTTTTCCAATGAGTCAGCTCTTCACATTAGGTGGCCAAAGTATTGGAGCTTCAGCTTCAGCATCAGTCCTTCCAATGAATATTCAGAGTTGATCCCCCATAGTTATCAAATTAACCAAAGATCTATAAACAAAATAAAATTTCACAGGTATTAGGAGAAAGTATGGATTAACTTTATATAAGCTGGGTAGGAAAATATTTTTTTAATATAATTAAAAATCTGCATGCTGCAAAGGACAAACTGATAAATTTGACTACAAAAAAAAAGACTTCAGCATAATCAAAATACAAATGAAATCTGACAGAAAAGTCTTTGTAGCATAGATCATAAAGAACTGAATATCTAATATTTTTTAAATTATCAGATCAGATCAGTCACTCAGTCGTGTCTGACTCTTTGCGACCCCATGAATCGCAGCACGCCAGGCCCCTGTCCATCACCAACTCCCGGAGTTCACCCAGACTCACGTCCATTGAGTCAGTGATGCCATCCAGCCATCTCATCCTCTGTCGTCCCCTTCTCCTCTTGCCCCTAATCCCTCCCAGCATCAGAGTCTTTTCCAATGAGTCAACTCTTCGCATCAGGTGGCCAAAGTACTGGAGTTTCAGCTTTAGCATCATTCCTTCCAAAGAAATCCCAGGGCTGATCTCCTTCGGAATGGACTGGCTGGATCTCCTTGCAGTCCAAGGGACTCTCAAGAGTCTTCTCCAACACCACAGTTCAAAAGCATC